>NC_064640.1:460194981-460541231 GCF_023864345.2 Schistocerca serialis cubense | reverse complement strand
CACTGGCCGTTCACCACTGGTGATCGTCGAGGGGACACTGAATAGTGCACGGTACATCCAAACCGTCATCGAACCCATCGTTCTACCATTCCTAGACCGGCAAGGGAACTTGCTGTTCCAACAGGACAATGCACGTCCGCATGTATCCCGTGCCACCCAACGTGCTCTAGAAGGTGTACGTCAACTACCCTGGCCAGCAAGATCTCCGGATCTGTCCCCCATTGAGCATGTTTGGGACTGGATGAAGCGTCGTCTCACGCGGTCTGCACGTCCAGCACGAACGCTGGTCCAACTGAGGCGCCAGGTGGAAATGGCATGGCAAGCCGTTCCACAGGACTACATCCAGCATCTCTACGATCGTCTCCATGGGAGAATAGCAGCCTGCATTGCTGCGAAAGGTGGATATACACTGTACTAGTGCCGACATTGTGCATGCTCTGTTGCCTGTGTCTATGTGCCTGTGGTTCTGTCAGTGTGATCATGTGATGTATCTGACCCCAGGAATGTGTCAATAAAGTTTCCCCTTCCTGGGACAATGAATTCATGGTGTTCTTATTTCAATTTCCAGGAGTGTAGATATGAAGATGGTTAGCATGGTAGATGGTATTAATCGGTGGAACGAATGGGTTCCAGTGTATTTCATGGAGTAGTGCGGAATAATACGCTAAGTCTATGTGAGTGTGTGATTTATATGGTTACAGGAAAACTATCGACGATAAAGGTGGCGGTGATAGGGTAAGAGAGAGGTGGGATCTATTTCTTATATCTCTAGTAGAAGAAGTATAACTGATGAAAAAGCTAGAAATTCTAACAATGGACCGGAAAGCATGGTGTGTGAGGCGTGGAAGAGGACAGAGGAAACGCTTAAAGGCAAAATACGTTTTTTGAAAGTAGAATAATAAAAACGATTGGACACTCATTTTTGTGTTGGTGTTAAACAATTGCCAGTGTTTTGCGTAGCACCTACTTTATTTGCTGTTTAATGATTAAGAAGCCGGTCTACAATTAGAGAAAGAAAGACATCTAGACTCTGATCTATCTAGTATTCTGACACAAAACTCTGGCTACTACACTGGTTGAACAGCATAGCTTTACGAAATTGAATGGAGATACTTTGAGTATATATGATTACAGTGCTGCCAAATTGCTTTCCTTTGATATCCGTTTTGTACAGAAAACAAGCACGGGACGAAATGTTAGAGACATTTGTGTACTATTAGTATGCAAGGAATCGCGCTGTGGCGTCAGATTGACTCTATATGTTGATTGACTCTATATATGAACATAAGTTCAATGAAAAGTATTTTTTTTTTTATTTCTCCACAAAAATGTGAAATCAGGATGGAAAGTATTACAGCTCGAGCAAACACTCTGCTCGACAGTCAGCCACTATAGAGTAAGCCCGTTGCGTGAAATGAAGGTTATAAGAAAATGGGATATCGTTGTCAGTGTGTTATATGAAAGTGCTGACTGTGCGTGAGTTACGGTTTTCCCAGATGCACTTGTCCGACAAGACGCTGTACCTGTGAGTTGTTTCGTTACCCCGCATTCGAGCGCCATGACTTGGAGCAGTGTCATCTAACGCACGCCATAAAGCTCTCAGCCATTTTTCTACCTAGCTCATTGCAGTAACAAATGGTGACAGCTGTCCAAGGAAATAGTACTCCAACAAATGAAAAAGCAGATCACTGTCTGTTGATGGCAAGCCTTATGTCCAAAACGAGGTCATCGGAAATGAGCACAAGATTTTGTTAAGCAAGGATGGTAAGGACTCAAGCACAACCAATGCATGCGCCTTAAATGGTTCATGGAAACCGTGGGAAACCTTAATCTCATTGGCCCAACAAAGAACTGAACGCTGCTTTTCCGGATGCACGACCTTTCTCAGTTTCATTAATAATCTCGCTGTCAGTGGAGCACTAAACTGTAACCTTCCTTTTTCTTCCTTCACTTTTACTTTATCTTTGTTTAGCTCACGGAGGGGCAATCGCCCCGCGATTCGTTTCAATCTGGCCCGCGGAAGAAATTCATGGAAGAGAGAGCGAGGTGCTCACATTGCACTCCGCCGGGAGGCATTTCAGTTATTCACCATTTTATTGTTCGCATTTTTCCAGTTTACCTTCTGGATAATACCGTCGATGTGTACTAAGTTCAAGCAATTAAATTTTAATTATTTTAATAAACAAATAAATGACGGTTTAATTAATTTAGTGTTACAGAAACAGCCCATGCCTATGCGATCAGTCATCAAAAGCATTTTTGGACAAATATTTTAAAGAAAACGCTTGCTGATAGTGTCTGTGGATTTTAAGACGCTGAATTTTCCTCTAATGACCGGCCTGGGGTCAAAAATCGCGAAGTTACTCCTAACTACTTGCCATATTTTGTTTCTCTATCCTTTCTCGTATTAACACAGTAAATAATTATTGGTCATAGCGGACGTAACAGAGAACTGCAACTGTTGAAATTGAATGCAATTTATAATGAATTAGCTGCAAGCAGCTGCTTTATAGGCGTTTATTTTTCCGTGCTGGGGTGGATGTAAAATAAAAATACTCTCAAAAATGGATGTTTTGTTGGCGAGTAGTATCAGAAAAGTTGAGACATTCATATTGGTGCATTACTCCATAGTAGAATTGTAAAACTACCGTAGGCTACCACAGACTTTCATACACTGAGGTGACAAAAGTTACGGGATGCCTCCTAATATCGTGTCCTACCTCCTTTTGCCCGGCGTAGTGCAGCAGCTCGACATGGAACAAGTCGTTCGAAGTCCCTGCAGACATATTGATCCATACCGCCCTTGTAGCTGTCCATAATTGCGAAATGTTGCCGGTACAGAATTTTGTGCACGAACTGACCTCTCGATTATGTCCCAAAAATGTTCGATGATATTCATGTCCGGCGATCTGGGTGACTAAAACATTCGCTCGAATTGTCCAAAATGTTCTTCAGACCAGTCACTAACAGTTGTACCACGGTAACATGAGCATTTTCATCGATAAAAATACCATCTTTGTTTGGAAAAGTCTATGAATGGCTGCAAATGGTCTTCAAGTAGCCGAACATTATAGTTACCATACTATAGTTAAACAAAGATGGTTAAGGACACAGGCTGTGGTCTCTTCGAAAGCACGATCCAAACGTTCTCCTGGTAAGTAGTGTGTGTCATTGGCTCTTCACGAAATGCTTCCATTCCATTTCTTCATTTTCTGTCTGTGTTATGACCACTTACTGTTCATAAACGGCCGGCCGCTGTGGCCAAGCGGTTCTAGGCGCTTCGGTCCGGAACCGCGCTGCTGCTACAGTGGCAGGTTCGAATCCTGCCTCGGGCATGGATGTGTGTGACGTCCTTAGGTTAGTTAATTTTAAGTAGTTCTAAGTCTAGGGGACTGATAACCTCATATGTGAAGTCCCATAGTGCCTGGAGCAATTTTTTTGTTCATAAACATCGGTAAGCTGCAAATCTAATTGCATATTAAGTGAAGCAGAAAACAAGAAGCCCGATTGAGGCTTCCTTTTATTAGTTGTCCAGACACACCAATGTAGTTACAAAGTAGATTAGGAGTGTGGTGCAGACATCACGAAGCCGGGGCACTGTACAAGCTGGTGGTGGCTCCATAATGGGGTGGGCTGTTTTTACAGGGAATGGATAGGGCTCTCTGGTCCAATTGAACCGATCATTGACTAGAAACGGTTTTTTCGCCTTGCCGTTTTATAGAAAAATAAAAACAATAATTATATAGCTGCTTTTATGTTTGTGCATGTAAACTGTACTTGCGTCGAAAGTAGCTGCTTTGATTACATGAAGCGCTGAAGTTGCTCGATCAACTAACTTTTACCACTTATAAAATTCAACGAATGCTGTATAGAACAAAAAACAAAGAGAAGTCATCGCTCCCAGTTTCTTTTCATACATTCATTTATGTTTCGTTCCCTACCTGTGCTACCAAAACTACCGGTAATCCTATCATATACTATGTCACTTATGCACTGTACCAAAACTACCGAACTGTAGTTTTGATAGAGCGCAACTCTACCTCATAGACTTTAACTATTAATACCTCTCAATTACTCACCAATATAGCCATCAGTTTTCACGAGAAAGAGAATGTGGTCGCCCGACAAGAACGTTGTTTTGCCCTTCCGTTGATTTTTTTCTCGTCTGAATCTATCATTAACCTTTTTTTCTTTCCATACACAAATCAAGCAATAAAGGTGATAAACAAGACGTGTGTCACACTGGATATCTCGAAATGTTTTCATTTCTTCATTTTCCGTTTGTGGTATGGCCATTTACTGTTCATAAACATCAATATGTTGCAAATATAATTGCGTATTAGGTGAAGCAAAAAACAAGAAGACCGGTTGAGGCTTTCTTTTGGTAGTTGTAGAGACATACCAAAAACCTGTTAACAGATCTGCATCGCATGGGTACTGAAACGTTGTTCGGCTGCACACTCACACCTGGATGCGAATTAAGAAACTGTAGCAACTCTGTAGGTACATTCACTCCAACGAAACAGTGTAGGTATTTATAAAGCAGGGAAAGTGCGATGATGGATGGCGCACGAACTAGAACAGCACGCCGCTGACAGCCGCCACCCCCGCTGCCGCTGCTGACACCGTTTCCCGCACACGACGGCCGCTGAACACAGTTGCTCTGGACCGCTCCAAAAGCGGCCGCGGTCCGTACCGGCTTCGCTGCTCCACTTGACCGATATTGAGGACGAAGCGCTAGGATGCTTGACTCTTATTCGGGCGAACTTAGTTCGATTTATAATACGGTTCTCAGTGATGAATAAGCGGTCCGAAGAATCTACTCAGCTTTGTTTGTAAGCCCTGATGCCTTCAGGTGAAGGGGACACAGAGATCTGTACAGTTTACTGTAAATTTTATTGGCCTTAATCGCAATTAAATTAATAACAACTAGATGTTAACTGGTTCCGACTGACTACCAACCATCTCAGATCTACTGAAACAAACAAAACTATTGTCTTTCAGTTAATGTGAAAACTTGACAATTTTTTAAAATGGTTCAAATGGCTTTGAGCACTACGGGACTTAACTTCTGAGGTCATCAGTCCCCTAAAACTTGGAACTACTTAAACTTAACTAACCTAAGGACATCACACACATCCATGCCAGAGAAAGGATTCGAACCTGCGACCGTAGCGGTCGCGCGGACAATTTTTTAGACATACAATTTTTATATATCTTTGAAGAGTCATCATAAAGTATTTTTCTGTACGTTTGTTTCTCAATATTGTAACGGTGTGTCCTTGTGTGCTACCTGTTAGTTATAACGAGCAAACCACGGTGGCCACGGACGAGTACGCGTCTCCTACCGGTTTTGTGCAGCCTTGTAACAATGTTTGTACGGTTAGCACTGTATTTAGATATCAATTATTGTGTAACCATGGTAGGATTTTTATTATTTTTAATTTTTTAGTTTTTTTCTTAAAAAGTTACACCTTTTAAAATCTTCTGTGCCTCTAAATTAACTGAAAAGATATGTTTTTTGTTTGTTTCTGTAGATCTGAGAATGGTTGCTAGTCCATTGAAACAGTTGATCACATAATTGTTATTATATCGTATTTCGATCAAGACTATTAAGATTTATTATCAGTTTCATTCGTACAAATGTGGACTATCAGACTTCCTTCAGCGTTCGTGACATAAATTATGGATTGCTGGAACTATCAGTTGAAAAAGTAGTTTGTGGTTGCTGGAATGTATTACTACTGTCATCTTAATTTTGTACAACAAGAATTACGTTGTTGGATATAGTTAAGTCTACTCTGGGTAACTTGCAGCTTTCTCAGGAGTAGGTCTAGTGTCTCAAGTAATTCCACAACGCTTGACTCAAGATACCGGTGGTTTCGAAGAGCACTAAATCTTGTGTTCCACGGTCTTCACTACATTCTACAATACTAGACTGAGTGATCTTCAAGTTACATGGTATTGATCCCACTGCACCAGTAATGATAGGAATGACATTAGTTTTAAAATTTCACATTCGACTGACTCTATGCTCTGATACTTGCATTTCAATTTATTCTGTACCACCGTATCATTACCGTTCTCACCACATGGCGCTGAGATATCGGTTACAAGGCATGTTCTTTTACCTGTTTAACGTGTAACGATGTCAGGGTTAACTGCAACCATACGGTCGGTATGTAAAGGTTGATCGTACAGGATAACGTTACACCCAGCTGTCGTGGTAGCTTTAGGTGTGTTGTCGCACCATTCGTTGGAGAGATCTGATACTCCTAGAGATCTGCGTGTTTTCCAGTGATGGTATGAACATAAGTTATTTTGCCTCTTCAGGTGTTCATTTTTCGCCAAAATGGGACAGCCCAATTCTATGTGGTCCATGATATCAGAGTGTACGCCACGAAGTAGATATCTACTGTCTTTGGTAGTTTTCATTACAATTTTTTAATAGTTCGTTCTCAAAGCCGGAGCTCGTGCAAGCACTATTAAAAGTTCTGACTCCGCTTTCATTCTTCTTTTAAGCCACAGATGCGTCTAACCTCCGTCAATATTTACGTTCTCCAGGCAACCTAGGTATTGTACATACAGAGATTTGTCTCAAGGTTTCTTCCGGCTTGTTGTGAATTATCATTTTGATATTATTTTGCAGAAATGAGTCAGTATCAATACCTTCTGAATTCTCTTAGAATTTTTTTGGAAACTTCTTAGCCTGGACAATAATTCCTCCGTTTACATTTGGCATCTCATAATGCATTATTTAGCGCTTCATTGTATTATTCACGTGTCGGGTCACATACGTGCCAACTTCAACTACGGCATTATAATATGCTGCCTCTATTTGTCTAAGATCTCATCCTACTTCCTTAGGTGTCACGTATAGCGACACTTAAGGACGTGTACAACATCATGCGTGATATACATCTTCCTTGTGTGACGATCTGTAGATAAAAATATCTTGTTGGGGCAATGTACCAGTCAATTACAAGCACTGCAAAGTGATCCTACAGGCATTATTTTTGTTAATGGAATTTTATTCACTTATTAGCACCTGTTTCTCCCTCCTACTGTATCTTCGGAGAATACTTTCTTTCTCCCCAGGTTCTAGATTTCTGATACTGGTTTCTACATCCAAGCGAATGTGCTCTGCTTTCCACAGCCACGGTTATTTTCTTACATTGTTCAATACCATGATGTATGAAAATGTCATCAACGAATGTTTTAACAATAACTACCAATTTACTTAGGATCAGTAGAAAGTCTATTTAGTTGCTTTGAGAAACTAATCAGCGAAGAAACTCTAGTCCGGAAAGACATACCGGCAATGATGATTGTCAAATGGTCATCTGTGAGTAGATCTTGCATTCACAGGTGGTATTAGATTGTAAATATTGTCAAATGTCACCATCGTGCCTGTAATTATAATCATCAACCAATCGACACCCCACACGGCGTAAAGGCCCTGTTTAGGGTCTCCCCTGTATTGCGGACTTCGGATATATGAATATAATTTCTAGTGCCATCTACACATATTCCATTAGGCCCCAGTCTTTTCTTATCGCTTTCAGTCCAGCAAAGAACTGACACATCTGTTCAGTTACATGCCCATCCCAACTCACTTTCATTTTCATTACGATTGTAATTACGTGTTCTACTCAATTCTGTTCATTGATCCCTTTGTGAGTCAGCAATTATGACATGGAAGTTTCCGGTAAAATATGACTAGCTGGTGTTTGAGAAGCGTTACGCTCGTGATGGAAAAACAGGAGTCCGTTACTGACACAACTGATAACTAATAAAACCGGACGACGTAGCACAGTGATTGAAACACTAGATTCGTATTTGGGAAGAGTGGACTTCAAATATCCTTCCAGCCATCTAGGTTTAGGCTTCCAATGGTTTATCTAGATCAGTTCACACCAATACCAGGATTGATCAGTCAAAAAAGTCACTGGCGATAGCCTTGCCAAGCGTTGTCCAATCAACAATATCACTTCGTCCTTAATCCCCTGGAAATCGACATGGACATTAATCTCTAACATTCCCATCTTTTTTCCACTATGATGCACCATGTACGTCACACTACTACAAAATGTCAAAGAATAAGTAGTATATCCCCAGCAATATCTGAAACCATTCATCTAGCAAAGAATACATACCTTTTCAAAAGTTGTAAGCAAATTTAAGAAGTGATAAGAAACCAAACGGCTTGTTCACCACCACAAAGCATTATTGCAGCGATGTCAAGTGAAATGCATCAGACACATTTATTGAGCACGTTTTATAGGCATGTGAATGCCATCACTGCCTTCTTGAGTGACAAAATGCAGGTTTTCCAGACATATCCAAGTTCAAAAGCTCTACAGAGTATATGAGCTATACAGTACAGTGGTGGCCACAGGGTGGCAACTCCCATTGCTGAGTGGTAAAAACGGGCCTACACCTAATTTCATGCTTTGTAGTGTTCTTGTTGATGATATGTGATCTTATTTCCTAAGTGGTGAAGGCAACCTAGTCAGTAAATCATATGGGTATACTGGACTATCAAGTAGGCTTATCAAGACCAGAACCACAGCCACCTGCGAAATGTGTTTTTGAGGTACAGTCAGTCTAAATACAAGGTGAACCAAATATCCGTTAAAATTTGAAAATTCAATACTTCGAGGAATAATGCGAGGAGGGAGATGAAAACTGACACGCATGCTTGAAATGACATGGGATTTCATTGAAACCAAAAACATGCCAAAATGACCACCAGATGACACTTCATATGATGCAGAAGTAATAATTAGCGTAACAATTGATTTTTAGCAGAGACTATGTTCTTAATGACAACTGCTCAACACGTCGGCCGTTTTTCATCGACAGTACCTGTGTGGACAATGTTGCGAACGACAACATAATTAGAATGCTGGTGAGAATTTGCAGTTAGATGCTGTCCTTCAGCATTCCTAATTAGGTCAGACGATCGCGGTAGACTTGCGACTTAAGGTAACTCCACAACCAATAATCACACGGACTGAGGTCTGGAGACATGGAAAGCCAAGCGTGACGGACTTGGCGACTCAGCACGCGATTCTCACCAAGCGATGTGTGCAACAGATCTTACACATGTGTAGCAGTATGGGGTGGAGTGCCATCCTGCATAAAATAGTACCTTCCAGCGGGTGTCTATCACCCAGGCTTGGGATGAACTGATTCCCTCTCTCGTAAAAAGCTCATTTTATACCCGAGTCTCATGCAGTGTCACTGACCTGTTGCTGTTCAGCACCATCTGTCGCCTAGATTTTGGCACTCGCTTTTGGGTTCAAATAAAACCTCATGTCATTTCAGGCACGTTTGTCAATTTTTACATCTATACCTACACTATTCCTTGAATCTGTGCATTTTCAAATGTTAACGGACTTTTTGGTAACCCTGTAGATTAATATAATTGTTTGTACTACGAAATTATACACTATGTGATCAAAAGTGTCCGGACACCCCCAAAGGCATACGTTTTTCGTATTAGGTGGATTGTGCTGCAACATACTGCCAGGTACTCCATATCAGCGACCTCAGTAATCATTAGACATCGTGAGAGAGCAGAATGGGGGGCTCCGTGGAACTCACTGACTTCGAACGTGGTCAAGTGATTGGGTGTCACTTGTGTCATACGTCTGTACGCGAGATTTCCACACTCCTAAACATCCCTAGGTCCACTTTTTCCGATGTGATAGTGAAGTGGAAATGTGAAGGGACACGTACAGCACAAAAGCGTACAGGCCGACCTCGTCTGTTGACTGACAGAGACCGCCGACAGTTGAAGAGGGTCGTAATGTGTATTAGGCAGACATCTATCCAGACCATCACACAGGAATTCCAAACTGCATCAGGATCCACTGCAAATACTATGACAGGTTGGCGGGAGATGAGAAAACTTGGATTTCATAGTCGAGATGCTGCTCATAAGCCAAACGACGTCTCACTTGGTGTAAGGAGTGTAAACATAGGACGATTGAAAAGTGGAAAAACGTTGTGTGGAGTTACGAATCACGGTAAACAATGTGGTGACCCGATGACAGGGTGTGGGTATGACGCATGCCCGGTGAACGTCATCTGCCAGCATGTGTAGTGCCAACAGTAAAATTCGGAGGCGGTGGTGTTATGGTGTCGTCGTGTTTTTCATGGAGGGGGCTTGCACCCATTGTTGTTTTGCATGACACTATCATTGCACAGGCCTACATTGATGTTTTAAGCACCTCCTTGCTTCCCACTGTTGAAGAGCAATCCGGGGATGGCTATTGCATCTTTCAACACGATCTATCACCTGCTCATAATGCATGGCCTGTGGCGGATTGGTTACACGACAATAATATCCCTGTAAGGGACTGGCCTGTACAGAGTGCTGACCTGATTTCTATAGAAAGCCTTTGGGGGGTTTTGGGCCGGCCGCGGTGGTCTCGCGGTTCTAGGCGCGCAGTCCGGAACCGCGCGACTTCTACGGTCGCAGGTTCGAATCCTGCCTCTGGCATGGATGTGTGTGATGTCCTTAGGTTAGTTAGGTTTAAGTAGTTCTAAGTTCTAGGGGACTGATGACCACAGCTGTTAAGTCCCATAGTGCTCAGAGTCATTTGAAACATTTTTTTTTTGAGGTTTTGGAACGCCGACTTCGTGCCGGGCCTCACCGACCGACATCGATACCTCTCCCAGTGCAGTACTCCGTGAAGAATGGGCTGCCATTCCCCAAGAAACCTTCCAGCACCAGATTGAAGATATGTCTGCGAGAGTGGAATCTGTCGTCAAGGCTAAGGTTGGGCCAACACCATACTAAATTCCAGCACTACCGATGGAAGGCGCCACGAATTTGTAAGTCATTTTCAGCCAGGTGTCCGGATACTTTTGATTACATGGTGTAGAAATGGAGGAGAATGTGTTGTAGGCAGTCACAGGCGTATTTCTTTTTGGGAAAGAAATATGTAAGAGAACAGTAACACATTCCAGTTAAATTAATTTATTGTCAGGCTCTTAGTGTAATAGCATGAGGGTGTAACGTTACGCGTATATAGGCGAGCTAATCGGCCTCCTAGCACTGCAACTAGGTAAGGTGAATTTGACGCATGGCTGATCGATAGCAGGTCCACGGTTTAGGGAGCGCCGCGCCCTGCCCGGGTAGTTTGAACGTTTCCGGCCAGCAATGTGCAGAGACAATGAGCGCGTCGCCGGGCACGGGTAAATCCCCGAGCTGGAAATTTGGATGGCTGATGTTCTCATTGCCTTTGTGTAGAATATACTCCATGAAATAGTGGATTTTCAGACACTTTCAAAGACTGACAACTTACAGATCTTTGAGGTTCAACAATAACTCACATCAAATATTAACATAGATCTGAATATTTTTCGAGATCTTTGAAAAATGAGGCGGATCCAGTGACACAACAATATCTCAATATCTTTAAAACTATAGAAGCTAATACCTGACAGTGAATAAGCATTTTCACTATGACCCTCTGAACGAACAACTTTTAATCGCTTAATGCGAGTTCAACAAACATTAACTCAGATGACAGCATTGCACTATAGTTATCATCCCTGAAAGTTTCGCATCTGTATCTATTTTATTTATTAATTTACGACGTCTTTTTCATTTTCTCGTTGTGAAAATGTTTGTGAGAACAACGTATTCCTCACATATACACAGCAAATGAATGCAGCAGGAATACCTGTGTTTTATTTAATGAACAGTTTGCTATTTTGCCAGTAACTTTATTTAAATGTTGATTGTAAGTGCTATTAAAAACTGTGCTAATTTAAAAGTGGTCAATCGCATATGTTAGCGAACACCACAATTCATAAGACAATCAAAAGACACTTCTATGAAGAAGGTATAAATAATTTTTTGAATAATATTTAACAACAACTCATTGTCATTTAACGTCAGCCCACTTGGGCACGAATGCTGGCCTATTTATTTATGATCCAACTATTACTTGTATTTATTGTAAATGATCTCAATGTAAACGAATGTTTATGACATTTCTTTGATGAAATATTGTTGTGATATATTAATTTAGCCCGGGATGTGGTCATGTTCAATAAAATCATATTTATTGAGCTTGAGAACGATGTATTTTTTGTGGGAAGGCCTTCAGCCAATAAGAGTTGGACAGTGGAGGAACACTGTCAAGTGGAGACTTGGATTTTCGAGTGAAGAGCTCAAGGGAGCGATTCTGAACACTACGTCGGGAGCTGGAAGAAGGCAGATCTGCCTGTGGTAACGAGCGTGATTCGATCGTGGAAGTGTTTGATTCTGGGCGGTGAACGGTCGCTACCACACTTTAATTCTGAAGGGGCTTAATATTGCGAGAGTTTTGAATGTGCTCCAGAGTAGAACTCTGACTTACTGCGCTCGCGTAAGGAACTGAGGAGAGACAGAACATGAGTCACTGTTCTTTGTATCGCGTGTGTCCATTTGTGAATCCTCACGTTGAACTCTGAACTGTTTTGAGCTGATGAATATTTCGTGTATTATGATTACAAAACGGAATTAGTTTCGCATATCTTCTATGATTATTTAGTTCGGGGATTTTGCTACCATTCTCGTAACGCTATGAGCGTAACTTTGATAAGGGTATTTTCTGTCTGTATTTCAAATGAATAACGTAGGAACACTTCCATTTTATTTCAGATGTCCTTTCTTGAATAAAAATTATTCTTGAAATGCGAACATTTTAGGTTAGGCTATACCGTGACTCTTACTGACATTAAATGAAACAACAAGTTTACTGTTACCAGTCACTGTTTATTTATCTCCACGACGCGTTTCAAACGTTTAAACCTCCATCAGCAGGTGGATTTACATTTGTTAGTATGACATTTGTGTGTGTGTTGTGTTACGATATTTTGGAGGAACTTGTGGCACTGTCTCCAGTGGTCACAGTGCCACAAGCGACCACTGGAGACGGTGCCACAAGTTCCTCCAAAAAGTCGTAGCACAACACACACACAAATGACATAGCAACAAACGTAAATCCACCTCATGATGGAGGTTTAAACCTTTGAAACGCGTCGTGGAAATAAATAAACAGTGACTGGTAATAGTAAACTTGTTGTCTCATTTAATAAAAAATGTTCACCATAATTCTATGTCGTATACATCAATTACAGATGTTAGAATAGAACCCTTGTTATTAAGTTATTCATTTAATTTTTATTTTATAGTTTTGGGTACTTTATTAACTCGCAATTGTAGCCAATGCTTAGGCTATTTGAGTGCAGGCTCACAGTTACAGGTTATTATTTGCAGCGAATTAGCTGCGGGGCATGAAAATAGACGGGCTCGGCGCGACACCATCTACATGTACATCTACGTGATTAATTTGCAGTTCACAATAAAGTGCCAGGAAGAGGGTTCAATGAACCACCTTCAAGCTGTCTCTCTACCGTTTCACTGTCGAACGGTGCACGGGAAAAATGAGCACTTAAATTTTTCTTTACGAGCTCTGATTTCTCTTATTTTATAGTGATGATCGTTTCTCCCTATGTAAGGAGGTGCCAACAGAATGTTTTCACAATTGGAGGAGAAATCTGGTCATTCAAATTACATGAGAAGATCCCGTCGCAAAGAAAAACGCCTTTGTTTCAATTATTGTCACTCCAATTCACGTATCATATATGTGGCACTCTCTCCCATATTTCGCGATAATACAAAACGAGCTGACCTTCTTCGAACTTTTTCGATGTCATCCGTCAGTCCCACCTGATGCGGATCCCACACCGCACGGTAATACTCCAGAATAGGGCGGACAAGCGTGGTGTAAGCAGCCTCCTTAGTAGACCCGTTGCACCTTCTAAGTGTTCTGTCAATGAATCGCAGTCTTTGGTTTGCTCTATCCACAACATTATCTATGTGATCATTCTAATTTAGGTTATTTTTAATTGTAATCCCTAATTATTTAGTTTAATTTACAGCCTTCAGATTTGTGTGACTTATCGCATAATCGAAATTAAGCGGATTTCTTTTAGTACTCATATGAATAACTTCGCTCTTTTCTTTATTCAGGGTCAATTGCCACTTTTCGCACCATACAGAAACTTTACTTAAATCATTTTCCAATTCGTTTTGGTCAAATGGCTCTGAGCACTTTGAGACTTAACATCTGAGGTCATCAGTCCCCTAGAACTTAGAACTACTTAAACCTAACTAACCTAAGGACATCGCACACATCCATGCCCGAGGCAGGATTCGAACCGGCGACCGTAGTAGTCGTGCGGTTCCGGACTGAAGCGCCTAGAACCACTCGGCCACCGCTCGTTTTGGTCATCTGATGACTTTACAAGACGGTAAATGACAGCATTATCTGCAAACAATCTAAGACGGCTACTCAGATTGTCTCCTATGTCGCTAATATAGATCAGCAACAACAGAGGGCCTGTAACACTTCCTTGGGGAACGCTGGATATTACTTCTGTTTTACTCGATGACTTTCCGTCTATTACTACGAACTGTGATCTTTCTGACAGGAAATCACGAATCCAGTCACACAATTGAGGTGATATTCCATAGGCACGCAGTTTGGTTAGAAGACGCTTGTGAGGAACGGTGTCGAAAGCCTTCTGGAAATCTAAAAATATGGAATCAATTTGACGTCTCCTGTCGATAGCACTTATTACTTCATGAGTATAAAGAGCTAGTTGTGTTTCGCAAGAACGATATTTTCTGAATCTGTGCTGACTATGTGTCAATAAATCGTTTACTTCGAGGTACTTCATGGTGTTCTAATACAGTATATGTTCCAAAGTCCTACTGCAAATCGACGTTCGTGATATGGGCCTGTATTTCAACGGTTTACTCCGAGTTCCCTTTTTGGGTATTGGTGTGACTTGAAAAATTTTCCAGTCTTTAGGTACGGATCTTTCTATGAGACAGCGGTTGTACATAATTGCTAAATGTGGAGCTATTGTATCAGCATAATCTGAAAGGAACCTGACTGGTATACAATCTGGACCGGAGGCTTTGCCTTTATTAAGTAGTTTAAGCTGCTTTTTTACACCAAGGATATCTACTATGTTTCTGATCTTGGCAGTTGTTCTTCATTGGGATTCAGGAATATTTACTTCGTCTTTACTATGACTACATCCAGCTGTTCTTTTTAAATAGGGCCGTGCGTAGCCCCAGTACCTAGCCGGCCGGGGTGGCCAGCGGTTCTAGGCGCTACAGTCTGGTACCGCGCGACCGTTACGGTCGCAGGTTCGAATCCTGCCTCGGGCATGGATGTGTGTGATGTCCTTAGGTTAGTTAGATTTAACTAATTCCAAGTTCTAGGGGACTGATGACCTCAGAAGTAAAGTCCCATCGTGCTAGAAGCCATTTGAACCCAGTACCTAAAGTACTAGTAACCACATACAAAGATGCAACGGGTTTGCTCGTATGGCCTGCTGTTTGTAAGGGCAGCTACACCCAGCATGAATCGTTAACCGCCGCAAAAGAAACATTAACAAGAAATACAATTTATTGTTTTGTATGTCAGGCACGTGCAAGTCAAATGATAAGTGGAGGAAGATACGAAGCTTCCTTAGTTTAACAGTTTCCTTTGATTATGTGCACCATCCCAAGTTTTTGCATAAGGAGGAGCATTACGGACATATGAGGACTGTCATTGTGAAAGATTTGGAGTCTAATGGAAATAATAGAGCAAATAGGGTAGTAGGTAGCATCAGGTCATGACATGCAGAGAACAAACTGATGATTAACTGCAACAAAATACCATGCATACAGGTAATAAATAAAGGAGAAGGGTCCTGGATAAATTGAAAGAACCACTGATTGTTGAGAGTTTCAAAGAAAAAAATGGTTCAAATGGCTCTGAGCACTATGAGACTTAACAGCTGAGGTCATCAGTCCCCTAGAACTTAGAACTACTTAAACCTAACTAACCTAAGGACATCTCACATCCATGCCCGAGGCAGGATTCGAACTTGCGACCGTAGCGGTCACGCGGTTCCAGACTGAAGCACCTAGAACCGCTCGGCCACCACGGCCGGCTTCAAAGAAAATTTGAGACAACCATTGACTGCAACTGGGGAAAGAAACGCAACAGAGGACGACTGAGTAGTTTTAAGAGATGAAGTAGAGAAACTGACATAGGATTGTATGGGCAAAAAGACAATGTCCTGTAAAAATCCTCGTATAACAACCAAATATTGAATTTAATCGATGACAGGAGAAAATATTTACACCTTCACATATTGTCGTTTCATTGCAAGAAGCGTTAATAAAACCAGAAGTTGTCTGCTAAATCTCTGCACACTACATCGTTATCATTCGATCATTCATTCATTATGTGACACGCAAATCGTTTAAGATGTACCCTGTGATAGTTGTCTGCCTCCTAAATTATCAGTTAATGAAAGCTCTTACGAACATTTATTTAATATAATGGATAATTTTTCTCAATGGGGACAAACCACAGGAAACGATACCTGAGCATAAAGAGTAAGAATAGTCAAACGGACGGACAGCAGGAAATGCGTTGCATGGGAGCTACACGCACTTGAAGGTGGGCATAAAAGATCTTTGGCAGAATAGTTTTCAGTGACTGAAAACACACATAGGAACACACCAGAGAAGTGGGAATGTTCTGTCTGTACTAGTGTCTCAGCTCCACACTCAAAAGGGCAGCGACCTGATGTACCATAATATAGTAGCCACATTACTCTTCGAACCATTAAAGGAACGAATACCAGCAAGAAGCCAGTGTCACTCTCAAGAAGTACCGATATGCTTCGCATGTGAAGCGTCGCGGAAAGATGACTGGTCCCTCGAGGCGGCGCCAATGAGCCTTGGCCACACATTGAGGCTGAACCTGTGCTGATGCTTTGCTGCCACTATAGAATGGGGATTCTTCGGATCCCACAGGTGGGTGTTACGAGGACTGAAAACACCACCCCTCATAGAGGTAGCCTGACCGAAGAGTAGGATGGAAGACAGAAATCCTGTGCAACGAACAAAACCGTCGCTGCAGGGGCAAGTCCTATTGTAATAAGGCTTGCACACGTTGTAAGTCATACAGAAAGTCTCAGTTGTGGCGAATGTTTTACACGGTCGTTTGCTTTACCTGATGCAGGCGGACCCTCTGCCCAGTACTGATATCGGGATCGCTGTCAAAGATCTTTTCTCTTCACATACAAACGGATGAATCTCCCTAGGAACGCATTTCCGGCCATATGTCCAAATGACCTCTTTTGTTCCTTATTCTCTCATGGATCACTTCCTGCAGTTTGTTCCAAAGTTGTAAACTTACCCAGTATACGCTGAGAACAGAACAACAGAATTACGCGTTACTGGAGGCAACTGCGGAGGGCGGTGGCGGGGGCGGGGGGGGGGGGGGGGTGTTGATTCAGAAAATTCGCAACTGTCTCCAGTCTCCATACAATCAGTTTGGTCTCTAAATGTCCATTGCAAACAACAGTAAAACGCGCATAGCACAGTGGTGCATGAAGAGGGTGGGTTCAGGAACTTTTGGAATAGAAACTATATCAAAGGCGTCGAATTCTCTTCACCAAGAAGTGCAGATTTTGTATGACACCTGGTGATCCTCGTAGAAGAGTGTGAAGCCTGTCTGTTACGCAGTCCCATAAGTTCAGCACGTTTTGGGCCGATATCATACACGTAGGTCTGACGCGTATCATTCCTGTAGAGGGTAATTTAATAGCTGTGCAGTATTGGGGTAAGATCCCTCAACATATTGTTCAGCCGTACAGTCAACATTTCGGTTTGACGTTAGTCAGCGGGTCAGCTGGTCAGGTAGTGGCAGCCGGCCAAGACAGAAACAGCAACAGGGAAGTAATCGATTTTGTGACTTTTACGAGTTCCTAACCAGAAGCGAATTGTATAATTTCATATGGGTAATTTGATAATTTAGTTTCTTGAGTTTCCGGGTGTTAATTTAATATCTAATAGACACAGTTCTCGCGATTTCGTTTGCGTCCGAAAGTAAACCGATTTTGTGACATACTACAAATTCCTAATCAGGGGCGAATTATTTGGTCTCACTTGAGTGCTTCGGTAGTTCGGTTTTTGAATCTCTGCGTATTAATCCAGTTTATTAGATACAGTTCTTGCGTTTTCGTCAGGGTCTATAGTGGAGTTCTGCAGCACGTATCGATAGGTCATTTGTCTTAGTAATGTAGTTTTCCACGGTCTTTAGAGTGGATAAGACTGTGACTGTTGTGTGCAGATGCGACCTGAGTTGGTGACACTTCGCTCTCAGCTTCAGGCTGTGATGGCTTCGGTTATACGGTTTGAAACTGCAGTGAATTGAAATCACTAGTGTGGGCCGACCGTGGGGATCCGGCAGACGTCCAGCACGTCCGAGTCCTCCGATCAGTCCTCACCGGTGACCAGCCTGGTTACTGCTCACACTAAGGCTGACCCCTCACCCGTGGTCGAGTGGGAGGTCGCCTCGGGGCGTGGCAGGCGGCGAAAGACTTCCCAGGGGGCCTCATTTAAGGCCTCCCCAGTTAGTCTGACGGACAGGTTCCAGGTGCTGTCTGTGGCTGACACTGTCGCTCAGCCAGATGCTGTCGCCCGTCCTGTTTCTGAGTAAACCTCTCAGCCTGCAAGATCTGGGGCAATTACAGAGGGTAGGATTACTGGTAGTTAGAAGCTCCAATGTTAGGTGCGCTATGGGGACCCTTATGGACATGGCTACCAAGAAGGGGAAGAAAGCCAATGTGCACCCCGTGTGCGTACCAGATGGAGTCATTACAGACGAATAATGGGTCCTTCCGGGTGCCATGAAGAGCACAGGGTGCAGCCAACTGCAGGTGGCGGCTCACATCCATACCAGTGAACTGAAGCGCCTAGAACCGCTCGGTCACACCGGCAAGCCCGAAGGCCAATCATTATGCCCTTTAGAACATGAGATAAGTCGCTTTGTTTCCGCATTACGATAACGACTGCACTGTTTCTGTGTACCTCCGACAAGCTGTATGCATCCTCCACTGATAGAGCTGCCATCTGCCGTCTGTGAGTGGTTATTGCACATTGACATTGAACATAGGCGATGGTCACATTGATATGACTGGACTGTGTAATGTTGAGCGAGCTGTAGTGCATGCAGTGTGGTGCACAGGTAAGCGTCGCTGGCTGGCATGTTGTAGGTTTGCCAATTCAAACCCGACAACCAGTAGTTATTTGTTATTTAATATCTATCATTTCTAAAGCTTCTTGAAATACCTTATGATCGTAAGGTTTGTATATTCTGGAATATTCTCGTTTATTCTATGTTTGTATAAACATCTGCACTATCAGTACAGGAGATCAGTTCAGTTCTCAGTGTACGTTGGTGTTAATAAACGTTCTTTCAATGTTGAGTGTTGAACACCATTGACAACCTTGCCTTCGGACTAGAATTTGATTGTGTCTTATACGTGATAATAATACACGTTCTCATATTCCCGTGACCGGTATCACTAACGGATGCCAGTGCAGTAGAGTTTGACTCGGAGGAAGCCCGTTCGTATCCCAATGACGGGAGAAAATGTCATCGTCAGGATTTCGCTATCAAGGAGATAGCGAATGATGAAGTCAGACTTTTTTTGTGGGACTTAACTGCTAAGGTCATCAGTCCCTAAGCTTACACACCGCTTAACCTAAATTGTTGCAAGGACAAACACACACACCCATGCCCGAGGGAGGACTCGAACCTCCGCCGGGACCAGCCGCACAGGCCATGACTGCAGCGCCCCAGACCGCTCGGCTAATCCCGCGCGGTGAAGTCAGACTGTGAGCCTATGTTTTCGCTCATATCACCACGTAATTCGTATCCTTTCATGAAATGAGGCAATATGACAATGTGAATATTAATCCATCTGTCAAGCGACAAATATAAATTCTGCAGCTCCTTTGGTGCTACTGAAGAGGAGTAGGGCATCTTTTGACACTCTTCTTGATCCACACCTTTCTTCAGTGTAACACACCCACGTCATTACACTCTATGCTTATTCACCACGGTCATTTTCACTAAACAGATACACTTAATACAAAGCATTCCTGCATGGAAAAGGATGAGTAGAAATTAGTGCTGATGAAGAAATTCTTTCCGATTCTGTGTCAGAACAGTCCCCTTTCATCTCGCAGACAGCAATGCGATTAAGACCTTTTCTGCACAAGATATTATGAAAACGAGGGGTTAACGCAAACTGCGATCGCAGTTGGAGAAGAAGTTTTGGTTTGTATGTAACAGATCTACATACAAATTACAAATATACACACGATGTATGCCATCTTCAGTTGCAGTCCACTTCACGGTGGTGGGCATGATCAGTCATCGAATTCAAAAAGTTATTTTTGGTAGCTCTTGGCAAAAACTTTCGAGGAGGAACATGTTCACAGAATATAAAGTGCGGAAAACAGAGTTGCTTAACACAGAATGCGTACTTCATTACTGCCTGCATCAAGCAATCTTCCAATTCACTCTGCTTTTCAACATTAAAAATACGTTCGGAACATGTTTTACACCTCTCATGTATGAAGTTATCACATTTATCTGCAGTCGAAGACTGCTGGACTACGTCTGCAAAAAACGGAGAACATAACTGATTGTGTAGAACACACATCAACTGAAACCGATGAGGTAGTGCGATCTTCAAGCCACTTCATAATCACCTTGAATTTTCGAAAAAATAACACATCAAATAGAAGTCACAATATCTCCCAGCAAATCAAAAGAAGAAGGCTCTTTCACGGTATATGGGAAGTAAACACTTTAAAAGAATTGAGACAGGATTTGTTTCGTGAGTACGCCACATTTTGAGACTACTTAAACCAGATTTAGTGGTTTCACCATATATTGCACTACTCAAGCTCCAAACTGACCTGTCGGTTCCTGATAAATTATAATTATCCTTAGAAACACGTATCTACTTGCTAAAGTAATGTGTTGGTGGATGAAGAGTAAATTGTCGCATGGGCGCTCCAGACTACAATCCTTAGGGACGTCTGTCCCTTGAAATGCACACTTCGCGATGAGCGAGATTCTTTAGGTGTACCACTTCAATCGGTTTTATAAATCTGCTCACTTTCCATCGTGTTCATAGGGTATAACTTTACTGTGAAACGCGTCACACCTTTCATTCAAGTCACTAACTTTTGCCCAAGTTCTAGTGGTTACACATTACATTACTGCTCTTTAGCCAAGATGGCACCGCTGTTTAAATCTTGCAACCCATCTATGGATACATCCAGTGCATCAAGTGAGTCGTAATTAACGTCCTTTCCAAAACCCAACCACAAATATCCCTGTCGTGAACATTTGCATCTAACAGGTTTCGCCAACCTGTATTGTTCAGCTATCAGGGGCAGTCGAATGAAAACGAGAGAAATGGAAAAAAGTAAGTAAACTGTTTTCTATTTTACAAGTAATCGTCATAACTGTTAAAACATTTATTCCTCTGTGAGAGAAGACGGTCAAAGACTTCATCGAAAAATGTTTGCTGCTGCCTACAAACCATGACTACGCAGGGGTGCACCTTTTCGAACCAAGCAAATCTTCCTTCAAGGTTCCTAAAATATGAAAAGCGCATAAGGAGAAATCGAAACTAAGTAGAAGGTGTGTGAGGGCTTCCCAGCGAATCTTCTCTCTCCAGCGTACTTGAAACAACATTAGCAAAATGTGGGTTAGGTCAGACAAGAAAAATTTCGCTAACATAATCACGACTGTTACGTTCGCAACGAGAGAAAGCTGGCGCGGAACAGAGCCTGCTAAGGACGTGCATTTCTTGCCACTATTGTAACTGTTGCCCGGGGAGTCACGAAATCAACATTTGGTGCGAGTGCAGATGATACTGTTGAGTAAGTACGTGCACCACGCTCGGCCTTTTAACTACTGGAAATACGACGCCACTTTCCGCATAGCCGCAAGCTTGACCCAGTTGTTTGCAGAGGCCCCCGCCAGAGCACGAAAAGTGTATCTAATTACAGATCCCGAAGAGGCTTTCTAGCTGCACGTGGGGCTGGCGCCGTACTGGCGCTCGAACAGACCGGCCTTTCTCCGCGAATCCTTGACCCGGAATGCGCTCGCGGGAGGTCGCTCGCAAGGTCGCCGCCTCCACGCCTCCCCCGCCGAATTCCGCTACTGCTGCTAGCTTCACGATCCCATTTTTCATACACCCAAATAAGACGGCACATTTACTCCAGGAAATGAGCGACACGTCTTCGGGTAGGAATCTGGAGAAAATTCTTCGAGGAGAAATGTAGATGATGCTCTGTTACGGGCATTTCAAGGTAGCATAAGGACCCACTAACCCTGAGATTATTAGAGACGTAATACCAACGATTAATGCATCCAGTCGCGACACTTTATCTCAGTTTGGTTATACGACGCGACAGCAGCGCTCCATGGGGCCAGTAAGCTACATTGTTGAATATGATATCCGATGAATGCGAATGATGTCATTTAATTTGAGTGTAACATGGGTTTCACAAAAAGGGGCGTATTTAGTGCAATAAATTGTAAAAGTAACAAAAAGAAAACTTCATGTTTATCATTCTTAACTCTTCTAAGAGTCCTCAGATGCATGAAACAGCGTATGACATTATTGTTTGGATGTGATTCTCTTGTAACCTACAGAAATTAATTGCAGAATAACGTTTCTTTTTAACAACAGAAAATAGGTAGTAATTAGCACAAGACAGAAGTTACTACAGAAAGACGTCTTACATCCACACAATGATGTGAAGTTTAGTTTTCTACACTTCGAACCAAATACGTTTATGAATGCGGAGGATAGGTACCTGATATGGAATGCAGCATCTACATAACTTAAGGTGTCAAATAAGCCACCAAAACTGTAGATGAAGTTAAAACTACCACCCGAGCGTGATAATAAAATGTCAAAAACAAACTATTTTAACACATATAAGAAACCAATTTCACAATGGTTGCTGCGTAAGAGCCAGAAACATCACAGCCACAAAACTCAGAATCTTCCACATAGTCTGCTTTTGAAGTGGAAGGATGTGATAAGTAAGAAAACCATAACAGATATTGCAAAATTTTTGCTTGTCAAGGAAAGTACCTATCACAATAATAGCAGGGAACAACAGAAATACAAACTTCCTATGCATGAATTACGTGTGGTCGGCAAACATATGGAAACACCGCGAGAAATGCATAATTGACCATAAATGAATATGTTAGTCAAGTGCGCAGTTTGCACTATTGTATTTGAGTACGACGGTACCTGTGCGATGCCATCAGTGCGTTACGAGTGTCAGTCGCTGTCAGAACAGTGTGCTGTGTAGTTGTGAGTGAATTGTGTCGAAAATAAGTGAATTCGAACGTGGGCAAATTGTTGGAGCTCGTATGCTGGGTGCTTCCGTAACCAAGAAAGCCGAAGTGTTTGGTTTTTCAATAGGCATCGTATCGAAGATTCATACCGCACACATGGAGAGCAGAAAAACGCTGTCTAATAAGTCACAACGCGGACGAAATTGTACGTTGAGTGATTGTAACAAGATGGTCACTAAAGACAAACACTGACAAAAACAAGAGGACGATAGTTGCAAAAGTCACTGCAGAACTGAATGTCGCACTCGCTAACCCAGTCAGCACCAAAACAACACGAAGGGAGCACCACAAGCAGGGAATACAGAGCGAGATGGAATTCCGAAACAACTTATCAGTGATGTAAATGCCCGATGAGTCCTTATGCACACTGTGTCAAACTGCTGGCCGAGTTTACCTCCCAAGTGTGAGTATGGCGGGTGCTGGGTGATCATCTGGGCAGCCATATCGAGGTATTCTATGGGCTCCATGGTTGTTTTGCAAGGTCGCACTATTGCCAAGCATTATGTGACCATTTTGGCTGATCAGGTCCATCCCACGGTACAAAATTTGTAACCAAATGGTGATGCTGTGTTCCAAGACAGCAGGACCTCTTTTCACACAGCTCGCACCTTCAAGGACTGTTTTTGTGAGTACGCCGGTGAGTTGTCGCATTTCCCCTGGCCATCGCAGTCACCCAGATTTCAATATTATTGAGGCTTTGGAGAGAAAGGTGCATGATAGCTATCAAAAAATGGTTCAAATGGCTCTAAGCACTATGGGACTTAACATCTGAGATCATCAGTCCCCTAGAGTTAGAACTACTTAAACCTCACTAACCTAAGGACATCACACACATCCATGCCCGACGCAGGATTCGAACCTGTGACCGTAGCAGCAGCGCATTTTCAGACTGAAGCGCCTAGAACCGCTCGGCCACAGCGGCCGGCTGATAGCTATCCACTTCCATCATCGTTACCTGGACTTGCCACTATTTTGCAGGAAGGCTTGTGTAATATTACCCAGAAAACCGTACAAAATCTGTATTTATCAATTACGAGACTCCTGGAAGGTTTTTTTTTCTGCATCTACATCTACATCCATACTCCGCAAGCCATCTGACGGTGTGTGGCGGAGGGTACCTTGAGTACCTCTATCGGTTCTCCCTTCTATTCCAGTCTCGTATTATTCGTGGAAAGAAGAATTGTCAGTATGCCTCTGTGTGGGATCTAATCTCTCTGATTTTAGCCTCATGGCCTCTTTGCGAGATATACGTAGGAGAGAGCAATATACTGCTTGACTCCTCGGTGAATGTATGTTCTCGAAACTTCAACAAAAGCCCGTACCGAGCTACTGAGCGTCTCTCCTGCAGAGTCTTCCACTGGAGTTTATTATCTATCATCTCCGTAACGCTCTTGCGATTAGTAAATGATCCTGTAACGAAGCGTGCTGCTCTCCGTTGGATCTTCTCTATCTCTTCTATCAACCCTATATGGTACGGATCCCACACTGCTGAGCAGTATTCAAGCAGTGCAGTTATTTTGAATGCCAACAGTTTTCCACACCGTATTAGGCATGGTTTGGGGTGTTTCCATATTTTTGCTCACCCCCTCTACTGTGCTCACATTCTATTGCTTTTAGCAGGGCAAGTTCCAATTACATGCAATTTTAGAAAGCATTTCTTCATGAAGACGTTGTAGCGTAGGTAATTTCATCCGAGCGTTTTGGCTCTGTTTGCACTTTTCTCTCTTCCTCTTTTACGAACATTTGGAACATATAAATATGATAACTGTTTCGTAAATATAGTAGAAAAGAAATTACGAGCAAACAATCGTACGTCGCGTATGACGTTAAGAGAGTACTGACTTTCTCGCGACTTGAGGCGCTGGTGTCTCTCCTGCTGCAAGTTAGGGATATTCGTATATTTTTGGCAGACGAGATACATTTTTTTTGTATTACCTTTTGATGATTCTTTGACCAGCTACGGTTACAACTTCCATGACATAAAGTGCAATTAAGTGCCTCACCAAAAGCCTTTACAAAAAGCAACTTGTCGACATCGAAGTAACTCGCAAAGGAGCACAGCCTCAGTTGGGGAGGGACGAGGATCGGAATAAGTCGGGGCCTTGATAAAGAAACCATCCCGACACTTTCCGTAGGTGACTTAGAAAAAGCACAGCTCTCTTCGTAAAAAGAATGATCGAGGATTTGAATGCACTAGAATTTTGAATTATGAGGGATTTTGAGATTTGTGTTCATATTGAATTAAATTATTATCTATTTTATTTAGAAAAACGTTTTTTTTTTCGCGCCGCAAACTCTTCGCTTATAAACAGCTTATTACTATGGGATCAGGTTTTTAATCGCAATAAATATCCATTGCAGTACATGTTTCATATATTAACTGCTCCTTTAGTGGCAGGTCTTACCTTAATTAGTGTGTCAGCGAGTTGCCATTGCGTGTCACGTTCGTGCCGTGTAGTGCTAATATGCTACTGTTCTCGCTGCATGACAGCTTTCGAACGAATGTACTACCGGATAATTTCCAGGCAGTTAAGTACAGAACGAGATTTCGTGCGACACATTCCTACCAGTTACCTTTCGCAATGTTCTGCCTCATT
Source organism: Schistocerca serialis cubense (assembly GCF_023864345.2). Classification (NCBI taxonomy): domain Eukaryota; kingdom Metazoa; phylum Arthropoda; class Insecta; order Orthoptera; family Acrididae; genus Schistocerca; species Schistocerca serialis. Next base: position 460,515,304 of record NC_064640.1, on the reverse strand, counting down.
AAGCTCGCTCGCTGAAATCCGTTCAGCCGGCTGCTCTATTTTTACATAATTTGTGAAGCTCGAAGCAGCACAGTTTTTGCGTCATCGTCTGATATGTGAGTTTCGAACAGCTTTTTAGACATGATAATCGTCTGAACCAATTACTGAACAAGTTTAATGCGTTTACGTCCTCTGTGGCTATTACTATGTGTGTATGGCAAATACTGACAGTCTGACTATGCTCATTAATAATCTTTGCAGGCTCATGCATGCTTTAAGTTTGTGTTGACAAAAATATGTTGTCTTATGAAAGCGGAAACGCCATCTGTGAAACTGACGCTCGATGGAGATTTTTCATTTAAGCGAACCAGAAGACTTATTAATCCAAGTTGAATGCTGTTAGTCAAGAAGAAACGGATACTGTTTTTTTCTTCAGTACTAACAGGAATTCAGAAGCTTAGAATGCAACGTTCGTCGATGTTATTAATGACGCGTCTTTGGACAGATAAGGGAGCCGCTGTAGCATTACCATAGTAGCATCCATACATTATTATCTGGAGTGATATAGGTAAACCACGGGAAACAAATCAAGATGGAATGACGAGGATTTGAAAACTACCTTTACGAAAGACGAATCTAGAGCTTTATCCAGTGCCACACGTTGCAGAGTGCTCTTCTTTACTGTTCGTATTGAACTGTTACTAAGACACTATATGTATACATCGAACGCATTCGAGGAAATAATGCTTAATGATGCTTCCTTCTCCGTCGTCATTGTAGCAGCTGACTTGCGTTGCCTTAGTAAACAAGGTTTCATGGGAGAGAGTCTGAAATTTGTAACATTTTATGTGTTTGTGAAGTACAAGAACATGAAAAAATTCATGATGTACTGTAATAATACTGTGTGACTGTCGACTGAAAAATAGGCATGATGAAATCCAGTCTGTAAGTTAGTCGAAATTCTTTGATTACAGCAAGGTGTGACAGTCTTGAATAGCAATGATTGCCAAGTACGGTGATTGGAAACATTAAAGGCTCTTGAGAAATGAAGCGTGAAGAAACACGGTCGGCTACAAGTAAGGTGTGCTGTTGTGTCGTAACGCTGTACGTTGCGATATAGAAGGAGCTTAAGACAGCAACTCTTGGACATAACTTCACATTTACGTAACTTGAAAGTTCTGGGGCTGCGACTTGATAGAACCTTCTCGGAACAATGAAGAGAACTGACAAGAGTCAATCAAAAAAGGAAATAAAAATAAAAACTATGTTACACGAACTTCGTCGGCTCACTTTCATACCAATCACACAAGTTAGCACAAGAAAAACGTATCTCCACTGCTCACGAACAGCAGTAAGTTAAAACCTTTCACGTGGCGCCAAAACGCAAACACATCAGGGGCCACATCCGGTTTGAGAAACCTGTATACTCCATAGTTGTTCGTGTGAAGCAAATTGATCTCATATCTCAACCATTTAAAACTCTCAGTGGTTTAGGTAGGCCATTTGATAGCCAGCCTTTTAAGAGATGACGGGAGGGAAGCTGTCCTAACAAGTTGTCACCTAAGCAGAAACTGAAAGCATACTCAAATCTGTGTGTGGAAACTTCTACCAATAATTGAAGTAATAAGTTGGTCACAAATAAAACTCGTACAGTTTGTCAAGTAATACCACAACCGCACAGTGTTCTAAATTACAACAAATTTGTTGTAGCGTGCAAATATATTATGGATATGAGCACTGCAGCGCTCTTATAAAAGTGGAAGATGCCACTGACTTGATTAATATAACGCGATGGGTAAAAGGAGAGCAAGGAAAGACCAGTGCGTGTATCTGAGCATTTGATTCGCTAATGTAAACTCATTATATTAATGTAAACCTTTTATGCCTCAAATTCTTTGCTTCAACACGCAGTACTGAAGTGCTCCAACGCAGACCCAGCCATTAGACGCGAGAGTTCCCACTAACTCAAGCAAGTGTGTATATAAGAAGGCGGTTCTTGCAAATGATCCCATTACAAAATATGAGGGGGCGAGCAAGAAGTTTCCGTTCTGAGGCTGTGAACTCCAGAATTGGTATGCCAATCACGAAAAATGGCCGTGAGCATCAAGGCAATCATTCCACAGACCCACCAAGTTAAAGACACCCGTTTGGTAAAATATTGTGTCCTGCTCCGCGAAGAAGTCCTCGTCCGACGGGAATCGTCGACCTTTCAGGGCGTTTTTTAAGGGGACGAAGGCGTGATAATCGCATGTGGAGAGATCAGAACTGTAAAGTGGATCCTCGAGTGTCTTCCACTTCGGCTTGCATGACTTCTGTATTACGAAGTTTGCGATAGGTGAACGTGCGTTATCATGATTCAGGAGTACTACTCCACAACGGTGGTTTTCGACGGACATGGTAAATCATACACACTCTCCATTCTACGATGGATGTCTACCGGTTTGGACGCATTTGGTAATAACGTCACCATAGTTCACGTTTCCACGTTTACCGCACTCTCGTTGGAAAGACGCGAATGCCACACTAGCCCACACAAATCGGAGTCGCGCTATGTTACATATACGCTGAAGTAACGCCCTCAAATGCAAACTATTTGATTGCCCCTGATATCTACAAGAACTGTGTCCTATGCGCCATCCAGTGCATCATTTCTTTCAAAAGCCGGACGAAAAAATAACACCCCTAACATGAAGAGGAAGATATACATCTAATGTTTCATTGTATCTGCGACATCTCACACATCGAAGCAGTGCTCAACATTGAAGACATGATAAGTGAGCCTTCCAGTTTCACTATTCTCCCATTCTACATGGTCCTTTCATCTTCACTCTGCAGAAAGGAGAAGAAAACACGTCCTCTTTAACTGGTTTCCACCCTACAATAGAATATAAGAACTTCAGTATTCAGGGGAAGGCTCGTTGCTCATCTGTACAAGCCTCCAAAACAACCGTGTCAGAAGACCTATCTCTCTTGAAAACAACCTTCACAGTCGATCTCTGACGTCGACTTTCCATTCTAATCTCCACCTCTCGCTGATTGATTATAATGGAAATGAGCCAGGACCCCGATGACCACTGCGCTATACAGCTGTCTCTCCCTGAAAGAGTAACACCCGACACTGGATCACCAAATGGATGCTCAGTAAGGTAAATTAGACACTGTGTAACAAACTGGGCGTATTCTAACAATAAGACAGTGTCCTACAAAACTGCCGAGGCGTTCATGCCAAAATCTTCAGCACATTTGAACAGAAAGCTTGTTCCATGTTAGAAGGAGCAGTGTCGCTCTTCAATAAGACAATCTGATGCAGCACGAATGTTCAAGACAAATCCTTCTGCAGAGAACTTCGCGGAAGTTCGAATAGCGAGCCACGCGATGTGGGCGTGTGATTTGAGGCGTCATGTCGTGGATTGTGCGGCCCCTCCCGCCGGAGATTTGATTCCTCCTTCGGGCATGGGTGTGTGTGTTGTTTTTAGCATAGGTTAGTTTAAGTAGTGTGTAAGTATAGGGACCGATGACCTAAGCAGTTTGGTCCCTTATGAATTCACACACATTTGAACATTCGAATAGCGAAAGACAAAGCCTGGGGAGTTGATTAAAGAGAAAGAAAATAGAAAGGCAGGAATTTCTGGTTGCCATTAACAGCTGCACCTCATCCACTAAAATACTGGAGTCAGTAAGGAGGATTTTAGGAAAAGCTAGCACAGTTAAAATGATGGCTATAGTGGGGAATGGGGTGCTCACAAGGACACAACACGAAGTACCCCCAGGCAATGACAATATTTTCACAACTTAACATCTTCTCAGAACCAGAGATTAGATTTTCGCATCCACTTGCAAACTATGGAGAAGTTGAAACCAAAATTTAGTTCGAGAAACGATGGGGTCTACAAATGATCCTGCCTTATATGGAAGCTTCATGCTATATTGACTGCCTCGCTTCACATCACCTCAGAACATGACGTCGTACGCTATGACATACTGGAAATTCTACGTGCTCCATCCATGGAAAGTCTCCTTCACATTTTTAACAAAATTTGGTCTTTTGGAACGATGAATGATCGATCCGCACCCAAGTAGTTATGGTAGCAAGGCCCTCACATGCTGCTCCAGGAAGACCCTAGAACGAACGGTCAAAAATCGTCTTATTTGGATCCTTGAAAGAAGAACGCTTACGAGTCTCTTCCAGTATGGATTCAGGAAAGACCGATCTGTCCTAGGCAATTCCCCACAACTAGAGGCTTCTGCACATGACTCATTCCTGCATAAACATAATCTTCAAGGGGTTTATTTTGATATTCTTCGACATACGACATTACTTGAAAGCATCACCTCATGACTGTTGCTTCCGTGGTCACGTCTCTAACATACTGCAATCATTGATTGCGGAAAATAATTCCTATACAGTCATTAATAAGCGGACACATATCAGAAGGTTTCAACATGTAACAGCTTAGCTAGTTTTTCAGTTTTTTTGTATTAAGAGTGAACTAGCCACAGGTTTTTGTCTTATGACAATTTCTAATGTTGTAACGCATTCAAAATAAAGTCTTCTTTACTCTAAACTGTGCATGGGCGCCAATAACCTCGACAATGAGAGCTCTAAACTCAAACATCGAAGTAACGAAGGAACAGTTTTAGACATAGCTAACTGCCTAAGGAGATATACAATAATCTATTTCTAAGAACGGCTTTCAGGAAGACTTTTCTGGATTCATTTTCCGTGCTGCACCACTTAAATAGAGCATCGCCTTTTTGAAGATTTGCATCTCTGTATCGTCATATTTTCTAATTTCTTATAACATTCATTCCCACTGCTGAAGTCTTCGTATATAAATGCAATGTCTTGAGAAAATCGTGTTAATTCCAGCGTGCGACTGAAATAATTTTGATACAAAGACATTATTATCCTTATATGACCATTCAGCTTTCCATCTACATTGTAGTGAGTAGTAAGTTTTATAAGTTTAATTTTAATGCAGGATCGCATTTATTCCATGAAGTTTCAGGGTTGTAGCCGGATAACGTCGATTCCCTTCCCCGATATTACGGCTGAGAACCATTTAGCCATCTTTAGGTGAATTTTTTGCAGTGGAGGTTGCTAGTTCTATCCGCTACTTTTGTACCAAAAAACGGCGCGAAGACGCATGCGTAAAGGCAGTTGCTACGTGAGCGACCTCTGTCGAGTTCGCGCTCTCTTCGAATACTGCTCTATCTACGGCGCGCAGGCACATGCGTAATGTGATACTACATGCACTCTCTCTGTCGGAATGCGCACTCGCAGAGTGAAAATGAAAATGTCAAAATTGATGAAATTAAATGGCGCTAGACGTTCATTGGTCAAAAATGATTTCTTTCGTAAATCCGATGACTTTATTAATAGACAGAAGGCACTTTGACTCAACTAGTCGGACTTACTCGTAAGCTTCGACGTTGTCTCACTCTTCACATGGATACCCCTTATGGATTCATTGTCATTCATCAGCAGTAAGTTCACGTTCTTTGAGCATCTGAATTCTATCCACGGGAATGGGAAATTTACGATGAAAGTGGAGAATGGCGGCTGTCTGCAATTTATGGACGTCTTGGTCAGACGGAAAGTGGATGGATCATAGGGGCATCCCCGTAAGCCCACACATACAGACCTGTATTTTCAGGCGTCTAGCTGCCAACACTCGTCACAATCTAAGGGCGTCCTTCAGACGTTGGTGCACAAGGCACATGTTGTGTCTGATGGAGACAGCCTTGAAAATGAGCTGGAACACATACAATCAGTGTTCAAAGATAATGGATATTCGCCGCATCAGATCAGCACAGTTTTAAGGAAGAAGAAGCGAGAACACCCTAAAGAGCAAGACGAGAAGGAGTGAATTAAGTCCAGGGCGTTCTTCACGTACGTCGTCAATGTTCCGTCGAAATTAGGCAGAATCTTAAGAAACCATCATGTCTAAATAATCTTTTGTCCACCCACAAAGACTTGTACTCCTCTCGGTTCGGCAGGTTGGAATCTACGGAATAATTTGTCAGCATGGCAAAGCCTACATTGGTCAGACGACGTGCGCAATTCGTGAAAGATGCGTTGGACATGATCGCCACACTCGCCTTTCGCAGCCCAGTAAGTCAGACATGGCCGAGCATTATATTTCCACAGGACGTTCCATGGATTACTCTGCCACGAGCATCTTGGCCTCGACGAGATCTTTCTGGGATTCAATTATTAAGAAACCTGTGGAAATACATTTAGCGCAAGATGGAGCAGTATTCGAAGAGAGCGCGTATCTCAACAGAGATAGTTCATGGACAGGCTGCCATTTCGCATGAGTTTTCGCGCCTATTTTTGGTACAAAGTTAGCGACATCAACTAGCTACCTCCACTGCAAAACACTCACTATAAGATGGTTGAATGGTTGTCAGCTGAAATATCGTGGCAGGAAGTCGACGTTATCCGACTGCGATCGAGAAACTTTATGGAATACTCTTTACACGCGAAAAATGTCAAGAATAGCAGGATCTCATTTACCAGCTCGATTGTATTCCCACTCTAGAGCTGAACAGCAGTATTATAAAGTTATTACCAAAATGGCAACTGTTTTCTTTTTTGACTCTCCGTCTGAACATTTTGATCAACGATTTGTGGTTTTACTGAATCACCTCTGACTTCCTTTGCTCGTCCTTCTTCGAATGAGTTAGATCTTTCCTCTAGTGACCTAAGTTCTCATTCTCTTTTTTTTTATCTGGTGGTAACATGCCAGCGACTTCGAGGTTGGAAGACCCACGGAAAATTAGTTCGAGTCTTATACTGTTGAGCTCATCCAAAACCAGGAAAGAGATCAGAGCAGTTTCTATCAATGATGCGTAGAACACTGCTTAAAATGAATCTCGCTCTAAGGCTCTATGAAGTGAGTAGACGAATCAGAATGTGAAGGCCATGGCTCTGGACAGAGTGGCTAGAGCCAGTAGCACGTATCGGACAGACTAACACTGAAGATAGTTTCTAGAAGTTCATCCTGTCAATAACATTTTTCTTGGATTCATCATGTGGGGTAGTGATGTTGAAACCACAGTTCGGCCGTTGTGATTAAAATTTTTGACTGCTTTTGTAAACCACTGTTCGTGTAATGTGACCGTTTTCATAAAAAGAGGCCATGGTATTTTCTTCTATCCTCTATAATGAAACTGAGTTCGATGTTTTAGAACAAAAATCTTCTGTTTCTGGGATTTTAAAAGTTCTATAATACCACATTCATGCCTAGCGATATCGGAATTTAACAACACAGCCCAGTTTAACGTAAAATTATATTTCTTTCCCTCTCATAAGTGGAAACTGGTTAGTTAGATAGGCGTGAACGATTCAGTCTTGCTTTGAAATTTGATAAGTTTCTAGACGAAATAAAATTACGTAAATTAATTAGAGATATGTGTTAAGCAAAAATTATTCTCGTAAATGGTTCGTTTAGCAGCTCCTGTATGTATAATACAGTCACTCATTAAGGAAGGAAGATTAGTGTTTAAGGTCCCGTCGACATCTATGTCGTTACAGACGCAGCACAAGCTCGGATTGTTTCAAGGATGGAAAAGAAAATTAGCAGAGCCCTTTGAACGGAACCATCCCGATAGTGGCCTGAAGCGATTTAAGGAAATCGCGATAAAACTAAATTTGGATGGCCGTAGGCGGATTTGAATCATTGTCCTCCAAAATGCGAGTCCAATGTGCTAATTATTAATGAACAGGTAGACTTCAGCTGCATTAACATGTTCCGATTCAATCGCAACTCGATGTAGGATGATCAAGAAGAATGGTATCTAGCGTAGGAAAAGTGACATAGAGAAACTGATTAAACAGCACAGCATATACAAGTGAGGTGATCATAGTAATTATCATCCTTGAAAATGGTGCAAACTGAATAAAACCTTTCAGTTCTAAGAAATAAACATGATGTTAGACGCATCAAACGTGACCTAGAACATAAGAATGATTAACTTAGATTCCGAAGCGTTGTGTACCCTGTTATTAACAAAACTAAACTGCATGAAAATTCACTACGAAACATTTATGCATTTAATTTGTTTTGTTGACTGTAAGTCATATGACTTTCTATAATATTGAGATGAGATGTGATGGTCCATATTGAAAAATATTCCATCATGTCAAGCTTCAACAATAAATTTAAACTCAGATATGGGAGTGGAGCGTTAATGTTGCTGATATAGTAAGGGTACATTATCTATTAACATCACAATCTACAGTACGTGCCACCGAACATAAATAAAAAGATAATGTTGATGAAGTCTTCGCCGATTAATTAAAAGCTGCAGAATTACTATATAGCCACCACGTTTCCATCAACATGCCCAGAATGAGCACAGCACTGCAGTCGGTGAAATAAATATCCGTATGCTAATAACGCATATACTGAAATCAACGGTAAGCAATAGCTAAAAGAAAGCTGTTGATTTTAACTTCAATCATTGCCAGAAAGAATTTCTTCTTTGATATGATATTTACGATGCTACAGAAGAGTGATAATGCTCTGAAACGCAAGAAACTTTATAAAAATTAGATACATCGGAAAGTATGCGAAAAAACAGCTTGGATGGTTTTAAAGACCACAGAAGCTTTTTCCAGAGGTGTTCTGTGTTATAAATACCGTTGTAAACCTGTGAATAAAATTGCTGGTGGTACAAGTGTAACAAATTCAATTGGCCCGAACCGATACGATCTGTCAAAATTGATTATAGGCTATCTCCGACAAACTTTTTCGAAAAGTGGACAGTCTTCATTCTTCAATGTATTTGAAGTATGTTATTTACACATTAACATTTTAGTTCTCTTCTTTTATAAATACAGTACATTTACAAACATTAATTATATGAGATGAATTTTAGTCAGTTCTTTGTACGTTGTTCCAAGGAAGACGCTCCAGCCTGTCAAGTTTGGACTTTTTCTGTTGCCAGAAAGCTCTGTAGACGATTTTTTCGGTCACTGATTCAACAACATAATGACTAATTGCTTCTTACATCTTAATAAAGTCTCGTCTGTCAGATGTGAAATCGAACGAGAGGTGCATATAGCCCACTGCGATGACAGTTTTTCAAAATTCATTTTCCACATGATATCAGATTTGTGATTTATATCATTATTTGCCTTATTTTATTTTCAGAGTTTAACATCTTCCTGATGGCAAGGTCATTACGATTGGGGGAAAACGGAGAAGAAAGCAGTAGTGGTTTGATTAAGGAAACGTCTCACCCTTCCTGTTCTTGTGATTTAGGAACTTCGCATAAAACCTAAATCAGAATGGCCAGATGAGGCTCGAACGCCATGGACATGAGTCGCCTGGACATGAGTCGAACGTCTCAAGCACTGAATTCTTATCTTTTATTTGCAGATAATATGCTGTTGTTGGTTTCTATTGGCTTTCTTAAGTCTCTTCGTTTCTGAGTAAAACAATAACTAATTTTGTTTTAAAGTTCTTCAAAGATTATATAAGCGTTCACAAGAGCGCAGCTAAAAATTAAGTTGCGCAGGCTTTTCAGAGACACACTTGTATGTTTATTAGTATTAAGAAAGGGACACAATTAGGTAGAGGCAAATTGTTACCATACTTCAGTTTGAAAATCGCCTTTGGCCTGTGAAATACACTTCTCATTATGAACATCTTTCTTTAGCATTTCACCGCGCCTGTTGTTAATATTTCTGGTACATCTCATCTTGAAGAGTTATCGCTAGAGTCTACCGCTGAAGATTGTTGGACATCTTTCTAATGCTCTTTTGTAGATTAAATACGCCTCTCATGAATCAAAAAGTTCATCTTTCAATCTTTCCATCATTTAAGTGCAATGAAGTAATAAAATTATAATATATTTTCTAGAAGCAAGTTACAAGTAATTAGCAGTTTAGGAATGACTCATATCGTTAAACCGGCCATTATTAGTCTTGGTTCAGTCAGTTTCACAAAACTATGAATCTCTGAACTTAAATGCATTGGCGACTACTATGCCTTCAAGGCAATGCAGAGACGTCATGAAGGACCACATTTTTATGACAGTAAAACGTTACACAGAAACCAATGAAAATGGTTGTTTCATCTGTACTGTTCTTAGATTTTCTTGGCACCAAACAACAGTCAAATGATTTCATATAGTGTCTTAATTTATAGCTATCAGAATTAAATTAATAGGTAAAAGCCTATAAAGCTGGTAACGTGGTAAGAGAGTTTAACTTCGATCCAAAACTTACATATCATATAAAAATTTTGCAGTTATCTAAACCAAACTAAGCTCCTGCTGAAACGGATGTCCGAAACCTTGCCATGCATACAGCCGTTATATGCAAAGTTAGAATAGTGTTTACACTGTACAATAACATATTCCTAAACTGCTGTAGACGAGTAGAAAACTACCGAGTGTTATCTCTTACTTAACGAAAATTCTGTCACGTGTGAACTATGTACCCCATTTACACGGTGTAAAGGGTTCCAAAGAGTAACAACTTCCTTGAGAAGAAGTCTCGGCCGCAATACGATATACAGAGTATTCTCACTACAGATTAAGCCATTAACTCGAAGCACGCTTCAAAGGATTGCTGCAGAGAACTGTATAGATATTCCAATTCATAATTACTTTTTCCAAGTTAATTCTTACAAAAAAAAAAAAAACAGTAAAAGTAGCAGCCAGACACTGTTAATAATTTAGTTTGTTAAAGGTGTATGATTGCTGTTTACTACTGATTTTAGTAAATAGCGTTATTCGCAATGTGTAACTGCCGTGTTTACGTTTTTGTGAGAATTAACCTGTATTCGTGTGCATCCAAAGCCTCACCATGTCTGTTTTCGACAAAATAGCATTACATTCTCCTCTTTTTGTAGTCTCGTTCCTTGCGTATTTCTTGAGGAAATTCAAAATTACGATAGAAAGAAGTTAGTTATTTCGTTAATCGAGAGCATGAGCCAGCAGAAGACAAGGCGCGGTGCTGGAACGCCGACAACGCGCCGGGTACTCACCTAGGAGAAGAGCGAGGAGCAAGACGGAGTTCATGTTGGTGTCAGGCGCGCACTGCAACGTTAGCCAGTGTCCAGTCCCAGAAGCTGACTACGGACCAGGCCGAAGAGGTGGAGGGAGCTAGTATTTCGAGCGGTTCCCGCATATTTGGGGCAAGCTGAGCCTCGGAGAGAGAGACGGCGGCCGAGAGAGAGCGCCACCACCCCACCCCGCCCCCACGCTTTCTGCCGATGGGAACCTTCGTGCATTTTCATTCGCTACGCTTACAAAAATAGCAGTATAGAGAAAACTTGCCGTTTCTTGACCTTCAAGGACGCGTTCCCGCTCCCCCACATTAAAGCCAGCATTTTTAAATGAAATGTAGGTAAGTGGAGCGTACTCGACAAACAAGTCTAGAGTGAAAAAATTACTTACCTGTTCCAGTCTTCACTGAAATACGGTGTTCGCTATCCGAGGAGTGTAATAGTTGCTTAATATGTTAATCGACATGGAAAATATGTTTCATTGTTTGATGAATGCGTCATAGTTATTTCTTGATCTACATAGTGTAGTTTCAACTCTTCTGCTATGGTTGCCGTATGTACAATGATAAATTATTGTGTATCTGAGGCAACACAGGAATAATTCTCAATACTAATGTAAATTAATGGGAGTGACTCGTATATATTTCCAAATAACGCTTAACGTCATATAGAGTAAATTAGAATAAAATTTCATTATTTTATGCAGAGAATTTGTTGAGCTACACTATTTTAGTCCAGATAGTTACGACGTCGTGTCCTCGAACAGCATAACATGCTAATTATTTTGCGTGAATTATTTTTAAATGTCACGATAGTGTGGCCATAATGTCCCCTGTATAAAGTTTAAAGTTTTTGCTACATTTTCATCACAGCTTTCGAAGAGCACTTCAACAATTAGAGAAGCATAAAGGTAAATATCTGTACGTTACGAATGCACCGTGATAAAAGGAATTTGTATTTTAACTGAAATGTGAATGTAAGCTCCTGGGGAACAACCTGGTGCTTTCAGTGGAGGTCCCTCTCATAATTTAAGAGTGAAACTGGAAAATTATCAAATGATATGCAACAGGGTACTGTTATAAGACAGTAGACACGTATTTACCAGACTATTGCAATGTACAAAAGGTTTATGAACAAAAACTTTAAATATCTGCGAGAGGACACTGAACTCATCAACGAAAGTGAATGGTCTCTGTGATATTACTGATTAACTGATGTACGACTTACTCAGAATCAGGGACTTCATGCTTTTGGACAGCCTCCCATTATTTTATTTTATGACATGTTTCTATTCTCACGGCTCAATATATCTTCGAAATAAATTTCTGACTTCAAATAACAGGCGACATTCTTTAGAATAAGCTTTAGAGAAAAGATAGTAACTCAAAATTCCTGTAATTGTAGTAGATGGCTTTAGCACACCCCGAATTTCCGGGTGAAGGTATCATATGTTGGCACTGCGACCTGTACCTGTTACGCTACTGAACTTCCTAACTTTAGAAGCTGTGCAGGTATCAGTACTCTTGGACAAATTACTTTCTTGCAATAGCTGGCCGGAGACTGATCCATATCCAGGACTGTAACTGTGTATTAGTATAAGTAATTAAACTGATGGTGCCGACTTACGGTAGCAGTCAGGTCACGACCGGTCTGCTGATTTGATGAAATAGAGTTAAAGTTTTATTCGATTTTGCAAATGTAAATTGCAGACTAGAAAGTGGTCGTACTAGATCTAAACATGTGCTGGAAAATGATACTTAGCGCGAATGCGTCTATATCAAGATGTCACACGGAGTAATGTGGCACTGCCGATACCACCACTTTTTTTTTTTTTTCCTCGCAGCCAAACCAGCGGGACCATTTACAACACAAGATCGACACAATTACTCACGTCTGCCAACATGATTGCATCTTGCAGTAGCAAAGTAATTTCACGACAGCCGTCAGGGCTCTTCACATGTCATATCAGTGACCCGGACTGCTTTCAGTGAGGGGTACTCTATTAACATAATAGAAACTGATAGGTGATTAATCAGTCTCAACTACAGGTGAGTAAAAGGTTGAATACTTAGCGCAGATCAACTCATAAAAGGACTTGTCCTCTCCCATTGGTATTCGACTTAGGATTTTTTAGTACACGTTGTGGCATGAAAGGGTAATGTTGTTTTCAACTCCGTCATAAACAGATCTTTCGCACGTAGAGCTGAGTGACAACTAATGTGTTACGTCCCACACATGTACACGCATTCAATCTCAGCATCAGCAGTTGCAGCTGCCACTGCGAGCGCAACTACCTTCGACATTTGCCGCCTTAGGTAATGTTCTCATTAATCTGGAACTCTGGCGATATAGCAAAGGTTTCTACACACACACACACACACACACACACACACACACACACACACACACAATCGTGCACCAAAGTTTGTATAGGTGCCAGAGTGCTCCGGTGAAATTCTTAGAACACACGTTCAACTATTTCCGGGAAGATTTCTGTAAAATTTCCTAATGACTCTCATAATTTGCAGCTGGATTTAGTAAACCAGACCTAATTCTATATTTTAATGTTGTACACTCTGTTTCCTCGAAATACATCTTGTGAAATTTGAGGAATGTCACAAAATAGTCTGGATTTTTTGCTTTCGATTTTGTACATACAGTCACACTACCGTGAGATTACGATTTCTTTACATAGCTGACGTCTAACTGAAACAAAAGCGAAGTGTTCGGTTGGTCATGATGATTCGGGGGTGCATGTGTAATAGTTACCTACTTCTCTAACACAACTGTTTTGTGTTTTCTAATAATAATCTGTATTTGTGAATTTGCAGTCATCACACACCATATATTTCCTACATGTTCGCAAATCTTCTGTGTTTATTATAGCGCACATGTCTCTGACAATCTTCTTTGACCTTTGTGCAACAATAAAATGATAATTTGGGGTTTTTTATCGTCCGCTACACCCTAGTAGAAGTGGAAGTGCAGCCAGTTATTACATCTACCGCACGTATAATAATACCTGAACTTATGAAGCAATATACGTGATTATTTTTGGTGATGTGTGCTCGGTAATGTTGAAATTAGCTAAATGGAAAGTGTAGTTACGAATAGAGAATATCATCTACGAGGAAAACGAGTTTTTTGGAATTCAGTAGCTCCAAAAATATTTAATTTCAACAAGAATTTTCTTCATATTCTTTTCATATTGCGTGGTTGTTTTACATATGAATCTCAACGTACAAATGCTGTAGGAAATGTTGTTGCATTACTAGCCGTTCTCTACAAATTTTTATTTTCAATACAATTTCCTTAATTACTTCTACCCGTTTACTATGGTCATTGAGCACCACATGAAGCAGAGCTCTACGCATGTTGCAGGGAAGAGAACCCTTTGTATCTCACAATTTCGTTATATTTATTCTAAACTATCTCAGAATACACATCTTACAAGGGAAGTTCCTCAGCTGGAGAGGCTGGACCCGTATTATAATGATTTTAAAATATGATTATGTTACCGCTCTAGTACCCAACAAAATCATTTACCTGGAACACAATTTGTGTACAATCGATGTTTGAATATTAAAAATCCTAAATACTGCTGAAGCACAACTATTTGAAGAAACAATATTGCATACCACTTGAAAATGATATGTTATTTGCCAAACAATTAAACAACTCCTGGAACCAAAATATGTTAACACGTGGAATACTTACAGAATCATATTTCACAAAATAGAAGCTTTTGTTCTGTAATACATTCTTCCAATATTCGCTAACGCTGTTCAAATACGGAATTTCAATGAAGTGCTTAAAGCACAGCGGAATGCAACAGCTCTTGTCAACGATCTGGGTGATGTGACCACTCTTGCTTCTGATACTGGAGTATTGTAGAAAAGATACACGGCTTGTTATATGGCATGTCGATATGTTGTCCTTGTCAAGTGTGCATATACTTCCATTCCGTGGTGTTTTAATCACTTAATTTAAACTCCAAATTTGCACTCCGTATTTTAAAATCATTTTTAGTCGTTTGAGCTGGAATACTTGCCTTGTTTGTTAAAGAACTATACGAGAGAGCATCTATGAAAGGCGCTATAAAAAAGTCTGATTAAACTAAAACTGTAGTTTAAAATACGAATGCGAACTATTTCATAATAGAACGCAAAAAGTGGACGGTCAGTCTTAAAACCTGTATCTTCAATTCATGACTCACTCACTTGAATTCATTTCACGGACATGTAACGAATGGAGGTAAAGGGAATGAAATCAGTGAAGCAGCAATGGCTTAAAATGAGATCTGTGAAACAACCCTCAGAAATGCTCTTCACTGATTTCTAGTGCAGATGTACTTCAACTGCGAGTGGAAGAAATTCATAAGGCAAGTTTAAAAATATGCATGAAAATCAACTGCAGTGAAACTAAAATTATATAAAATACACACATCGATTTTTTTTTGTTTTGTTTGACCAAATGTCTGGCTGGTTTGTCGCCACCTGTCACGACTTCGTCTTGCGTGCAAACATCTTCATTGCAGAGTAGCTCCAACGTACTCTGTTATATGTTGGATATATTCCAGCCTCTCTCTTCCCATACAGCTTTTACCCTCTACAGTTAACTCTAATGCCATGCACGTTATTTCCTAACGTTTTAACACGTGTACTATTGTCCTGTCACTTTTTCTTATCAGTGTTTTCCAAATATTCCTTCATCCTACGATTCTGCGGAGAACCTCTTTATTTCTTATCTTGTGAGTCTACCTAATTTACAATAGTCTTTTGCAGCAACACTTGTCAAACGATTTGGTTGTCTTCTTTTTCGGTTTCCCACAGCCCATAAGTCACTTCCGCACAACACTGTGCTCCATACGTAGACTCTCATAAATGTCCTCCTCAAATTAGGTCAATGTTTGTCATTGGAGGCTTGTTTTATCTCCAAATTCCCTCTTTGCCTGTGTTAGTCTGCTTTTTATGTCCCCCTTCCTTAGTCTATTTTGTGTTATTTAACGTTCATGTAGCAAAATTCATTTACGTCGTCTGTTTCGTAGTCACCAATTTTGATAAGGTAATAAAACAAATTAACACTCTGTTAATGAAGTACAGAGTTCAGGACAAAAAAATGGTTCAAATGGCTCTGAGCGCTATGGGACTCAACATCTTAGGTCATAAGTCCCCTAGAACTTAGAACTACTTAAACCTAACTAACCTAAGGACATCACACACACCCATTCCCGAGGCGGGATTCGAACCTGCGACCGTAGCAGTCCCGCGGTTCCGGACTGTAGAGCCAGAACCGCACGGCCACCGCGGCCAGCAGTTCAGGACAGATGCAGACCGACCGGACAGGCAGAAATATAAATAATCAAGAGGGAAAATATGGGCTGGATTGCTTTTGGTATAAGAAATAGATTTCTCAAAACAAGATCTTCGATATGTCTGCAAAGAAAAGTTTACAACTAATTGGTAACACCAGTTTTGATGTATGGCAATGAGAAATCAATTTTTATCTGAATATCACTTAAGAAATCATGATTTCTCAGCGAGCAATGGAGACACGCAGTAGTGAATTGCGAGGAGAGACAGGAAAACAAACAAATGCTTTATTTCTCGTGGTTAATATGTGGTCCACCTATTGCTATTAAGAAAACGATACATTCAGGAGGATATGAACAACTTTTACAGTATTCCGTCTGCGCACAGACGACGAGTGGACAGTAACAGTCCTGAAGTAGTCTGGCCTGCAGGGATTCCCGAAGTGAACCCAGTTGAAGAGCTTTGGGATGAGCTAGAATACTGACATCGCTCTACACTCCAGCGTCCAACGTCACTACCTGTCCTGATTTCGGATGTTGAGGAATAACTGACTACCATTAGTCCACAGACATTCATAAACCTCACTGAAAGTGTCTCCAGCAGAGTTCAAGGAATCATTATGGCGAAGGGTGAATACACCTCATATTAATATCCACTAATAGGTGTCCGAATACTTTTGATCAGGTGGTGTGTAAGGAGGTGTATGAATGGCAGATAGACCAAGTCTGCTCTTTTCTGGGTTCAGAGAGATGAGAAAAGATGAAGACGACAGTTTTGTTGAAGAAGGGTAGCTGACATTAAAAAAATTCAGGAGCAACATGCCTAGGTATTGCTAAAGGCCGTACTGCGTGGAGAAATCTACCGGAGGCCATTATCAAGCAATGGAAGTCAAATGGCAGGGTAACTGTGTCGATAAGGTTATTGACCGCGAAAAACAAAGATTGAGGTTTCATATGCAGTCAGCTCTAATTTCGCCTGAAGTCACTCAGCAGCTCGTGCTCCACCGCAGACTGGCAGATTAATTCTGGAAACCACCCCCAGGTTGTTGTTAAGCCATTTGCCCGTTATACCCTTTCCACTAGAAGTGTTAGCAGAGCGTCATATGCAAAAGGATTTCTGTGGACTTTGGAAAGATGGATAAATGTGCTGAGTCGTGCCTAGATAGTTGATTCGATAAGAGCAGTGCTCGTGAAAGGAAATCCAGCGCCTTAATCAGTGTGACAGCTTGTTGTACTGTAAGACTAAAGCTTAAAATTTTGAAGGACATGTTAACATAAGGAGATGAAAGTGAACAGTATTAGTTTGCAGTTTTCTGTGACTATCTCAGACCAAGCAAAAGACTGAAGGGAATTTAGGGTGCGGCTCCAGCTCTCAGCTGATACAGATCTACAGAGCTTCAAGTTAAGTGTTTACTTTTTCCTGTCTTTTTCTCGTAGTGTAGTTATTAAATTTCCTATGTGTTTTTCTGTTCAGGAGGTTTAATCTCACGTTTTTGTAAGAGTAAAATCATTCAGTCTGTAGCGCAGTGGCTGCTCATTTATTTTGTTTGGAAGACAAGCGTCCCTTCGTTAAGTAAGGCAGTCAGTGAGGCTCAAACTCTCGGCTGACAGAGATCTACAGAGTGGCAAGCTAAGTGTTTATGTTTTCCTGTCTTTTCCTCGTAGCATATTTACTAAATTTGGCGCGTGTTTCCGTTTAAGAGGGGTAATCTCGCATTTTCTAAGTGTAAATTCGGGCAGTTCTAGCGCAGTTTTCATTTCTTATGAAAAAGCCAGGTACATAGCTCATTGAGACATCAGCGTCCGTTGGTGACACATCAGGAGAGCAGCAAGTCGCACTTCTAGGGTTCTGTCTGCTTTTACACTTTACTCCTTCAGTTAGTCTTGCTAGGATGGTTAGGATGTGTGCATGCTATGTGTGGACGCAGAAGGAGCTGGCCGCATTTCGCGAACAGCTGAACGTTGCCCCAGGGGGTAGCGGTGGCGGAGAATGTGGCGTGTCGCGTGGGACACCACAGATGTCGTTTGTTTCGCCCATGGGCTCTGTTACCGAGGCATATCTTAGTGTACCCGATGCAGTGGATCAACCCTCACAGCAGAGTGAGTGGCGGATGATAAGGTGTTAGTGTCGCTCGAGGCGAAGAGCCGATGTGTGACTGGTTGTCTGGTCTCGCCCGTTCACCCTGTGAGTGGACAGGTGGCCACTCCTTCAGCAGGGTCCGAGCAGGCACACAGGGGAAGGGGTTCACTACTTGTCGGGAACTCCAACGTTAGGCGCGTTATGGAGCCCCTTAGGCAGATAGAGTTCATGGCTGGAAAGAAAGTCAGTGTACAATCAGTATGTCTGCTGGAGTCCTCATCCGAGATGCGGAGGCGGCCTCGCCTGCGGCTATTGAGCGTGTGGGGCGAAGGACCTGCAAGTTGTTGCTCACGTCGGCACCAACGACGCCTGTCACATGGGTTCTGAGGCCATCCTCAGTTCATACAGGCGGCGGGCGGAAGTTGTGAAGGTTACTGGCCTCACGCGGAAGCACAGCTCACAATCTGCAACATTATTCCCAGAGTTTATCGAGGTTCTGTGGTTTGGAGACCAGTGGAGGGTCTCAACCAAAGGATTCTTTGACTCTGTGACAGCCTTGGCAGCAGATTTCTAGACCCGCACTATCGGTTGGGGACTTGTAGCATTCCCTTTGATAAGGCAGGGGTGCACTACATAAAGGAAGCAGCTACTCGGGTAGCAGAGAACATGTGGGGTGCCCATGAAGGTTTCTTAGGCTGGGCGGCAGTTTAGGGTACTCTGATGAATACTCACCAGTCGATACGGAGCAAGGGAGGTCAGACCGCGTTCAAAGGAAAGACCCTTCGACGGTCAAAATTTTATCAGTGAACTATCGAAGTATTCGTAAAAAAATGTTCCAGAATTTACTGCCCTCCAGGAAAATCCTAGAGCTCAAATTATTCTCGGGACTGAGAGCTGGCTGAAGCCCGAAGTGGAAAGCTCTGAGATATTTAGCGAGCCATGAAACGTATATTGGAGATACAGATTAGAGGCCATAGGAGGAGGAATGTTAATTGCATTTGACAAAATATTTACTCAATTGAGGTCGAAGTTCAGTGTGACAGTGAAGTTATCTGGTTGAGTATAACAGGTCTATGTTGAACACAGATAATTGTTGGATATTTTTAGCGGCCACCCCATTCTGCTGTGATAATTCTAGAGTCGTTCAGAAAAGTCTATGGTCAGTATCACATAAATAACCAGATCATGCATTACTAGTTGGAGGCGACTTTAACCTACCGAGTATAGACTGGAATGTCTATGGATGCATTGCGGGGCTAAAGAAAGACAGTCATGCGATTTACTTCTGAATACGTTTTCTGAAAACTGTCGAGAGTAATTAGCTCGGCAGCCCACACTCAATGACAATATCTTAGACCTCGTAGCTACAAATAGGCCGGATCTTATCGACGACGTCGGTATAGAAACGGGAACTAGCGATCATGGTGTCATTATAGCAACTAGGGTTACGAAAGTTAATAAGTCAGTTAAGAAGGCTAGGAGAGTATTTCTGCTAGAAAGAGCACATAACCAGTTGTCAGCATCTCACTTAGGCCGTGAACTGACATCACTTAGTTCCAGTAAAATGGACGTAGAGAAATTATGCACAGAGTCTAAGCAGATTTTAAATCATGGTCTGGAGAATTATGTGCCTAGTAAGTAGATTAAGGATCGAAAAGACAGACCATGATTTACACTGAAGAGCCAGAGAAACTGGTACACCTGCCTAATATTGTGTAGAGCCGCCGCGAGCACGCAGAAGTACCGCAAAACGACGTAGAATGGACTCGAATAATATCTGAAGTAGTGTTGGAAGGAATTGACACCATGTATCCTGCAGGGTGGAGATCTCTTCTGAACAGCACGTTGCAAGGCATCCCAGATATGCTTAATAACGTTCATAGTTCGGTGGCCAGCCGAACTGTTTAAAGTAAGAAGAGCGTTCCTGGCGTCACTCTGCAGCAATTCTGGACGTGTGGGATGTCGCATAGTCCTGCTGGAATTGCTCAAGTCCTTCGGAATGCACAATGAACATGAATGGATGCAGGTGATCAGAAAAGATGCTTATGTACGTGTCACCTGTCAGAGTCGCATCTAGGCATATTAGGAGTCCCATATCACGCCAACTGCACACGTCTCACACCATTACAGAGCCTCCACCAGTTTGAACAGTCCCCTGCTGACATCGAGCGAGGTGGCGCAGTGGTTAAACACTGGACTCGCATTCGGGAGGACGACGGTTCAATCCCGCGTCCGGCCATCCTGATTTAGGTTTTCCGTGATTTCCCTAAATCGCTCCAGGCAAATGCCGGGATGGTTCCTTTGAAAGGGCACGGCCGACTTCCTTCCCCGTCCTTCCCTAATCGGATGAGACCGATGACCTCGCTGTCTGGTCTCCTTCCCCAAAAACAATCCAATCCTGCTGACATGCAGGGTTCATGGATTCGTGATGTTGTCTCTATATCCGTACACATACATCCGCTCTATACAATTTGAAACGAGACTCATCCGACCATGCAACATGTTTCCAGTCATCAACATTCCAATGTCAGTGTTGACGGGCCCTGGCGTGGCGTAAAGCTTTGTGTCGTGCAGTCATCAGGGATACACGAGTGGTCCTTCGGCTCCGAAAGCCCATATCGATGATAGTTCGTTGAATTCTTCGCACGGACACTTGTTGATGGCCCAGCATTGAAATCTGCAGCAATCTGCGGAAGCCTTGCTCTTCTGTCACCCTGAACGATTCTCTTCAGTCGTCGTTGGTCCCGTTCTTGCAGGATCTTTCTTCGGCTCAGCGATGTCGGAGAGTTGATGTTTCGTCGGATTCCTGATATTCACGGTACACTCCCCAATTCATCGCTAACTCGGAAATGCTGTGTCCCATCACTCGAACGCCGACTGTAACACAACGTTCAAACTCACTTAAATCTTGATAACCTGCCATTGTGGCAGCAGTAACTGATCTAACAACTGCGCCAAGACTCTTGTATAGGCGTCGGCGTATTCTGCCTGTTTACATATCTCTATATTTGAATAAGCATGCCTATATCAGTTTATTTGGCGCTTCAGTGTAGTAAAGAGATTTGGAAAATGCTGAGAATGCCGAGGCTGGTGCACTCTCAGTTCAAAAGAGAAAGCGCAAATGACGACAAGCAAAGATTATTAGTGATTCGTGCGTCTGTGAAAAGATCTACGCTCGAAACATGTAACTACTACCACCGTCATACCTTACCAAAAGATCTGGCAGAGAACCCGATAAAATTATGGTCCTATGTAAAATCACTAAGGGGATCTAAGGTTTCCATCCAGTCACTTGTAGGCTAGTCTGGTGTTGCAGTTGAAGACAGCAAAAACAAAAGCCGAAGTTTTAAATTTCACATTCATGAAATCATTCTCGCAAGAGAACTGAACAAACATACCGTCGTTTGACCATCGAACACTCTGTCGTATGGACGACATATTAATAAGCATCCATAGCGTAGAGGAACGACTGAAGGAGTTGAAAACAAATCACCAGGTCCGGATGGATCCCAATTAGGGTTTTAAAACGTCCTGTACAGCATTGGCCCCTTACGTAGCTTACATCTATCTACATCTACATCTTCATCTACATCCATACTCAGCAAGCCACCTGACGGTGTGTGGCGGAGGGAGCCTTGAGTACCTCTATCGGTTCTCCCTTCTATTCCACTCTCGTATTGTTCGTGGAAAGAAGGATTGTCGGTATGCTTCTGTGTGGGCTCTAATTTCTCTGATTTTATCCTCATGGTCTCCTCGCGAGATATACGTAGGAGGGAGCAATATACTGCTTGACTCTTCGGTGAAGGTATGTTCTCGAAACTTTAACAAAAGCCCGTACCGAGCTACTGAGCGTCTCTCCTGCAGAGTCTTCCACTGGAATTTATCATCTCCGTAACGCTTTCGCGATTACTAAATGATCCTGCAATGAAGCGCCCTGCTCTCCGTTGGATCTTCCCTATCTGATCTATCAACCCTATCTGGTACGGATCCCACACTACCGAGCAGTATTCAAGCAGTGGGCGAATAAGCGTACTGCAACCTACTTCCTCTGTTTTCGGAATGCATTTCCTTAGGATTCTTCCAATGAATCTCACTCTGGCATCTGCTTTACCGACGATCAACTTTATATGATCATTGCATTTTAAATCACTCCTAATGCGTACTCCCAGATAATTTATAGAATTAACTGCTTCCAGTTGCTGACCTGCTATTTTGTAGCTAAATGATAAGGGATCTATCTTTCTATGTATTCGCAGCACATTACACTTGTCTACATTGAGATTCAATTGCCATTCCCTGCACCATGCGTCAATTCGCTGCAGATCCTCCTGCATTTCAGTACAATTTTCCATTGTTACAACCTCTCGATAAACCACAACATCATCTGCAAAAAGCCTCAGTGAACATCCGATGTCACCCACAAGGTCATTTATGTATATTGTGAATAGAAACGGCCCTATGACACTCCCCTGCTGCACTCCTGAAATTACTCTTACTTCGGAAGACTTCTCTCCATTGAGAATAACATGCTGTGTTCTGTTATCTACAAACTCTTCAATCCAATCACAGAATTGGTCTGATAGTCCATATGCTGTTTGTTCATTAAACGACTATGGGGAACTGTATCGAACGCCTTGCGGAAGTCAAGAAACACGGAATCTACCTGGGAACCCGTGTCTATGGCCCTCTGAGTCTCGTGGACGAATAGCGCGAGCTGGGTTTCACATGACCGTCTTTTTCGAAACCCATGCTGATTCCTACAGAGTAGATTTCTAGTCTCCAGAAAAGTCATTATACTCGAACATAATACGTGTTCCAAAATTGTACAACTGATCGACGTTAGAGATATAGGTCATTAGTTCTGCACATCTGTTCGACGTCCCTTCTTGAAAACGGGGATGACCTGCGCCCTTTTCCAATCCTTTGGAACGCTACGCTCTTCTAGAGACCTACGGTACACCGCTGCAAGAAGGGGGGCCAGTTCCTTCACGTACTCTGTGTAAAATCGAACTGGTATCCCATCAGGTCCAGCGGCCTTTCCTCTTTTGAGCGATTTTAATTGTTCTCTATCCCTCTGTCGTCTATTTCGATATCCACCATTTTGTCATCTGTGCGACAACATAGAGAAGGAACTGAAGTGCAGTCTTCCTCTGTGAAACAGCTTTGGAAAAGACATTTAGTATTTCGGCCTTTAGTCTGTCATCCTCTGTTTCAGTACCATTTTGGTCACAGAGTGTCTGGACATTTTGTTTTGATCCACCTACCGCTTTGACATAAGACCCAAATTTCTTAGGATTTTCTGCCAAGTCAGTACATAAAACTTTACTTTCGAATTCACTGAACGCTTCTCGCATAGCCCTCCTCACACTACATTTCGCTTCACGTAATTTTTGTTTGTCTGCAAGGCTTTGGCTATGTTCATGTTTGCTGTGAAGTTCCCTTTGCTTCCGCAGCAGTTTTCTAACTCGGTTGTTGTACCACGGTAGCTCTTTTCCATCTCTTACGATCTTGCTTGGCACATACTCATCTAACGCATATTGTACGATGGTTTTGAACTTTGTCCACTGATCCTCAACACTATCTGTACTTGAGACAAAACTTCTGTGTTGAGCCGTCAGGTACTCTGTAATCTGCTTTTTGTCACTTTTGCTAAACAGAAAAATCTTCCTACTTTTTTTAAATATTTCTATTTACGGCTGAAATCATCGATGCAGTAACCGCTTTATGATCGCTGATTCCTGTTCTGCGTTAACTGTTTCAAATAGTTCGGGTCTGTTTGTCACCAGAAGGTCTAATATGTCATCGCCAAGAGTCGGTTCCCAGTTTAACTGCTCAAGGCAGTTTTCAGATAATGGAGTTACAAAAATTTCGCTGGATTCTTTGTCTCTGCCACCCGTTATGAACGTTTTAATCTCCCAGTTTATATCCGGCAAATTAAAATCTCCACCCAGAACTATAACATGGTGGGGAAATCTACTCGAAATATTTTCCAAATTATCCTTCAGGTGCTCAGCCACAACAGCTGCTGAGCCAGGGAACCTATAGAGACATCCAATTACCATGTCTGAGCCTGCTTTAACCGTGACCTTCACCCAAATTATTTCACATTTCAGATCTCTGTCAATTTCCTTAGATACTATTGCACTTGTTATCGCTATAAACACGCCTCCCCCTTCGCTGTCCAGCCTGTCTCTGCAGTATACATTCCAATCTGAGTTTAGAATTTCGTTACTGTTTACATCTGGTTTCGGCCAACTTTCTGTTCCTAGTACCATGTGGGCATTGTGACCGTTTATTAATGAGAGCAGTTCTGGGACCTTTCTATAGACGGTCCTGCAGTTTACTATTAGCACATTAATATTGTTCCCTGTTGCATTTTGCCTACTCCAACCTTGCCGCGTCTCAGGAGGCGTCTTATCGGGCCTAGGGAGGGAATTCTCTAACCTAAAAAACCTACATGTGCACTCCACACGTACTCTGCTACCCTTGTAGCCGCTTCCGGCGTGTAGTGCACGCCTGACCTATTCAGGGGGACCCTAGATTTCTCCACCCGATAGCGGAGGTCGAGAAATTTGCACCCCAGATCTCCGCAGAATCGTCTGAGCCTCTGGTTTAAGCCTTCTACTCGGCTCCAAACCAGAAGACCGCGATCAGTTCTGGGAACGATACTACAAATAGTTAGCTCTGATTCCACCCCGCGAATGACGCTTTCCGCCTTCACCAATTCCGCCAACCGCCTGTACGAACTGAGGATGACCTTTGAACCTAGACGGCAGGAATCATTGGTGCCGACATGAGCAACAATTTGCAGTCGGGTGCACCCAGTGCTCTCTATCGCCGCCGGAAGGGCCTCCTCCATATCTCGGATGAGACCCCCCGGCAAGCAGACAGAGTGAACACTAGCCTTCTTCCCCGACCTTTCCGCTATTTACCTGTGGCTCCATCACCCGCCTAACGTTGGAGCTCCCAATAACTAATAAACCCTTCCCCCCGTGTGCCTGCTCGGACCTTGCTGAAGGAGCAGCCACATGTCCACTCACAGGCAGAGCGGGCGATGCCACACGGCATGCCTCCACATTGACCCTCCGCCTCGTGCGCCGCGAACGCCGCTGAACCCGCCACTCCCCTTGGGGAGAGGGTGGCCCAACCGCGCCCGGTACCCGCGAAGATGTCTCGACAGCAGGGACAGTGGGTGAAGCATGTAACACCTGGGGTGTACCATGCGACGCACCAGAGTCCCCACTGCCGCTACACTCCGAGGCAGCAGCCTGAAGACGGCTGACCGCGGCTGTCAACACGTTCAGCTGTTCGCGAACAGTGTCCAGGTCCTCCTGCGTCCGTACACAGCAGTCACACATCCTATCCATCCTAAGAAATCAATTTACTGTAGAGAGTTAATCATCTTTTAACTAGACTGCTAATTCACTAAAGGCGGCTGATTGTTGACTAAATTGTGGTTGCTAGACGCTTCTTGTAGGAAACAATGAAAATAGCACTACCTGTCTCTGTACTGTATTGAAAACAAACACTAGCACTACTGGTACTATGGCTGACTAAAGGGACTCTCTCTGACTGTATTCAAAACAAACACGAAATCTATGGAACACTATTACTAGCACTCGACAATTAAAGCTTCCTAAAAGCAAAAACACACAGAAGAAGTGACAAATAATAAAAATACAGTTGATACTTAAATTAACGTAGCTCGCTGCACAACAGACATGACGCAGACGGCAGTTACGACGACACTATCGCGAATCTCATGCCCAACGCAAAGTCTCAAGTGACTGGAAGGAAGGATAGGGGTCACCTGTGTATAAGAAGGGCAAAAGAACGGACCCGCAAAATGATAGACCAATACCTCTAACATTTTCTTAAGACCGAAAAGCTTATATCCACGAGTCAACATGGTTTTAGAAAGCATCGCTCGTGCGAAACTCAGCTTGCCCTTTTCTCGTATGACATACTGCTAGCTATGGATGAAGGGCAAAAGGCAGATTCCACATTTCTAGATTTCCGGAAAGCGTTTGACACGGTACCCCATTACAGGCTGTTAAAGAAGATACGAGCGTATCGAACAGGTTCTCAGACATGTGAGTGGCTCAGACACTACTTAAGTTATAGAATCCACTAGGTTGTCCTTGGCGGCGAGTGTTCACAGACAAGGGTATCGTCAGGAGTGCCCCATGGACGTGTGGTAGAACCGCTATTATTCTTTATAAATGTAAATGATTTGGCAGACAGGTAGGGCACCAATCTGCGGTTATTTGTTGATGACGCTGTGGTGTGGGGTAGGACGATACAGGACGACTTACACAAAATTTCTAATTGGTGTGATGAATGGCTGCTAGTTTTAAATGTAGCAAAATGTAAGTTAATGGGGATAAGTAGGAAAAACAAACCAATAATGTTCGGATATAGCATTAGTAGTGTCCTTCTTGATACAGTCAAGGCGTTTAAATATCTGGCAGTAGCTTTTCAAAGCGATATGAAATGGAATGGGCATGTGAGGACGGTGGTAGAAAAGGCGAATGGTCGACTTCCGTTTATTTGGAGAATTCTAAGAAAGTTGGCTCATCTATGAAGGAGACCAAATATAGGACGTTAATGAAACCTATTCGTGAGTACTGCTCGAGCGTTTGGGAAACGTATCACGTCGGTTTAAAGAAAGACATCGAAACAATTCAGAGGCGGGCTGCTACATTTGTTACTGGTGGATTCAAACGACCAGCAAGTGTTACAGAGATGCTTGGGGAACTCAAACGAAAATCTCTGGAGGGAAGGCGATGTTCCTTTCGAGGTACACTAGTGAAAAAATTTAGAGAATCGACATTTGAGGCTAACTGCAGAGCGATTCTGTTGCCTCAAACATAAATTACGAGTAAGGAGTACGAAGGTAAGATACCAGAAATTAGGGCTCATACGGACGCATATAGGCAGTCGTTCCTGCCCCCTTCTACTTAAGGGTGGAACTGGAAAGGGAACGACTAATGGTGGTACGGGAACTCTCAGCCACGCGCCGTAAGGTGGATTGCGGAGTATCTGTGTAGACGTAGTAGATCTAAAAATGAAGAACAAAGCTATGAAGGCAATATAGGAGGCTCTTACTGGCTTATTTTTCTAAATGGGGCCAGACTACGATTTGTGAAAAGATGAGCAAATAGGTCATATGGACGTATGGCCGGAAATGCACCGTGTCTGTACTACAGTATATTTATTAATTCATTATGATTGTATATCAAAGTGAAGTGCACGACATGCTGTGATCGACCACCGTTAGACAAGGTTTTCGAAGTAGCTTCCACGGGGCCTTGAAGCATGCACTACACCGACGAAACAGCGACTGACACACACGATAAAATGAGTCATCCTGCAAGTAAACGGCGTCACGTGCAGCATGAAAGCGTTCCAGAGTTCGCCCGTCCGGGATGGTCCCCGTACACACTCTTTCAAGTGCCTCCGCAGGTAGAAATCTAAAAGGCTGAGATCCGGCGACTGAGCGGGGCGTGCGATTGGACCACATCGTCCGATGTATCGGCCGAGGTAGATGCTGTCGAGCTGCCTTCGCACGGAAATGAGTTGAATCAGCATCATGTAGTAGCCATATTACCCTTCGAAACATCAAAGGCGCGTCTCGCAGCAGGCGAGGCAGCGTCACACGCAGGAAGTGCAGGTGTTGTGGAAGAATGACTGGTCCCACGAGGCAGTCGCCACTAATCTACGACCTCACACTGAGGCTGAACCGTTGCTGATGGTTCGCTGCCATAATACTATGAGCATTCTCCGTAGCCGATTGGTGGTTGTTGTGAAGGTTGACGATACGGCCTTCGTAAAGGTAGCCTCATCTGTAAATAGGATTGATGACAGAAAGCTCAGCACCCTTCTGGTTTGTGCGATGAACCAGCGCATAAACCCCCGCCGCGGAGGTAACTTCGTAGATAATACTCTTGTGTCCTGTAAGCGATGCAAGTGATACGGATAGTGGCAGTTATTGTGGAGAATGCTTCACACGGTTGTCTGTCTTACCCCATGCAGGAGAGCCAAATGCCTTTTGCGGATGCCGCGGTCGTATTCGACAATGTTTAACACTTGTTCCTCCGAGGCCGGTGTACAGACGGGGCGCAACCGCCTTTCATGGTTACCTACTCCCGTAAATGAGCGTGTGTCATGCAAACGATGGAACAAATAGGGTTCAAATGGCTCTGAGCACTATGGGACTTAACATCTGAGGTCATCAGTCCTCTAGGACGTAGAACTACTTAAACCTAACTAACCTAAGGACATCACACACATCCACGCCCAAGGCAAGATTCGAACCTGCGACCGTAGCGGTCACGCGGTTCCAGACTGAAGCGCCTAGAACCGTTCGGCCACACCGGCCGGCCCAAAAACGATGGAACAATATTGCAAACTGTTTATGGAGGGATTGATGTCGGCTGCGATACTTTTCCCGGTACACTTGTTCTTCCGCCCGTCCATTGTCATATACATGTATGTGTGTAAAGATAATGTTGGTTTGTTTTGGTTGATAAACCGGGCCATCGTCTTTCAGAGCTGTGCTATGCGACACACGTACAACCCAGAGTGAGTCGGCAACATTAGTGAAGCGGATGCTCCCCTCAAGCGACGTTCAAGAGCGCCGTTGTCATGGACAGCATTACTGCCCTTCTGAATACGGAGCTAAAACACTAGAACCGACGGAACATTCCCAGTTGCCTGTTATGTTCTCATGTGTACATCTACATTTACATGATTACTCTGCAATTCACTGTTAAGTTCCTGATAGAGGGTTCATCGAACCGCCTTTAAGCTACTTTTCTACCGCTCTATTCTCGAACAGCACGCGGTAACACCGAACGCTTAAGTCTTACCTTACGAGCTCTGATTTCTCTTATTTTAATATAATTTCAGTCACAGAAACTTAAACTGTCAAAGATGTTTTATCTCCTCCATAAGGTAGGTGTATCTCTCTTGAAATGCGTTTCCAGCCATATATCCACACGACCTTTGTTGCTCCTCATCCTCTCAGAGATAGTTGCCTGCAGTTTGTCACCATTTACCAAAATCATCCTCTATAAAGTTAGTCATTAAATGCAAGTTTGAAGGGATAAAGAATAGAGAACCATGTCGAATAACTTAACTCGTAAAAGTTGTTAGACAAAGGAACTAAACAAAAGTATGATACTTTACAGAAGAGTGGGCTTGTTTGTTTAGATATGAAATGAGTAACAAGTGCTAATAAGAAAGCTATTGTGGGTGTAATTCGTAATGGAACCAAGAAGAACTGTTAGAAAATTAAGGAAAACAGAAAATTTAATTTTCGCTTAGAGACAGAATGCGTATTCAAAAGTATAACAGCACATAGAAGCATGTAAAAAGATTAGAGCTACACAAAAACTAAACCTGGTAGGGAAGAGTTTGTAGTGGTTTATTAACGCGAGACTGTTACTTAACCATGAACTGTGCCCTAACATTGTAACATATTTCATAAAAACGTTCATATCTGTAGAGGACGAGCAGTTTTCTATAGACGTTTCATTGCTCTCAGCGCGAGGCAAAAAACAGAGGAGTTCCTGCGCAACGTCAAGGAAGACGAGATGGCAGAAATACTTTGAGCAGTCGATGGGATCAATATACACATGTGAGTTCTCAAATGGGACCTCGTTTTAAGGAACGAATCCCTAACTGAACACATTTGGTAAGGACACAATTTTGTAAATCCATTCTCCTTTAAATCGCATCAGACTCATACATAATATTTAACGGTGGTCCATGACAACACGTCTACTGTAAACTGCCCGTACACTGCTACTGAGTTGTTCGATTGCGGTGAAATTTTATTTGGTAAAGAGCCCTATGAAGTAAGCGACAACGATTGATAAAATTAATGGTTCAAATAACTCTGAGCACTATGGGACTTAACTTCTGAGGTCATAAGTCCCCTAGAACTTAGAACTACTTAAACCTAACTAACCTAAGGACATCACACACATCCATGCCCGAGTCAGGATTCGAACCTGCGACCGTAGCGGTCACGCGGGTCCAGACTGTAGCGCCTAGAACCGCTTGGTCACTTCGGCCGGCAATTAAAATTAATATCTTAGTTACTAACACTCATCGATTTTTTTCCTATTGCTTCTGTAATAAACATCTGTTTCACCTTTAAAGAGATTGCCCATTATATTGGAGTCAGATGCTGCAAGCATAGAGATTTCACTTACAAGTCTCCCCCAGACTCGACTTCTGTCCAGACGTTACTTGAGGAAGTTGCATTTTCAAAGTGACGCTGATCCTTGAAGTGCGGAAGATCACTGTCTGTACTAAACGTGACACACCACTGATAGATTTGGAGTCTACCGTAGCACTAGGAAAACGTAATTTTGTCATACATGTTCAAATTTCCATGACACATAAAGGTGAGGAAACTATTCACGCAACTGTCCATAACATAGTACAAATAGATACTTCGTTAGTGTTACAACAAATTTTTACCTTTTTTCTAGGAACTATCATACGATCTAGCTAACGTGTCGCGAGCCTAAATTATTACTTGCAATAATGTACATAAAAGAGAAAAGTTGAGGAGGCATATGTCTTAAACATTTTCCGTTAGAGAACTTAGTATTACCTGTTAAACTGCGCCAAATTTCTCTGGAGGTGAACTGCAAATAAAATAATTGTACCTATAGTATATCAACAGACTTCGGGTATTCAGCCAGTTCCTATGGCAGAGCTCTAACCGGCGTACGAGAGAGACGTGACGAGGTGTGGGCAATAAACTGAGGTATTAAGGTGTTGACAAAAGATCACTAGCACCTGATGATATTGGAATTGAATGAAGTCTAATTATCGAGCATATTTTAAATTTATGTAGGACTGAACTGACAATTTCCTGTATCTATTACTCCAAGGAAACTTTAAATCTTAAACACGTTTGATTTTTGGATGAGTAAAATGGGATGAGACGTTTATAAACAGCTGAAAATGTTAATATGAGTATGGAATGTTAATATGAATATTAAATGCAGCATGTGGAATCAACAGATGATAATAATTAAAGTATGAATATAGGAAAGAGAAGTTTTGTAAAGAGTGGTAGCAAAACTTTCTATAAATTACCCTACATTTAATCACGTAAAGGGAAAATAAAAGATAGTTGAGGGAAAATTTTGAAAAGAATTCAAAAGCAATAATAAACAACAAAAAGTTTACTTTGGTCTACTGCAGTGTTGTGCTGCCTGAAAGAAACTGACACTTAGACGAACTGCATAAAACAACTAATAAATGAAAACTACAAATTCTATTTCAAGATAGACATAGACCAATGACAGTTACAATGCGCAACAGAAACCGGAACAGTGATCTAAAACATCACGAAAATAGTGAACAAAAAAACATCTGAGTTCCTCTCACGTTAGTGATGACACAAAATAAGATTAACATACTCCAAAAGAGTTTTTTTAGAATAATAGCATTTTGCTTATACGAAATACTGACTTAATTCAGGAAGGAATTTCCGAAATCATACAATTATTCTAAAGCACGTGGTGTATAGAAGTCGGGAATGTACGTTGCATTATTACATGAGACACTGAGATACAAAGTTAAGATTGCATCAAGGAGAACTGCAATTGCGGAGAATGAGATTCGGTGATTACAGAGATTACATTCGGCCATTTAGGGAGCAGAGAATTACTAGAGACGCAAAGGTTGCTGAGCAGGTTATCTCTCGGCATTGCGGGTCATAAACCTTCACAACGGCAGTTGCAAAATAATAACGACCTAAGAGTACAGAGTTGAACCATAATATCTGCTGTAATTGGTATGTTTGTTGCGCAGAAAACAATTTGGGACTGCTGAGAGTAAATTTTAGTATTCAAGTAATAACGGATGTGGAATGCATGAATAAAGGTACAGTTACTGATTTATTTGAGATGGAGACATTAACAGTTCGTTTCTGATGTTGATAATAGATTTGCAGATAATGTTGCGATTATGCTGTTTCTGTTAAACACATAGTCATCAGAAAAACGACCGAAGAACGTGATACAGGGTGTTTCAGAATTACATGACAAAATTCTAGAGGTTGTGGAAAGTGTCAGCCGGCCGGAGTGGCCGTGCGGTTCTAGGCGCTGCAGTCTGGAACCGAGCGACCGCTACGGTCGCAGGTTCGAGTCCTGCCTCGGGCATGGATGTGTGAGATGTCCTTAGGTTAATTAGGTTTAATTAGTTCTAAGTTCTAGGCGACTGATGACCTCAGAAGTTAAGTCGCATAGTGCTCAGAGCCACTTGAACCATTTTTTGGAAAGTGTCTTGAAGAACAAAATTAGGATGAGAACCCATGTCCGGAAACGTCATAAAACTCCTCTACAGATCGTCGAAGTTATAGGATGATGGAGAAGGATAAATGTGTAAATGAATCGATTTGAGGTACGAAATTCTGATCCGGAAACAAACGAGTCGAAGTTATAAGCGAAAATCGTTCTGATACCTCTGACTGTTTTTCGTAAGACTGTAGGATATGCAACTTTCAGAGGTGTTTGTATGGGCTAAAACAAGAAAAACAAGTCCAGTAAACATAGGCTCTAAAATACATACCTTAAGAGCTATGACCACTACTTCAATAACCGCGTGGGATTAGCCGAGCGGTCTTAGGCGCTGCAGTCATGGACTGTGCGGCTGGTCCCGGCGGAGGTTCGAGTCCTCCCTTGGGCATGGGTGTGTGTGTTTGTCCTTAGGATAATTTAGGTGAAGTAATGTGTAAGCTTAGGGACTGATGACCTTAACAGTTAAGTCCCATAAGATTTCACACAAATCTGAACATCTGAACTACTTCAATAGCGGAGATGTGTTCCGCGGTAGCGAAATGAACAACTGCTCATAGCTCTTAAAGTATGCATGTTAGAGCACATGTTTAGTGAACTTTTTTTCCTTGTTTTGATCCATATTACCACTTCGGAAAGTTCTCTATCCTGCAATCTTAGCAACACCAGTACCGGTACATGTGTGCCACTGTAAGAGGTATCAGAAAGATTTTCGCTAATAACTTTCGACTCTATCGTTTCCAGACCAGTGTCCCTTACCTAAAACTGATACATTTATCCTTCTCCGTCATCCATGAAATTTTGTAACATCATCACGGAATCACCCTGTATCACACACTTACACAAGCGCCGGCGCCTATAAGTTCTACGGTCTGTAGCGTCGTAGGATGACATCTCCGTACACCGGTTCCTACACTCATTTTGTCCTTTCAGACACCTTATACATTCCATTGAAAGTTTGTCGGTGTAATTTTGAAACACTCTGTACACATGGAATCAAAGAACGCAGCTGTTGTTTTATGCAGTCAATAAATTGATAAATATTGAATAAGTTAGCAAATAATCATAAATTGTATTCCGATAACAATGTATTCTCTACAGATGTGTTTCAAGAAATAAAATGGAAAATTTCACGGATCAACATGTACTGTCTGATATGTGCAATAAGTATGATGAAAAAACCCGGCAGGTATTTTTATTTAAAAATTCCTTGTACTATTGACTTACGATGTATTCGCCATAATTAATCGATATCATAGAACAGAGAACTGATTTATTATTTGGAGATTTCCCTTTCGGCCTTGTCCCGGTCTGCTGAGTACAGCAGTGATTTTTAGAGAAAACAAACAATGAAGAGCTTACATGCACAGACAAGCAGTAACGTAAGCCTCTGTCCAGTAGGGATAAATCTTATTTGATTTGGAAGAGCATTTGCGTGAATGTTGCAAAGCAGGATGATAAATGTAAAGAACTGTTTTTTAAAACTGTGAAGTGTAATGGTGGTTTCATAGTGAGTCATAATCCGAAAAACCTTGCCACGTTACAGAAGTCGCTATTTCATCATTTTGCTCTAGTGTTAATGAAACTTGTAACAAAAAATACGAAAAGATGTGTAATTAGGCTGCAAACCATCGTTCATACAGAAGTATACAGCCAAAATGAGAATTTTTGCCTGTTATAAATTCTCTTTTTTTTAATGCCATGTCAGATGATTAATATAATAGTATAACAATTTAGTTTTGTGGTAATAAGCGCAATCTCAAAAACAAGCTTAGTAGGGCTCATTGCCAGCAAACGATTGACAGCAAGATCATAAGTGATTATTCTCTCTCCTGGAGGGATTCGACATTAGATTTTGACAACAGAGAGCATTATTTAGTCTATCAGAGAATCGTCTTCATATGCGCGACAAAAGTTCCGTACTTTCCAACAGGCGTGGAAAAGCTATCGCTATAGCTGTTAATCCCACTGTGAGACAAGACGGTCGATGCTCTAGTGGAAAAATGCTTGCGGTTGCCTACGGAATCATGATTGTATACAAGCGTCCACTACTTCATCCACAGCAAATCGACGGTTACGGAAGTCTTTCTTCATGGCTCCAAAAAAATGGAAATCGTATGTGGAGGGATCGGTACTGTATGAGGATTGTGGAAGGACTTCTCAGCGAAACTTCTGCAGCTTAGTACAAACGCCCAGGAATGTTGCCGGGTGGCATAATTTTGTTTTCAGGGCAATGACTGCCTACCTGTTGCCAAGGTTGTTTCGAGTACGTTGCAGAAGTTTCGCTGGGAAGCCCTTACATATCCTGCAGGACAGTTCTGATCTCTCACCATGCGATTTCCATATTTTTGCATCCCTGAAGAAAGACATTGGCTCCTGAGAGTACTTTCGTTCTATAGTTGCAACTAAAAGGAAATGGTTTTTTTTTCACCAGACGCGTATTGATTGATTGATGTAAAGTGGTCTGTATTTAAAAATATTTATATGCTTTTTAGTTACGGAAACTTGTACCCGTCGATTTGTTTCGAACGAAGAGGTTGACGCCTAGGTACAATCATGATTCCAAAGGCAACCGCAAACGTTTTCCAAGAAGGCACTGACCGTCTTGTTCACAGAGGGATGAATGTACAACTGTTAAAAGTTAAGGCGATCACTTGCGAGATAATAAACAGATTCCTTTTTTTGCATCCTCCTCGTTTTCATTTGATTGCTCCTTGTAATTTAGCATTTCAAGTACGTAATGTAATAATAAACACACTGGAGAAATATTTTTCTAGATAAATATGTTTGAAAACATAAATAACTAATATGATCACTTCGAATTACGTTACAAGCCTAACAACGATGTTTTACTGGTTAAATAAAATATAAAAGAGCTCCGTAGGTACCACAGTGGTTTTTGTTACCGATAAGCTTCTTACAAATGTGGTACGATTATTGTAGAGCGAAGGGATCAAGAGTGCTGTAGGGGCCCTGCTTGAGACCTCTACCGTGGCGGGATGGCGGGCCATGAAGCGCAATGGAGCAGGCTGGTCACCACTTTGGGCGCTTACGTGATACAACATTAGTGGAATAAAAATTTATTATATTAAAGTTTACAATTACGTATTCTTCTCTGTGTAGGGGCACAGGCTGGCGGCAATGCAGCGCACGGCCTCTGGACTTCCTGACGCTGACTCAGCAAATCTGGCAATCGACGCCCTGTGGCGTCTGGCTCACGTAACCACGTCTCTAGCAGCTGGCAGGTTGCGTTGGCGACCGGCGTACAAAAGCCGTTGCTGCCTAGAACGAAGACTGCTTAATTACCTCAGCAGTCTCGTAGACATCGAAGGGCTGTGCTCGGGTAATCTCACAACAGCTCTGCACGGTGTGGTGATGAGCAATAAGATAGTCCTTGAGACGTCGGTGGTCGGCTGCTCACAGCGACAGAATACAAGAGACCAGACAGGTAGCAGCCTCGAAGCCGGAATCATTTTGGCAAGCGGTAACAACATATTACGTATTCGGTCTTATATCTGGTGTACTGCAACGTAAAGATGGAGCGCAAAGCCCAGAAGCCTGCGGATTTATTACTGTTTGTCAGAAGCAATGACTTTAGATCTGGCCGGAAATGACTGAATGTGGCCCACTTTTCTGGGATCATCAACGGTCTTCACCTCCCCTCTATTTCAAAATAATGGCTTTCAGGGCTGAGTTTACGGTTTACGCCTGCCTTTCGTACGAGGTGAGGCAATATCGTAATAGTTTATTCTGCTATCTGCAATGTTGGCGTCTGCCTGTTTGTCGTTTTGATTGCGACACTGGGCATTACCCGAGACAGCCTTGGACTCGAGCTAGCTGCAGAGGACTTTCAGCAAATTTTACATATACCTGCAATACATTTCTGCTGTGTAACAATACTAAGTGAACACGCCGTATGTGCTGGATTGCTTTTGAGTGAAAATACCTATCTTGCCACTCAGTTGATGATATACTGTCTCCTGAAATAATTGTTCATCTGTT
This sequence comes from Schistocerca serialis cubense, assembly GCF_023864345.2. Classification (NCBI taxonomy): domain Eukaryota; kingdom Metazoa; phylum Arthropoda; class Insecta; order Orthoptera; family Acrididae; genus Schistocerca; species Schistocerca serialis. The sequence continues at coordinate 460,478,584 of NC_064640.1, read as the reverse complement.
ATCGCTAGTTGTTGATGGTATTGTTGCTTTAGCGAATGATTTATCTTTGTTGTTCAAGAACAATTCACATAATACGGTGGTAGTTCGCAGGCATTCGCGGCCGCTGTCAGTTTCCATAAAATACGGTTTCGCCTACCGTTCGTACGAGGTGAGGCAATATCGTAAGAGTTTATTCTGCTTTCTGCAATGTTGGCGTCTGCCTGTTTGTCGTTTTGATTGCGACACGGGGCATTACCCGAGACAGCCTTGGCTTCGTGCTAGCTGCAGAGCTGCAGATACACGTTCTATACTGAGGTAACAAAGATCATTGGATAGCAATATATACATATGCAGATGGTGGCAGAGTCACCTACACGAGGTATAAAAGGCAGTGCAATGGCGAAGCTGTCATTTGTACTCATGTGAAAAGGTTTCCGACGTGATAATGCCCGTAAGACGGGAAATAACAGACTCTCAACGCGGAATGTTAATTGGAGCTAGATGCATGGGACATTCCATTTCGGAAATTGTTAGGAAATTCAATGTTACGAGATCCACAGTGTCAAAAGCGTGCCGACAATACCAAATTTCAGGCATTACCTCTCACCGCGGACAACGCAGTTGCCAATGGCCTTCACTAAACGACTGACGGCAGCGGCGTTTGTGTAGAGTTGTCAGCGGTAACAGACTAGCAATACTGCGTGAAATATCTACAGAAATCACAGAAATCAGTGTGGGACGTACGACGAACGTATCCGTTACGACAGTGCTACGAAATTTGGTTTAATGAGCTATAACAGCAGACGACCGACGTGAGTGTCTTTGCTAACATCACGACGTCGCCTGCAGCGCCTCTCCTGGGCTCATGACCATATCGGTTGGACCCTAGACGACTGGAGAACCGTGGCCTGGTCAGATGAGCCCCGATTTCAATCTGTAAGAGCTGATGGTAAGGTTGTAGTATGGTGCACACCTCACCAAACCATGGACCCGAGTTATCAACAAGGTACTGTGCAAGCAGGTGGTGGCTCCATATAGCTGTGGAGTGTATTAAATGAAGTGGACTGGGTCCTCTGCATTTTCGCTACTTGGAGACCATTTGCAGCCATTCATGGACGTCGTGATCCCAAACAACGATGGAGTTTCTATGGATAACAATGCGCCATGTCACTGGGAACTAAAGTTCGCGATTGCTTTGAAGAACATTCTGGACAGTTCGAGCGAATGGTTTGGCCACTCAGATCGCCCGACATGAAGTCTATCGAGCATTTATGGGACGTGATCGAGAGGTTAGTTCGTGCACAAAATCCTGCACAAGCGAAACTTTCACGGTTATGGATGACTATAAAGGCAGCATGTCTCAATATTTCTACAGGGGACTTCCAGCGACTTGTTGAGCCCATGTCACGTCGATTTTCTGCCATTCCAAACAAGCACACAAACTATTTGTCCCGTCCGATTCACTGCTTATAGGCTATCAATACCAAGAACAAATGCGATTCATTTCTGAATAAGACTGACATCCTTTGCTAATGGATCCAGATCACTTGTGTTATAGCATCTTATAAAACTGTATTTTGTGATATAGCAACATGTTACTACACGCAAATATTTTATGATATTGATGAATGGGAAGGAAATAGGCCATGACCACTCGAGAGAACCATCCCGGCATTAGCCTAAAGTAATATGGGAAATCATCGAAATCTTAATCAGGATCGCCGGACAGGGATTTAAGCCTTCGTCCTCCCAAATGCGAGTCCAGTGCGGTAACTACTGCGCCACTTCGCTCGACTAGTTCACAGTCATCTTGAAGGTGTTTTCAACCGTAAATGTAAATACAGTTGTGCAAAATGGAGTCGTGCTTTTCTTTGTTCAAATTAATCCACGCCATTATTTCTGACATGGGTGACGAGAACAGCAGGATCGTCTTTCATCATTTCACATGGAGTAAGAAGTGGCGAAACCACTGTGCAAAAATGTCTGTCTGAATTCACCCTCAAGGATGGCATGTATAAATGGAACCTAGAGGGGCATCATCTATTAATTTCATCTTCACATTCTTCCATGGGAAGATTATCAGACGTGGTATGAAATATCCCGAAGGGCTCATACATGACACTACAGTAATGAGTGCACTCGTTTCACAGTCTGTAGAGAAGCGATTTGCTTTTTCCACTTCAGTTTAACAATTTTAGTGTGCTTATGCTGCACAACTGTGATATCAGTTTTGTCACAGTTAAACAAACTGACTGAGTTGCTCTTGACTGAAGCTAAGGCCGGCTTATAAATACCAAAAAATTTGCTGACTGCTTCGGTTGTGAAACCTTTAGCTCTGCCGAATGTAAGTCCTTGGGGAGACCTAGCAGGGAGTAAGGGATTACTTTTTAGAAAACTGCGTGATAATTTGTTGCCAACTTGCAGTTTTTCTATAGAGAATGGGTTTGCAATGTTATGTTTTTGTAGAAAGTTGATAGGAAAATCTTCGGGCATTTTTTCTACAGTGACCACACATTTGCTGTTCCCTTTGGATGCAGTAATTTTTGAAGTCCTCTTCCAGTGCTTGAGGAAAAATAAATTTCCTTCCTATTTTGGTGTCCATAGATTCATTTAGGCATTTTTTGTCTTTAACATAGCGTTCCAATGTTGTTTGAGGAACACCGAAGATGCGAGATGCTTTATAGCTCCCCATTTCTTTACTGCCCATAACTAAAATGGCAGCCATCATTTGTTTGGGTTCCGAACTTTTTATAGGTGTCATCTACAAAAGAAACGTAGACTGTTATTAGGGACTCTTTCTCTGTTTCTATAAAAATACTTTCTTTGGTATGCCATTCAGCATACAAAATGAAAACATGTTACCATAAATATAAGTAGGATTTATTTAAAACTAATTTTATACAAAACAAATGCGCTTAAACATACATGAAGATGAATTTAAAGTTGCAAGGAATAATTTGGGATCCCAGTTGGGGACAATCATATTAAGAATCCGAGGCTTGCCGAAACTGAGGAACCAGCACGTGCTAACAAAACATGATCCATTAGTGCACTTCGCAGTTCGTGAACAACGAAACTATTTGTCATTGAAATTCTAAGGCGGTGTATAGTTATTTAATCATATACTCACATCTTATAATACATTTCCAGTTTCCTAACAACGAAAAGAACCTTCAAGAACGTGAACAGTGCTTTCCTGTACGTGACAACATAATAAAATGCAAGCAATGGCACTCTTTTGAACATGTGGGCTTCCAAGTTCAGTCACATGCCCCTTCTCTAGTTCCAATACTCATCGCATGATGGCACGGCCTACTTGACAGAAATACATGATGCACGGTATGGTGCGTAATGGTACAGCTTTACAACGCATGTTTCGAGAATTTTTTTCTCTATTTCCCGGGTCCATCACATGCCGTTTTCGTCAGACTAAGACTGGTGGCATCTCGCACTACTGAATTTCCTATCATCACCATGCATGTTTCTGTTTTAAACCCTGTGCTTTATTCGTGAAATGATCAGTCATTTCAACAACTTAAATGTACCACAGAAGCAGAGTCTAGTACTTCAATTCATAATAAGTGATTAAGTTCAAAAGTAAGTTTTTATTAACGCTAATATACAGGATGTTCCACAATTACTATTAGGTACTGCGGTTGGAGAGGGAACTTAGTAGATAAAGTTTTGATCAGGAACCCATGTCCGTAAAAATGTACTGTTTGCATATAAAATAAGTTTGAAGATCGGACCACTTCGTAATCTCCAGCTTCGCGGTATGGTGCGTAATGTTACAGCTTTACAACGCTTGTTTCGAGAATTTTTTCTCGATCTCACCGGTCCATCACACGCCGTTTTCGTCAGACTACACAGTGTCGAGACTAGCGCGATGGCATAAGGCGGAGGCGAGTGTGAAACTTTTCCTGATTCACCAGCTGACATATTCCCACGAACAGCACATAAATTATGGGATTTGTATGAACCTTTCCCTGTAGTAAACTTGCTTCGTTCAAACCTACAACGTCCGACGCGACATTCAGATTTATTGAGGGTGTACTTATACATACTTTGGTTTGTTTCGGACAACGGCTTTGCTGCAGTGGTAACACCGGTATCCGTCAGATCACCGAAGTTAATCGCTATCGGGCTGGGCCAGCACTTGAATGGGTGACCATCCGATCTGCGAAGCGCCGGCCGCTGTGGCCGAGCGGTTCTAAAAATGGTTCAAATGGCCCTGAGCACTATGGGACTTAACATCTGAGGTCATCAGTCCCATAGAACTTAGAACTACTTAAACCTAACTAACCTAAGGACATCACACACATCCATGCCCGAGGCAGGATTAGAACCTGCGACCGTAGCGGTCGCGCGGTTCCAGACTGACGCGCCTAGAACCGCTCGGCTATACCGGCCGGCTGCGGTTCTAGGCGCTTCAGTCTGGAACTGCGCTGCTTCTACGGTCGCAGGTTCAAATCGTGCCTCGGCCATGGATGTGTGTGATGTCCTTAGGTTAGTTAGGTTTAAGTAGTTCTAAGTTCTATGGGACTGATGACCTCAGATGTTAAGTCCCATAGTGCTTAGAGCAATTTGAACCATTTTTTGTTTTGTTTTGATCTGCCGAGCGCAGTTGGCAAGCGGAGTGAACTCAGCCCTTGTGAGGCAAACTGAGGAGATACTTGAGTGAGAAGTAGCGACTCCTGTCTCGTAAACTGACATACGCCCGTGAGGGCGGTGTCCTGACCACATACCCCTCCATATCCGCATCCAGTGACTGCTGTGGGCTGAGGATGACACGGTGGCAGGGCGGTACGTTGGGCCTTCATGGCCTTTTCGGGCCGAGTTTAGTTCAGTTTCGTTTGTTTCGCATTTAAGCTTCAAATACACGCAATATAAACCAAAGAAGTAATATGATAAGCAACTCAGAGGTTATAGAATGTTGGGTAAAGCATTGTAATGTAAATGTCAGTGTAACGAATGGCATTCTGAAATTCTTTGATGAAATTGTTATGATAATGCGCCAGACATTGCAAATTTAACGATATTAATGATTTCAGACTAACAATTCGGATTTATGAAATGGTAATTGTAATCTGTTTATGCGGTACACTGATGAGTGAAACTGGGGAGACAACTGCGGGAAGACTTCATTCATTCGGAGAATTTAACGGCCTGTTTTAAAAGATTGTAAGTAGGGGAGATATTGGCTGAAACTGCAGCCTGGCTCACCGTTCGTGCTTCAGGTCTCATGTATTTAAGTTGTTTAAGTGGAAGACTATGTCATCACGCACTGTTGAGGAATATATTTGCATGAGGGCTCGGAGAGGCGAGTGAGTCATGCTGAACTTACTAGACGCAAACATTTTTTGAGAGGCTTACGTACAGGCAGCGACAGCAGAAATAGAAGCAAAAGGTTACAGGAAGGCAGGTTGTTCCCATGCAACCGTCAGAATTTCCGTCCCCATGAATTTGCTGTTGTGGAAGAATTGGTTGATCGTCCTGAGAATAGTTTAGTCAAGCCATTGAAGATCCACAAGAAGGAACTTCGTGGGGATTTGAAAAAAAATAAAAAAATAAAATAAAATAAAAAATAATAAATAATAAAATAAGAGTCGACCCTGAAACAATGGAATCCAAAGAAAGTGCTGTTCCTAGAACTCCAAGATCTACATTTGTCATGGCAACTAACATCAACCCTCTTCCAGAAATTAAAAGCCAAATAGGTTCCAGAAGATGCCGCGCTGGTTCTGCTCAGCTGATCACTGGGTCTCCGTATAAGCATCAGTTAGTGGACTCAAATCAAAGGGTGGTAACACCGAAGCAAATTGGGAACGCATGACGTGGTACGTGTGGAGCATCAAACCAAGTACCTAGACGTGACAAACCGACTGGCAAGAAATGGAAGGCCATCAAGTCTTCATTGGAGACCGAAGCAGATGAAACTGAAATGTCTGATGAAAGCGAAAATAGTGACGACAATAAAGACGCGGAGGGCATCTATTGTGTTCAGGACTCTCCTCAGACGATCACGATGGAGAGAACTGGATTCTGTGCTCAAAATGCACGAAATGGCCATATGCTGGATCTACAAGCAAGAGATACGTTTGTGAAAGGTCTCGCTGAGGGTGCTACAGGTGCCTAATATCTGATTACTTGGTTTATATACAATGGTCGTAAGACCTCCCTAAATTAGGAAACCATTTTTAAGAGAGACAGTTTTGCAGGATTATCAGTTTTGCAGCATATATAATGTAAATGTCTGAACATGAATCAGCACTCTAACGTATTAAATAAAGTATATTAGTGTTTCTGCTATAACACACGGTTTTCAGTTTCTTCTATAGCCTCCTTACGGGAAACCTCAGAAAATTAGGCGATTTTCGCCTATATATTTGCACTAGTAACAAACAAGGGTTGCTACGCTTTCAGTTTTCCACTTTCAACTGCTTTGAACGTCACCCCTAACATTATAGCGACTCGGTGCTAGGATACTAGCTGTATCTTGCAGTGCAAAAATTTGTCATGTTTGCTGATAATTATAAATAATGACATCGAACAGTTGAAACTACAATGTTAAGCAGGCAAGGCGGTAATAGTTGGCGTGAACAAATAGGCATTCGGAAATGAAATAGTTCAAGTATTCTAACACTAGAAGCTGACAGTGTATGTACCACAACTTGACAATGGGTGTCAGCCACTTGATGTTAAACCTGTATTCAAATGTTCAAATGTGTGTGACTTCCTAAGGCACCAAACTGCTGAGGTCATCGGTCCCTAGACGTAGACATTACTTAAACTAACTTAACGCTAAGGACAACACTCACACCCATGCCCGAGGGGGGACTCAACCCTCCGGCGGGAGGGGTAAATCTGTATTGTAACACCAGAAGCTCATTGTGCATTTTTGAACTTACCGTCGTATTCATTTGGGATTTTTGAATTTCCCACCAACGCTGTTTTGGATTCAGCGCCTGTAGTGCCATAACTGCAGTGCTAACTATTGGCGGAAGTTTGAACTGTGCACTAGAACATCCATAGATATACTACTAATATTGTAGTTAGTTTTAGTCTCATGTCTGCTTCTTCATTTTTTAATTTTTGAAAAGGTAGTGAAAAACGTGCATGACTAGATATCTAAAACTTGAAGACAAATACACAGCTGATTCTACAGTTACTCATACATCTCTCTTTAGGAAGAAATACAGTATGGGCTCCATATGAATGGGCTTTCACGAATCACAAGAATCACTAACATAATTTTGTCTCGCTAATGTGTAACATTACGTGAATACGGCAACGTGCATATAATGTATTAACATTGATGACGACGAGATGTTCAGTTCTCAATCTGAAAACATGAGACACGCAATTTGTGTAGAATACGAGGAAGTATTTTGTAGATTCTGAAATGGCGCTCGATTATATCCAGGAAATGACCGATATCGTTGATACTCGAAATATTTGGACCATTACATCAACCTTCATTGATCACTGTGTCACTCAAGCCAGTGTAGCACGATTTTGGCTTTTGGTCAGTTGTAATCTTGGACAAAAGCCTACCCAGGGGCGCCGTATCAAACAAAGAGTGATAACAGCATTTATCAACAATACTGATGTGGTCCTTCATTTCTATAAAAATATGTAGAAAATTCTTTTTTGAAACTGACAGAAATGAAACATGATGTTAAAAGCATTCTTCGAACATACCGAAATTCATGTTATAGCCTACTTACACTGATGAGTATGAAATAGAGGATAAAAATATATTTAGTTGCTGTAACTATTTTCACGTGGAATAATGCAATTAATTTCAAAATATTAAGATAGCAAATTTCCTCTAACACCTTTGTCTAACAGTTTCTGTCAGTCTAACTCTGTTTTTAATACCCCCAAACAGCAACGGACGCTAATCGCTAACGTTTCTTCCGCTCTTTTTTTCTTATTTCGGCTTATTCCATAACTTACATGTAGTTTTAAATTAGTCATGCAGGTCTATCTTCTGAAGTAACCACTTCCCAATGCTGTTGTTAATGAACGGTGTATCTTAAATAAGTTTCTATTCGTTGACCTGTAATCACACGGCACACATCGAATAATAAGTCCTGTGATGTTCTTCATCAGAATTGTACTCATACGTTTGTAATTTACCGACAAGGGGACCGCGCCTACTGGTCATCACCGATTCCGTCTAGATGTATGGTATATGTAGCGCTTGGTCAGAGATGAAAGTGACAGAAGTGGAAGCTCCATATGACCAAGCGCTTTGACAAAATAACATTTCTGGCGCTGGCTGCTTGAGGCATCAGACATTTATGTTACAACTGTTTCCGGGCCGCGGTTGGTGCAGCGGAAACACTACAGAATGGTAAGCTAAGGGTCGTGGGATCGAATCCCTATACGGGAACTATTTAAATTTAATGCGAGTTTGAAGAATTAAGCAACTGAAGCTTGTTGGCAAAACGCCAGAAGATAAGGGGGGGTAGAGGAGTTGATCATAGACTTTCTCCTCTGTCCGCGATCAAGTATGGGATCATACTCAGTCCTTCCCATTGCAGCAAGCACACTACTGTCCTGCAAAGATGACAAAACGATGTGGAAGTTGTTCTTCGAGAAGCATTCTGGTATCAAAATAAGTTGCTGCTTCTACAGGAATTATTTTCAAGGAGAATTTAACTATCGATTTGGGTGGCCTCAGGTAGACACCTGCTGTACATATGAAGAATTGAAAATGAAGCTTAGATCACCACATCCCAATGATACAGCAAAACGCGCACCTGCTGCAGAATTTATGATACACCAACGCCGAAGCTGATAATTTTACTCTGCTCTCACATATGAAAAATCACATGAAGCCAAAGGAGAGACACGTGCATTATCCCTCGCATTCGATTATGTACAAAATATTAGACTGCCAAAAGTATCAGTAGAGAATCTATTTTATCTTAGAAAGATCTCAGTCAAGATTTTCTGCTTTTGGGACATAGGAAGGGGACAGACATTTTGCATGTTTATCACGAAGAAACCAGTGGATACTCTGACAGATTCTGGATGTTTCAAACTTATTCAACAGTATTTCCCTGTGAGAGGACACAGATTTTCACTGTGCGATCGAGACATTAGTATCATTTCAAAGAAGCTTCGACAGAATAACAGGATATTCACTGCCAATCAAATACACTCCTGGAAATTGAAATAAGAACACCGTGAATTCATTGTCCCAGGAAGGGGAAACTTTATTGACACATTCCTGGGGTCAGATACATCACATGATCACACTGACAGAACCACAGGCACATAGACATAGGCAACAGAGCATGCACAATGTCGGCACTAGTACAGTGTATATCCACCTTTCGCAGCAATGCAGGCTGCTATTCTCCCATGGAGACGATCGTAGAGATGCTGGATGTAGTCCTGTGGAACGGCTTGCCATGCCATTTCCACCTGGCGCCTCAGTTGGACCAGCGTTCGTGTTGGACGTGCAGACCGCGTGAGACGACGCTTCATCCAGTCCCAAACATGCTCAATGGGGGACAGATCCGGAGATCTTGCTGGCCAGGGTAGTTGACTTACACCTTCTAGAGCACGTTGGGTGGCACGGGATACATGCGGACGTGCATTGTCCTGTTGGAACAGCAAGTTCCCTTGCCGGTCTAGGAATGGTAGAACGATGGGTTCGATGACGGTTTGGATGTACTGTGCACTATTCAGTGTCCCCTCGACGATCACCAGTGGTGTGCGGCCAGTGTAGGAGATGGCTCCCCACACTATGATGCCGGGTATTGGCCCTGTGTGCCTCGGTCGTATGCAGTCCCGATTGTGGCGCTCACCTGCACGGCGACAAACACGCATACGACCATCATTGGCACCCAGGCAGAAGCGACTCTCATTGCTGAAGACGACACGTCTCCATTCGTCCCTCCATTCACGCCTGTCGCGACACCACTGGAGGCGGGCTGCACGATGTTGGGGCGTGAGCGGAAGACGGCCTAACGGTGTGCGGGACCGTAGCCCAGCTTCATGGAGACGGTTGCGAATGGTTCTCGCCGATACCCCAGGAGCAACAGTGTCCCTAATTTGCTGGGAAGTGGCGGTGCGGTCCCCTACGGCACTGCGTAGGATCCTACGGTCTTGGCGTGCATCCCTGCGTCGCTGCGGTCCGGTCCCAGGTCGACGGGCACGTGCACCTTCCGCCGACCACTGGCGACAACATCGATGTACTGTGGAGACCTCACGCCCCACGTGTTGAGCAATTCGGCGGTACGTCCACCCGGCCTCCCACATGCCCACTATACGCCGTCGCTCAAAGTCCGTCAACTGCACATACGGTTCACGTCCACGCTGTCGCGGCATGCTACCAGTGTTAAAGACTGCGATGGAGCTCCGTATGCCACGGCAAACTGGCTGACACTGACGGCGGCGGTGCACAAATGCTGCGCAGCTAGCGCCATTCGACGGCCAACACCGCGGTTCCTGGTGTGTCCGCTGTGCCGTGCGTGTGATCATTGCTTGTACAGCCCTCTCGCAGTGTCCGGAGCAAGTATGGTGGGTCTGACACACCGGTGTCAATGTGTTCTTTTTTCCATTTCCAGGAGTGTAACACAGCACATTCTACAAAGTAACACAAAACTTGGAAAATTTACGGTTACAGAAGCTGACACATCTGATATTCTGGATTGTAGAGACTAGTGGACAAAATATTGTAAGAGGACTACAGTTTCTGAGTAAACAAGGAATAAGCCAAGATCTGACGGATATAACTTTGCATTCAGCAGTTTCATTCACTTTGTGTATTCGAGTACCAGAGTTGGGTTCATCAAACGTTCGACGTGTATCAATGGGTTAATGATCCACACATCCTTCATGGCTCATCAGCAAGAACCTGTTCCTCCTCCAAAAATACCCGCCTACCCAGTGGGAGGGGTGCCAATGGAAGTGCAAAAATTCAAGACCTACAAAAGATTCAGCAGTACATTCCAAGTGAGCATAAGCAGTTCTACAATGACATTTTGAGCCGGACTACTGACAGTAGTACAGCATATGACGTTGACAGAGGAACAGTCCATAACAGGTGAAAAAACTTGAGTTTTGTGTAACTTTTCCAATATTTCTGCTTTTTTTGCAATTTTAAAAGTATTATGTTCATTTTCTGTGGCTTAGATTCACTTTCGTTAAATCGCTTATGCGGCCAAATATGAACGTTTTGTTTTCTCTTGTCTTCTTCTTATGAGACCATTTTTTTTAAAGATCGTATGTTTTCACAGCTTAAATGTACACAACATTGTATGTATTTATATTCGTGTAACAATTAATGTACACACCAATCAAGGGGCACCTATACTACTAGTTCCTATGAGCAGACCTTCTTATTTCCTGGTATTTTCTCTAAAACAGATTTTTTTAAATTTCACTATAAGTTGGTTTTCTTGACTTAGGCCCTTTTAAAGAAGACGGATTCAGCTATGTTACTCCTCTCTGAAGGCCGGCCTTTGCCGTGTGGCGCACTCTGTAAATGGTTGCTTCTCGTATCTACCGGCGGACATACCTGCATAGATTTTGTTAACATTCTCCGTTTAATTTCTAATATAAAGTCATTCAAAAGGTGATGAAAGTGTGTAAGCGAGGAAAGTAAATTGATTGACGTGTTTAATGAATAAAATATTAATAACCATCTTTCAGTGGATTTGAGATGGTCCATCAAGTGCCATTGTTCTATGCAATTAAATTTCGAAATTGTGCCGGCCAGAGTGGCCGAGCGGTTCTAGGCGCAACAGTATGGATCTGCGCGACCGCTACGGTCGTAGGTTCGAATCCTGTCTCGAGCATGAATGTGTGTCATGTCCTTAGGTTAGTTAGGTTTAAGTAGTTCTAAGTTCTAGGGGACTGATGACCTCAGCAGTTAAGTCGCATAGTGCTGAGAGCCATTTGAACCATTTTCAAAATTGTTCTGTTCCATTATCGTATTCACGTTGAACAGGGCTCCCTGTAGTATATCTTCATAACATGAAACTATTACTTTATCTTCGACAAACGAAGATATCAAGACAAAGCTACCGCTGTTCCTGTTATTGTCAAAACCTAATTGTAGAAGTTTTCTCTTCCATTATCGAAGAACGTCGCGCATGTACGCGGGCGTGCTGGAATATAATGCCTCTGAATTTTTTGTGTGAAAACTCTTACAACTTTTTAAATAAAGCAAACGTTATTAATATTCTGTATCATTATTCTTCTTGTCTGCATATTTGCAATCCTCTGCCGTTAGAGGGCTCCGAATTGTAACATGTAAGGCCCTTATTACACTAGGCCGCCAGGCGGCGCAGACCGCCACGCTACCGGTGGCGCTGGTCGTCATTGGGAATAGATTGGTATGGGGCTTATTAGACTACGGCAGCCAGTGGCGCCGCCAGAAGCTGGCTACCTACTGGCTGCCTTGCTCCGCCACAACGTCGGCCACCACTGGTGACAGTGAGTCTTGGCGGGGCATTGTGTCAGACGGAGCTTATCACACTGGGTCGCCAGGCGCCGCAGCCAGTCCTGACACCACCACTCGGTTTGGCCACCACGTCGTCAGTTTGCTGTGCACTAGCGACCAGGAAACATAACGAACAACAACTATACATACATGCTCCTCCTAGTATTCTTAATGAAAAGGAGAAGGCGAACGGGGGGGAAGGTGCATGTACATCCTATGCTATCGTTAAGAGAATCTAAAGCGTAGTATTATACTCTTTTTTGATGAACTGTGTTTAGAAGGTAAGAAGTTTTTTGATTACCTACGAATGTCTAAATCGTCTTTCTTTGGGTTATTGTCGTTAATAAAGGCTGATACTACCAGGAAAGGAACGAAAATGAGAAAGTGTATCTCTCCAAAAGAGACACTCGTAGTCACTTTGAGATAAGTAAACCGATAAATTGTATTGAAAGTTATTAATTTTTTTGTTTTAAATACTTATAAAGGTTATTCCTCTCAACCAAGGACCGCTGCTCAAAGTCCGGTAGGAGTGAACAAATAATTTCATTCCAATCATTTAGTTTTAACTGCTTATTACTCTAAGCTTCAGAACTGGAGCCCGAAATTGCAGGATGTTGTTCAACTGCACAAATGAAATCTTCGGGATTCACTTGGGTGTCCAATAACTTCTGGCATTCTTTCAGTGCTTCTTCCAGCTTCATGTTTTTCCCCTTTGTCGTGTATACACTTTCACTCTTTCAACAGTCACAATTTGCAGTTCACTAGCCATACTGAAGCAAATGAAATAGTGCACAGAAAAGTGTGCGAGGAAAACAGACTGCTCGACTAGCGAGAACTGCCGGACTACCGTAGCCTGAACAAGTGGTTGTTAGACCGCCGGTGGCGCAGTTGGCTGCGCTGCTGGCGGCCAAGTGTAATAGGAAGAGCGCCCCTGTGTCGTGGCTGGCCGCTCCCCCTGGCGGCCTAGTGTAATAAGATAAGGACTTAACATGCCGGTGTGTCACGTAACTATGTTGGTGTGTGATAAAACTTCGTGTTTCCTCTGCGTCTTTCGTGGCAGCATGAGTCAACAAAACCCTCACGGGTTGCAAGCCGCATCAATTCCAATACAATTCTCGAGCTTTCCATGGCTAGAGCCGGCATCGTCGTCAGGAGTATAACTACGGACTGTCGGGGCTGGCACTTATTCCCGCTTACATACCTACGACTACTGCCGCTTGCACCAATCGGAGAAGGCCGAAACGGCGCGTGAGCGGAAGATGCGTTGGGCAGCTCATAGTAGCTCCGGCCCGCTGGTGGACCGACGCCCATGAGAAAGACAGGCCGCGGCGCGTACGTCACGAAGGTAGGCCTGAACTCGCTCGTTCGCTCAGCTCAGCAGACAAAATGCGTTTCTAAACGTGTTAACTCGCAGTTGGGGGTATACGTACTAACGAGAATTGCATCTTCTACTGGAATCTGCTATTACGGAGTCCTACCATTTAACAATACAACAACAAAATTTAATTTATGAGCAGTAATCAACATAAATGGTATTACGGTCTCTTCATAGCATTTAGTCTCTTCTGCTTAACAGTCCTCATTGCATACAGTAAGTGGTGCCTTATGGAAGTGATAATCATTTATTGAGCCCCAGTACAGCCGTAACCAATTGTAAGTGGCCCTGTGCACTTCCGATCATTGTAGGACTAATAACAGTAACACTCCATAACAGCGGAGTCTAGTAGAAGATATAATTCTTGTTTGTACATACACGCCTAGTTACGAGTTAACAAGAGTAGAAACGTAGTCTGTCTGTTGAGCTGAGTGAGCGATCGAGCTCAGGGCTACCTTCGGAACATACGCACTGCCGCCTGTCTTTCTTGTGGGCCTCGCGCTGGACCCTCACGCCCTACTCAGTGTGTAGCCCTGGTCTCTGTAGTAATTGTTGCTATTCATTCTAATCTCAGCCGCCTCTTTTATAACGGAATCGCAGTATGTTGACGCACGAGCCAAGACTCCTGTGTTCTCAAACTGTATTTTGTGTCCGTTTTTGAGGCAATGCTCTGCTATGGGCGAATTGTCGAGCTCCGTTTGCTTAATATATTTCTTGTGCTCGGCACAACGCTCTGCCCCATTCGCAAGGAAAACCTTACACACCGGGCACACGAAGAGCTATGTCGTGTTTAACAGAGTGCAACTATCTCGTATCTCGGAGGCGTGCCGGATCACTGGTCTCAATCCATGTCTCTGCAGTACAGGTCTCAACTTGCTGCTCGTTGCCCCACAGTATGGCAGGAAAGCCGCCAGTTTGGCTTGTTCTGCCGATTCACAGAGTGCCCTTCTTCGGTGACACCTGAAGGCGTTTCATGGAGGAGCAGGCTCTGAACTCTACGGGGTTGCGTCCCTCTTGCTTCCTTAGGTACGTCGATGACACCTTCCTGGTATGGCCTCTCGGTGAAAATACACTACACCAGTTGCCGGCCGGGGTGGCCGAGCGGTTCTAGGCGCTTCAGTCCGGAACCGCGCGGCCGCTACGGTCGCAGGTTCGAATCCTGCCTCGGGCATGGATGCGTGTGATGTCCGTAGGTTAGGTAGGTTTAGGTAGTTCTAAGTTCTAGGGGACTGATGACCTCAGAAGTTAAGTCCCATAGTGCTCAGAGCCATTTGAACCATTTGAAATGCACCAGTTTGTGGATCACATGAACTGTGTTTATCCCAACATTAAATTTACCATCGGCCTGGAGAAGGATGGCAAGCTACCGTTCTTGGATGTTTTAGTTGTGTAGAAGGCAGTATGCCGGCTTGGTCATTCGGTATACAGGAAACCGATGCACTCTGATCGATTTTTGAACGCCGGTGGTTTTCACCACTCTGTACACAAGAAAGCGCAGAGCCAAACTTATTTCTGACGACAGTATGAATTGTACTTGAGGCACGTATTCGGGGAGAATGGCTACAGCAAAAAGAAACATAGAAAATGCTTTCAGGTGTCAGCGAAGAAGGACGCCTTGTGAATCGGCAGTAGCAGCCAAATCGGCGGCTTTCCTGCCATACTGTGTGGCAACGGGCAGGTAGTAAAGACGTGTACTGCAGAGATATGGATTGAGACCAATGTTCCGGTCCGCCCCCAAGATACGAGACATGTAGCACCCTTTTCTCTTCGTGTGCCCGATATGTATGGTGTCCCTTGCGCGTGGGACAGCATCTATACAGGCCAGACAATTCACACAGTTGCAGAGCGTTTTACCGAGCACAAAATACATACTAAGCAAACGGAGCTCGACAGGTCGCCCACAGCTGAGCATTGCCTCAAAAACGGGCACAAAATACAGTTTGAGAACACAAGAGTATTGCTCATGCATCATCATACTGGGACTCCATTATAAAAGAGGCGGCTGAGATTAGAATGAACAGCAACAATTACAACAGAAACCAGGGCTACACACTGAGTAGGGCGTGAGGGCGGGATTTGGATTTCGATAGGAAGCTACGACGGATGCTTAACGCTTGTGAGCGACAGTTTAAAATTTGGCGTCGGTCCCTCGGTCCATCTACCGCCACTCGGTCCAGCGGCGGGCCGGAGCTGCTATGAGCTGCCTAACACCTTCAGTGCACGCGTCGTTTCGGCCCTCTCTAATTGGTACCAGCGGCCGTAATCAGAGGTATGTATGCGGGAAATAGTACTATCCCGGACTGTCAGGGGACCGTACTAGGACCCCTGCTGTACTCCCTTTACACCGTGGATGCTCCGCGAGTGGCGCGGGCGTCGCTGGCGCTTTATACCGACGACACTGCGCTACTCGTTCGGAGCATGAACGTGTTAGAAATGCGACGTCGTCTCCAATTAGAATGCGAAGCATTAGCGACGTGGTCCACAAGATGGCGGCTAAAATTCAATGTTGCCAAGAGACAAGCAGTAATCTTCACGACAAGACTGCTACCACCAGATTTAGAGCCGGTCATGATCGCGGGAGGCCCCGTCCCGTGGAGTAGAACCGCTAAATACATCTGGGTCACCCTCGACCAGAGGTTAACGTGGCGTCCCCACATTCAGGAGGTAAAGGGCAGAACTGCAGAGCGTCTTCGTGTCCTGTACTCTCTACTCAACCCGACGTCGGCGCTTCCCCCTCGCCATGGCTTCACTGGTTCGTCCAGTGCTGGAGTATGTTGCCGTTGTGTGGGGGAATGCTGTCGACACACACGTTGCTGAGCTCCAGAGGGTGTAGAACCGAGCACTTCGGCTCGCTCTTCGACTGCCATGGCGTTACCCGACTGCCCAATTACACGAACAGACCTGAATCCCTCTTCTCAGGGACCGTTTTCGTCAATGGGCGCGAAATTTCTATCAAGAGACCGAACGGCCTCAGAATAGGCTCATTCAGGCATTGGGCCATTCAATCCACCGCAGGCCAAAGACACGCTGGCCTGACCTGTTGTGAGCCTAAAAACTCGTAACAGTTAATGGATGCAAGGCATCCGACAGGCCAGTCCAACTCAGTCAGTTCTCCCTCACTCCCAAAACCACGATTTGCAGAATAGCGCTTGCCGCTCACCCTGCCCACTCACGAGCTAAGGATTGCTCGTAAGGAAAGGTGATGTGTAGTGCAGTGTAGCCCCGACAGTCAGTAGTTTTACTCCTGACGACAGTGACGGAGAATTTTATTGAAATTGACGCGGCTTGAAAACTGAGAAGATTTTGATCAAACTTCGTGTTGTTATCTATTTTCGAATTCGAAGAGGTCGTCCACACATGGAGCACCGTCTCGTTCAGGATGACAATACCAAACCACACATCCCAGAGCTGTGACTTCGGCAAAAATCCTGCACCTTGCGTTCACTGTCATAAATCATCCTCCATAAAATCCCGACTTGGTACCATCCGATTTTCGTCTGTCTCAAAAACGTGAAGAACCCGTTCGAGGACTTCACTTTGATAATGATGAAGCGGTGCAAGCAGAGATGACGTTGTGGTTCCGTCAACAAAGTCAAACATTCTACACTGACGGTATCAACAAACTGGTCCCTCGTGCGGAGAAATTTGTTCGTCGCCGTGGTTACTATGTTGGAAAATAAAAAAGTAGACATGAAAAGTAAAGATGTAGAATAATAAAAGATGTTGTTTTATTAGAAAGCTTTAAAAGTTTTCATATACAAAATTTGGAGGCGTTACTTTTCAGCTCGCCCTGGTAGAAATTGAATAAAATTAACGACAACGAGTAACCAAAAATTCTTTACAAATTAATGTATTCTGAAATGAATTTTCTGGGTCTCTTCTTAACACGTATCTTCGTATTTTCATGGAAGTTTTTCAGAGCTTCTGCAACATGCTTAAGGATAGCCCTTCTGTCCATGAAGTTCCATAGCTTGTTCCTTAGTACTCTGGCTACGACTCTGACATAGTTTATAATATAATATAAACGCTACAGTTCCAGTCTCCTCTTTCCTCAGTTATCTGTTTAGTGACAAGAACATTATCAACACAAGGTACAACCTTGCGAAACCCTCTCTGTTCTTCTAGCAAGAGAGTCTCGATGATTGTGGCGAGGCGAGCTGTGAGTAATCTTGTATAAAGCTTATATCCAGATTTCAAAAGAATGATTGCCATGTAGTTAATTAGATTTTAAGCTGAAGTTTGTCCCCCATGTTCGATGTTTAAAAGATGCGTGTTCCATGACTATATGTTTCCGTGCCAAGTCTACTCTCTCTTATGCCTGTGATTCTTTCCAATCCTCTTGTTTTCGTGTTGACTTCCATTTAAGTTGAAAGCGTCGTTTTGTTCTCATCTCCCTCCGAAAATCCTTGATACCTCATTCTGATTTTGACAGTGTACATTACAACTGATGATATGATATGCTGCTTATTAAGTTTACTGGTAGATTTTTCAGTAAACGTAATTTCGAGTGATCCTCTTCAACTGCACGGCTTCGGATTGTCACAGCCTTTAAGGAGAATTCGTCTACAACGGAAAGAAAGCCTAATTAAATATAACAGCAAAATATAGATGATAAATGTGGTGACAAAAGAACGCCACGTGGTATTTCTGCTATTTTTAACTGAATCTCTGTACGAACACTTGCTCATGCACAGTAATGAGACTTACGAAACCCGCACCCACGCCCAAGAGGAGATACGAATCCTTGATATCCACCTTTCACGTCAGCGCCCCTAGCCCGAGACCTCGGAAGCCGGTTGGTTATGGTGTTTCTGACAAAAAAATTACAGCGTCCCTTGTTTTTGCAATGAATATAACCTCTGCACGTGTAAATCATCAATTGTAAAACAGTAGAAGTATCAAATTTTATAAACGAAGTTCTCGTGTATGTCTTGTAATCCCTTCCTCAAAATTTATCTCCAACCCTAAAATTTCCTTTGCCTTTTCTTTTCATGCCTTGTATGATGTCAAATGCTGCAAGTAAACTATCATAAACACCTCTTCTCGAGATGTGCTTACTAAAATGTACTTACAGGAGTTCTTCATTTTTTTCTTAGACGCCTCTACCTGATTGGTGTACAATCTATTAGCCCTTGAAGGAACAGGCCTTTGTCATTCATAGTTGAAATAGCTTAAAACGTTGTAAGGATGTCTATGCAGTTGTCTTTTCCAAGATGTTCTACACATTTTTCATTGCACCTGGGAAACTGCAAAGGAAGGCAATTACATTTAGGAGAATATGCAAGCAAGTAAGTTAATTTGATACGATAACAAATACCAGTTGGAACACACCTATCTGTAGACGATGCATAAGTAAATCACTAGCTTACCTATAATATAACCTGGGTCGTTTGGACTGATTTGGATTAACACTGTGATTTACGTAGGTTTCGCCTTTCAACCGAGCTACTTTTATTTTCGTTCTCTTGCAAAAAAAAGTAGGTTTAGTCCTACCCTTTTTCGTGTCTTATCTTCAGTATTACAATAAGCACGTTCATCATCACACAGTTTGCTCCTAGCTAACTTACCACAAACTCAGCAGACTCGAGGCACGTGGCAGCCTGCTCTTCAATTGTTTGCAGTCACCGGACCAATGATAACTGTTCAGTACTCAAAGGGCGCATGTCAGTGACTTAAGCCCACCTAAAACAATATGTGCTTTTCAGTTCCACGTTACAAGGAAACGAATGTGTTAAGGGCGCACTTTTAAACTCAAATGATAAATCTTCCCCATAATACTTGAACCATTACAAAACGCGACATAGAGAAAGTAGTGCCTTTCGCCCTTTTAGAAAAGTCCTATTCAGTTGTGGTCAGACGCCACAGAGGGCGTAACCAACACCGAGTATGTTATGCTTCCGCCATAGGCCACTCAGATAGTTCCGAAGTGCACACTCGTCCTCAAAACGCGGATATAAGCCGATACCGGCTCAACTCAAGTGAATATTAACAATATCAGTGTCTGTATCCAGAGTATCAAAAAGAAGAGCCAAGAAGAGCCAATGTGCACATTTTATAAGCGATCGTAGTAATCGATCACTGGATTCAGGTCTAGACCAGAGTTAAAGACAGACCGGTGACAGTGGTCATTAAGCTACTGCCACGTAGCAGCATCATACTACAGTTAAGTAGTGCAGATTTTCTTTCAATAAATTATAGTAAATCGTTGCTAATCTGTGCTGCAATCGTTTTTCCATTATGTTGCCTAACCCTGTTTGGTGCTGTGCTAAGGGATAATAGTTACTCCGTGCAAACAAGCCACTTCATAAGAGCAACTGCTGTCAGTGGCAATGGCTTCTCTTCTTCTTACCTATTTCTGTTTGAAACCACATACAGGGTGTCCGACAAGTCTTTCCCTGATTACATAAATTGATAACTCAGGCTAGAAGTAAGATACAAATATGAAGCTTGTGTCGAACTGTTTACAACTATCATAGTTTTTTTCTGTTTTAGGTTCGCAGTACGTAAGTAGTGGATGAGGTGCAGTACTCAAGAAGCCATGTTAACCAATCAGGAGAAGGCACAGTGTGTCCTGTGGTACCATGAGACACGACCACCAACCACAGTGCAGAGATACTTCTAGACAACATTTGGAAGGAATCCACTTGATGTCAAGAGCATTAAAGCCTGGTATGAGCGGTTCAAGAACACAGGATCGGTTGCTGACCTTCCGAGGTCTGGTCAACCAAGAACCTCAGCAGACACGGTGGAAGCTGTAAGGCAGTCTTTTTTGCGAAGTCCGAAGAAATCGGTGCGCAGGGCCTCACGTGAATTACAGATGCCAAAAAGCTCTCTCCATGACATTTTACACAAAAGTTTATTATTTCGTGCATACAAAGTGCAAATCGTTCAGGCCTTGTTGCCCAATGACAGTACACGTCGATATGATTTTGCGGTCGAAATGCTATCACGTATTGAGGACGATGATGGTTATCTCAGACGAATTGCCTTTTCCGACGAAGCGACCTTTTTTGTCAGTGGAGTAGTGAATCGCCATAATGTGCGCATTTGGGGTTCACAACCCTCTGGCGAGGTCATGGAGTGCACCAGAGGCAGACCAAAGGTGAATGTTTGGTGCGCGCTATTGCACGATCGAATTATCGGGCCATTCTTCTTCGCTGCAGTGTATCTGGACATGTTGCAACTGTATGCTGTTCCTCAGCTGCTTCAGTGTCACCCCGATGTCTTGTTTCAGCAAGACGGTGCACCACCTCATTGGGGTTTGGACGTCTGTGCCTATCTCGATATGACCTTTCCTCGGCGATGGATTGGTCGTGATGGGCCAACGGTTTGGCCTCCACGCTCTCCTGACATAACCCCATTACACTTCGTTTTATGGGGTTATGTCAACGACGAGGTCTACCGAACACGTGTACCAGATCTTGAAACCCTGCGGCAACGATTAACCACAGTCATTGAATCGATCCCTTCAGTGATGTTGGCTAATGTGTGAACGGAAATTGAATATCGCCTAGATGTGCTACGTGCTACCAAGGGTGGTCATGTGGAAGTTTACTGATGTGTGAAAAAAACTTTGATAGTTTGTAAACAATTAGACACCAGTTTCATATTTGTATCTTACTTCAAGCCTGAGTTATCAGTTTATGTAATCACGAAAATACTTTTCGGACACACTGTATATTTGGTGAATGAAACATAAGGCACAATAAGGAGAGCACCAAGGAACGAAGTAAGGAAGAAAACAATGCTGAAATTATGCAAGACTTTGGATGCACCAGCGTGTTTATATTGGGCTGAAGCGTGGGTCCTCACTAGAAAGGACGAAATATGAGTCCAAGACTGCGAAATGCGATTCCTTTGATAATTTAAGGGAATTACAAAGAGGGAAACGAAAAGAAATGAAGACATACTGCAAACACTCAAGATTTACAGTTTAAAAGACAAAATCTTAGAACATCATTACATAGGAGATCTCATGCAGGACGTTTGAGCGATGAAAGTTTGCTAAAATCGGTGTAAAGGGCGCTACACGGAGTGTACAGATTAAGGACAAGATGTAAATATCAAGTTTGAAATTCACAATAGGTGTAAGGGCTTAATGTACCAAAAAGAAGTAGATATTAATATACCACTATGGGTATAAGCTGCTAATTGAGTACTACGCAACCTCTAAATCTAATTTATTGACGTTTCCGGTTGTAGATTTATGTAAATGGAAAGGTGTCGCATTACATCTCTCAAAAGTAATATTTCAACTTTATTTCATGGAGGCTACGAAAGTTAGAGCAGCTGGATAACTTTCGTATTATAAGTGAAGTAAGAAATAATCCACTATTGACGGTCAGAAGAATGATATTGTGATATAGTTGTAGTATTGTGTATGAAACAAGAAAGAAAGTTAAATGATGAAAATATCGCCCTGCCGTGCGATAAATTTGACCAAATCTCTGACTATGAATGAGAGCAAGACGCCGGCCAGTGTGGCCGAGCGGTTCTAGGCGCTTCAGTCTGGAACCGCGCGACCGCTACGGTCGCAGGTTCGAATCCTGCCTAGGGCATGGATGTGTGTGAAATCCTTCGGGTAGTTAGGTTTAAGTAGTTCTAAGTTCTAGGGGACTGATGACCTCAGATGTTAAGTCCAATAGTGCTCAGAGCCATTTCAACCATTTGAGAGCAAGATAATGTTTTACATACCGTTGACGATGATGTCATTAGAGGCGAAATAAAGCCTGGGTTGGTGAAAGACGGGGAACGAATTCTGTCCTGTATTTTTTGAAGGAATAACCCTGATATCTGACTTTAGCTAATAAAGGAAAACACAGGAAACCTAATCAGGATGGCTAGACGGGATGT
Organism: Schistocerca serialis cubense; assembly: GCF_023864345.2. NCBI lineage: Eukaryota > Metazoa > Arthropoda > Insecta > Orthoptera > Acrididae > Schistocerca > Schistocerca serialis. Next base: position 460,455,911 of record NC_064640.1, on the reverse strand, counting down.
GAACTACTCCCGAAGGAACTCCAATGAATTAATTGCTGCAACACTTTGCTCGGTGTTTGAGAACAGTAATAAATCTTACGCAAACAACCTTGTCAGTATGTAAGCGCCAGCAATATGATACCAAGATTCCTATTATCGTTCACGAGATCTAGAAACGTGCAGATAACAGTCCTGTTCCTTGACTTTGAGGAAGCTTTCAATACAGTTGCATACTTTCTCCGAAACAGCAGAATATGGAATACGGGAAAGAGTATGTGACTCGTTTGGGAAAAAAAAATGATGATTATGTTTCAACGTCTTCTCGTAGGCGACGTCATTAGAGACGGAGTGCGAGCTCTGACTGAAGAACGATGAGGAAGATATTTGGCCGTTTCTTTTCAAAGAATTCCTTCCTAGATGCTCTATCCAACCGAAAATGAGTTCTGGGTCTTAAATAATGGACTGATGAGTGTCGAAAGAACGTAGCTCAGCAAGTCACTCGTTATTGTGAGGCATTGTCATAGGCGAAAGCAGTTTCCAGTATATCTCAAGAAAGTACCATAGGACCGTAAGCCTTCGTAATATACAGGATAGTCAGAAACAGTATCAAAAGCTAGTTAGGATGTTCCAGGGTATGTTACGCTGAGTAATACGAGGGCAGTTCAATAAGTAATGCAACACATTTTTTTTTTTCTGAAACAGGGGTTGTTTTATTCAGCATTGAAATACACCATGTTATTCCCCAATCCTTTAGCTACACAACACTATTTTTCAACGTAATCTCCATTCAATGCTACGGCCTTACGCCACCTTGAAATGAGGGCCTGTATGCCTGCACGGTACCATTCTACTGGTCGATGTCGGAGCCAACGTCGTACTGCATCAATAACTTCTTCATCATCCGCGTAGTGTCTCCCACGGATTGCGTCCTTCATTGGGCCAAACATATGGAAATCCGACGGTGCGAGATCAGGGCTGTAGGGTGCATGAGGAAGAACAGTCCACTGAAGTTTTGTGAGCTCCTCTCGGGTGCGAAGACTTGTGTGAGGTCTTGCGTTGTCATGAAGAAGGAGAAGTTCGTTCAAATTTTTGTGCCTACGAACACGCTGAAGTCGTTTCTTCAATTTCTGAAGAGTAGCACAATACACTTCAGAGTTGATCGTTTGACCATGGGGAAAGACATCGAACAGAATAACCCCTTCAGCGTCCCAGAAGACTGTAACCATGATTTTACCGGCTGAGGGTATGGCTTTAAACTTTTTCTTGATAGGGGAGTGGGTGTGGCGCCACTCCATTGATTGCCGTTTTGTTTCAGGTTCGAAGTGATGAACCCATGTTTCATCGCCTGTAACAATCTTTGACAAGAAATTGTCAGCCTCAGCCACATGACGAGCAAGCAATTCCGCACAGATGGTTCTCCTTTGCTCTTTATGGTGTTCGGTTAGACAACGAGGGACCCAGCGGGAACAAACCGTTGAATATCCCAACTGGTGAACAATTGTGACAGCACTACCAACAGAGATGTCAAGTTGAGCACTGAGTTGTTTGATGGTGATCCGTCGATCATCTAGAACGAGTGTGTTCGCATGCTCCACCATTGCAGGAGTAACAGCTGTGCACGGCCGGCCCGCACGCGGGAGATCAGACAGTCTTGACTGACTTTGCAGCGATGATGACACACGCTTTGCCCAACGACTCACCGTGCTTTTGTCCACTGCCAGATCACCGTAGACATCCTGCAAGCGCCTATGAATATCTGAGATGCCCTGGTTTCCCGCCAAAAGAAACTCGATCACTGCCCGTTGTTTGCAACGCACATCCGTTACAGACGCCATTTTAACAGCTCCGTACAGCGCTGCCACCTGTCGGAAGTCAATGAAACTATACGAGACGAAGCGGGAATGTTTGAAAATATTCCACAAGAAATTTCCGGTTTTTTCAACCACAATTGGCCGAGAAAAAAAATGTGTTGCATTACTTATTGAACTGCCCTCCTAATTAGTAAATAAAACAATTCTATACGTTGCCTGTTTCTGATTTAATTAGCGTTGAAGCCTTCACGTTGGGTCTTTCCGCGTGAATATTCAAGCAGCCCGCCAGAGACGGTGTCGCCAAACATGCGCTTCATTTGGTTTCCTAAAACCGAACAAGAGAATGATACAAAAATTGGACGTGGGACGGCAGTAAGGACCGAACCCGAGCCAAAGCTGAGCAGTCTCGTGAGCTATCATCTACGCTATGAGTACAATTGACAGTAATTTGTATGTGACGAACTGCTTGAATTAGAGCTCGCAATGGCTTGATTGGCTAACTTCAACGCTGACTAACTCGGAAACGGCGTAACGTATCGAATTCTTTTCTAAAAACTGTTTCTCAGAACAACCTACCCTGCAACACCTTCACAAGTTTTTCAGATTTTTTCTGATCACCCTGTATATGAATTACCTTGGTCTGCATACAGACGAAACTGTGGAGCACAGATAGGTGATATAATTAGAACATTACCAGGATTTGCTGGAAATCAACAAATGATCAGCGATGGGTGCAAGGACTGATGGCTAACCCTAAATAAATATATGTAGAGTAATGCATACAACTATAATAAGAAACTATATATTTTAACTACACGATCCTGAATCAGTCACAACCGTGACGTATCTATGAGTATCTGTCCAGGGTGGATAAGGCGTAATGACCACTTAAATATAACTGTAGGGAAGACAGATGCAGGACTGAAATTTATCAGAAGAATCCTAAGAACCGATATTTTTCCGCAGAAGAGAAACTTTCAAAATATTAGTTCAATTAACATTTTAGTATTCTTCTTCGATTTGATATATTAATCAAGTAGGATCAACGGAAGAATAGCGAAGATGCAAAAGAGATCAGTGGTTCATCAGGGATTTATTTAGTCAACGCGAAAGCGTCGCTGAAATGCTCGACAATCCCCCAGCGCGGAGAGTTACTAGATATGCACGGTGAATTCTGGACGATCTTATTCTTAAAATTAGGAGATCTTACGTTTAAATACTATTTCACATCCATATTGCATACGTCTACATACATATCGCGTAAACATAAAGAAGACAGCCGTGTGGTTAAAGGCGCTGCAGTCTGGAACCGCAAGACCGCTACGGTCGCAGGTTCGAATCCTGCCTCGGGCATGGATGTTTGTGATGTCCTTAGGTTAGTTAGGTTTAACTAGTTCTAAGTTCTAGGGGACTAATGACCTCAGCAGTTGAGTCCCATAGTGCTCAGAGCCATTTGAACCATAAAGAAGACAAAATTAGCTTAATTCGGGCTTACAGAGAGGTATACCGACAACCTTTATCTTGTGTGCCATCCACGAATTGAATAAGAAGATAGAAAAATAGTCTAAAACACTACCCTCCAAAATACACATCTGAGGTTGGCTTGCAGGATGAGAACCTAGAGAAATAACCTCAACAACCAAAATATTAGTCCCTTCTTCAAAAAACTGTCAAAGGCCTTGCCGGAATGATAGCACCATTTTCCAGTAGATCACAGAAGTTAAGCACTTTCGGGCTTGGCTAGCCCTCGGATGGGTGACCGTCCGGGTCTTTCGAGCGCTGGCGACATGCAGGGTGGACTCATACCTTGTGAAGCCAATTGATGAGCTACTTGACTGAGGTATAGCGGCTCTGGTCACGAAAACTGCCAACGGCCGGGAGAGCAGTGCGCTGACCACATGTCCCTTCATATCCGCATCCAGTGACGCCTATTGGCTGAGGATGACACGGCGGTCGGTTGGTACCTTTGGGCCTTCCAGTGCCTGTTACGACGTAGTTCGGAGTTGTTCAAAAGGTACGTTGGTCACTTTGGAGTAGAACAGGTGCAAAGCGCTCATGTGACTAACGTGGATGTAGGTCATGGGAGTGAAGTGGTGTGATGAGTCAGTTGGGTGTGTTGTACGGTTTGTTGGTGTATCAACACGGACTGTACAATGTATCTCCAATCAATGGCGTACCACTTGCAGCCATGAAACATGGCGTAACAACTGTGGTCGTAAAAATATCCTCATCGACAGAACCCAATGGCGAGTGTTGCGTCTTGTCAATGACAATCGGTTTCAAATCCTATAGGAGTTACAGCTGCCAGTCAGTGCAGGTCTATCTCAATCAGATCCCGAGAGAACATCGCGTAGAGATCGGCAGGCAATAGAAATCTGGTGTCGAGTATCTCGTTACAGGCCATTGCTCAGAGCTGCACATAAACAGACACGTCCTGAGTGTGCCAAACGACACAGACACGTACAGCAGCTGACAGGACGCGTGTAGTGTGGTCCGACGAGTCGAAATTTTGCCCCTCTTCAAATGATGTAAGACGTCGAGTGCACCCATGGTCCATTGAAGCGATTGACCCGGCGTGCGGGAGTGTACCGTATTAGAGATGGTTCTATGATGTTTCGAGGGTGTTTTTCCGTACCGTGATTTCGACCCACTCCTTCAGACTACCATTAACGTGAAACGGGAAGTTTAATTGATTATTATCGATGACCAAAGGTTGCCTATTGTTCTACAGATTCGTAATGAGTATGCTGCGGACACTCTCTTCTTCCAATATACTAATGGCTGTGTTTATTGAGCTGATTGACGAACACTTACGCACCCGCAAATCAACTGCCCCGCTGAATCACCCGACATTAATCTCATGGAGAATTTCCAGGATTATTTGGAACAGCGAAATGACGTGGCATTCAACATCTACCTAGACTGGTAGCTAGCTATACGGAATCTAATCACCTATCACTGGTTTCAGCTGGATACGGCATACCCGAAAACTGCCGCAGAAAAAAATACAAGGCTTGGGCAACGGTATGTGAGGAGGTGGGTGCTGGAGGGATCTGTAACCAGCTCCTCTCAGACTTCTCAACCGGACATAACGGCTAAGTGGCCAGCTCAGAACCCACTTTAAGACACCAGGGGGTTGATGATTAAAAATAAAGCAGCAATTTAAACAAAAACTGGAAAGGTTGTTTATTTACTTACTTGAGACCCTTGTCACGGACAGATACTGTATTCCAAGTCATTAGCGTGAGGTCCCTTGGTTATGACCAATTTTTTGTCTGGTGTACTTATGTTTATAGACAAAAGTCTGATATTCCATTTTTAATTATAAACGGTTGGCACAAATATTATATTTAGGAAGAAGGACTCGTTTCTCAGGCATAAATAATTTATCACGTTAAAGGATGACAGCCAAAACAGTTGCAGGATAAAGATTTATTAAAATTCTTGACCAAGGTTTCGGTATATATAAATATACCTTCATCAGAAGTAAAAAATCTAAAATTAGATCATACAATGGAGATTAATAGAACAATTGTGCCAAAGGCATCGTCAATAATTAAGACATCTTTTCCATTTGTACAACATCATTATGGGCACAGGGTCAATGCGAACAGTTTAGCACCAGTACTTCGCCTATGAAGTTCATAGGCGAAGTACTGGTGCTAAACTGTTCGCATTGACCCTGTGCCCATAATCATGTTGAACAAATGGAGAAGATGTCTTAATTATTGACGATGCCTTTATAACAATTGTTTTATTAATCTCCACTGTATGATGTAATTTTAGATTTTTTACTTCTGATGAAGGTATGTTTATATATACCGAAACCTCGGTCAAGAATTTTAATAAATCTTTATCTTGCAACTGTTTTGGCTGTCATCCTTTATCGTGAAGAATTTCAACAGTTGCTGTTTCAGCCATGTTTAAAATCTTAAATAATTTATTGCAGCTAATAACAATTAATTTCAGCCATACGTCACGTTACGTCTTTCAACACTACACTGTCCTTCAAACAAGTTCCGAGACGGATTTTTTTACTGGCATATAAGTGAAGTCAGTGCAGTAACTATCGTGGCAGCCTGAACTAACAAATATAAACAACAGATGTGATTTCGACCTGTCAGTTGTGAGCAAACAGTGTTAAATAGTGGACGTGCCACCTTAGTGTCTCAACGCTGTTTTGCCACAAATAGCAATGGAGCAACACTTGCAAATAAAGCGTTCAAAACATTCTCCCGAATGTTTTGAGAGATAGAAAAGTGTGTGCAAAGTTTGTCCCGCGGACCTTGATTCGGGAACGAAAACGACATGTGGACGCCTGTCGCAACTTGATTTAAATGCTAATCTTGGACAATTCTTTTCTTGAAAAGATCATCAGGGGTGATGAGGCTTGATTTTATTGATGTGAAACTACCACAAAGCGACAAAGTGCAGAAATTCTCATGAAGGGTCAACGCTTCGACGACATTATCGACATTAAAGACTATGTACCACGCGAGTTCAAAAATGTTCAAATGTGTGTGAAATCTTATGGGACTTAACTGCTAAGGTCATCAGTCCCTAAGCTTACACACTACTTAACCTAAATTATCCTAAGGACAAACACACACACCCAAGCCCGAGGGAGGACTCGAACCTCCGCCAGGACCAGCCGCACAGTCCATGACTGCAGCGCCCAAGACTGCTCGGCTCATCCCGCGCGGCCCACGCGATTTGCGCAACATCCCAAAGAAGGAGTTTTCCGACAATTTCATATGGTTAGATGAACGTTACAAGTGGGGCGAGACTATGTAGAAGATCCGAAGCATTAAAACTACCATCTTAACGTTCTCAGTTCTTTTTAATAATCCAGCCTCGAAATTTCTTGGACTGACAGGGTATCTTTCTTTAAGCAGAAAGCTCTTTTAATTGCATCATTAAACATGCTGAGTCTATTTAAATAATATGATCAAAATAATCTTATGAGCATATATTTAAGAACCTCAATTATCTACATGTAGTTAAGTAAGAATTTCGTTCATTCAAGTTACAAATCATCCACTTCTATGTTGTTTGATTAAGCTTTCAAATGCCGCCATCACCCTGACGTCGTTCGTCACAGTTGATTTCTATTTATAATTCAACGACCTTAAGCTAACCAAAATAGAGTAGTGAGTCCTACACAAGCTTTCGGAACAAAAATCTGAAATTTCGGTGTACATAATAATGGTAATTAAAACGAACATGTTGTTCACAACACCTCACAGAAAGAAAACGGCAAGTAATTGGAACTGTTCCTGTTTTTCTTGACGCAGTTTAGTATTGCATGATGAGCCGAAATGTGCTAAAGTACTAGTGACTTACTCAAGCAAACCTATATGCGTACAGTTTATGATCATTAAAAATGCTGCACGACAGCAGCAGACCAACTGGGACTCCATCGATGACATCACGAGCAGACGCAGTGATTAAGCGCTGGAATGTTATCGACCTTCAGCTCAAGTGAAACGCGCGTTGGCGAATGAGATGCATGTTACCGACAGGGTGCAACCGGCCCGTGACGTACCGGCACTGCACGCGACCTCGCACCAGCCGACTCACATAAAACGCGCATATTGGAAGTCGGCATTGACCTGTATCGGTGGCTGAAAAATACGGCTTTCCCTAGAAGGTTTGTGTCACCATTAAGTAAGATGCCTGTCATGTTCTGTAGTGGTTTATCCGCACGAATGAGCAAACTCGGCATGCCGTTCTGATGGGCAATCTACATTGTCACAATTACTAACAAGGGAACCTCCCCATCGCACCCCCCTCAGATTTAGTTATAACTTGGCACAGTGGATAGGCCTTGATAAACTGAACACAGATCAATTGAGAAAACAGGAAGAAGTTGTGTGGAACTGTGAAAAAATAAGCAAAATATACAAACTGGTCATCAGTCTTGGCCACATAAGCAACATAAAGGACAATGTGAGCTCAGGAGCGCCGTGGTCCCGTGGTAGAATGAGCAGCTGCAGGAGGAGAGGTCCTTGGTTCAAGTCTTCCCACGAGTGAAAATTTTACTTTCTTTATTTTTGCATAGTTATTATCTGTCCGTTCGTTCATTGACGTCTCTGTTCAAAATGGTTCAAATGGCTCTGAGCACTATGGGACTTAACATCGGCGGTCATCAGTCCCCTAGAACTTAGAACTACTTAAACCTAACTAACCTAAGGACATCACACACATCCATGCCCGAGGCAGGATTCGAACCTGCGACCGCAGCAGTCGCGCGGTTCCGGACTGAGCGCCTGAACCGCTAGACCACCGCGGGCGGCCGTCTCTGTTCACTGTAATAAGTTTAGTGTCTGTGTTTTGCGACCGCATCGCAAAACCGTGCGATTAGTAGACGAAAGGACGTGCCTCTCCAATCGGAACCGAAAACATTTGATCGCAAGGTCATAGGTCAACCGATTCCTCCACAGGAAAACACATCTGATATATTCTATACGACACTGGTGACGGCATGTGCGTCATATGACAGGAATATGTTGTCGACCCACCTAACTTGTACACTTGGCAAATGGGTAAAAAGATTCTTCTACCTTGCCCGATTTAGGTTTTCTTGTGGATGTGATAATCACTCCCAAAAAAGTGATGAAAACATAAGAGTTTGTCACATAAACTAAAAATAAAAAATTAAAAGTTTTCACTCGATGGAAGATTTGAACCAAGAACCTTTCGTTCCGCAGCTGCTCACGTTACCACGAGACCACGGCGCTGCTGCGGTCCCAGCGTCCTTAATGTTGCCTATCTTGCCATGAACTACTCAGTTTGTATATTTTGCATATTTTTTCACAGTTCCACACAACTTCTTCCTGTTTTCTCAATTGATCTGTGTTCAGTTTTTCAAGGCCTATCCACTGTGCCAACTTATAACTAAATCTGAGGGGGGTGCGATGGGGAGGTTCCCTTGTAAGCCTGAATCACTAATCAATAACTGACGAAACTAAAATAACCTTTGATAGAAATCGTGCCACGCCACTTGTGTAGCTCGGAGACTATCCATAAAATACAAATGGTTCAAATGGCTCTGAGCACAATGGGACTTAACAGTTGTGGTCATCAGTCCCCTAGAACTTAGAACTACTTAAACCTAACTAACCTAAGGACATCACACACATCCATGCCCGAGGCAGGATTCGAACCTGCGACCGTAGCAGTCGCACGGTTCCGGACTGCGCGCCTAGAACCGCGAGACCACCGCGGCCGGCCATATAATACAGAGGGATTGGTTAAAAATATGGAAACACCGCGAGAAATGCATACTTGAACATAAATAAAGATGTTAGCCCAGTCCTCAGGTTGCGCTGTTGTATCTCACCAGGTACGGCACCTGCGCAATATCCTCAATACGCTGCAAGTGCAGTCGTGGTCAGAACAGAGTTCTGTGTAATTGTGCCTGCATTATTTTGGAGGTAAGTGATTTCGAACGTGGGCAGATTGTTGGTGCTTCCATAACAAAGTTAGCTGACGTGGTTAGTGTACCTAAAAGCACCAGGAACTGTATCGATGACTGATACTGCATACAAAGCGGAAAAACATCATATGCTAATTCACAACGAGGACGAAACTGTGTGTTGAGTGATCGATAAATCACAGACGGTCACTGAAGAGTACTGTGTCGAAAAATAAGAGGACGACAGCAGCCACCAGGTGTAGATATACGAAACCGGAATTTCCTTACAGATGGTGCTTGCCGTCAGTGTAGGGCCCGTGAGACCGAGTCTGCAGCGCCATCTGCTTCCTGTAACCACTGACGACGAAAGTCAACATTCAGTAACCCAAGTTTCATACATCGGTATCTGTTTCAAACATGTAAACGCATCGATTTTGTGCCTACGAACTACGATTTGCGGAATGCATTAGTTCTCGGTTATCATTTGTAGAAAACTGCTGCAGAATCGCATGGAATGCTTGTAGAAGCTTTCGGCGAACATGCTCTTCGGGAAACACAGTGTTTCGAGCGGTTCAAAAAAGTTCAAAAGTGATTATTTTGACGTGAGAAACGACGAGCGCGGGAAACCACCGAAAAAGTTCGAAAACCTTGAATTGCAGGCCTTATTGGACGAAGAAGATACTCAAAATCAACAGGAACTCACGGAACAACTGAATGTGACGCATAAAGCCATTTCTCTTCGGTTGAAAGCTATGAGAAAGGTACAGAAAGTGCGAAAATGGGTTCTGCATGAACTGAGTGACAGACAGTAAGCGAGTCGAGAGACCACTTGTGAAATGCTGCTCGCCAGATACAAAAGAAAGTTGTTTCTCCATCAAATAGTGATAAATGATGAAAAATTGGTATATTTTGAGAATCCTAAGCGTCGTAAATCATGGGAGAATCCAGGCAAACCATCGCTTTGGAAAGAAGACAATGCTCTGTGTCCGGTGGGATCAGAAGGGTGTCATCTATTATGAGCTGCTGAAACCTGGTGAAAAGTTAGCACTGATCGCTACCGACAGCAAATAACCAATTTAAATCGAACATTACGTGAAAAGCGGCCGGAATACGGAAAAGGCAACATAAAGTCATATTGCTCCATGATAACACCCCATCAAACATAGCAAAACGGGTGAGGGAAACGATCAGGGCGTTCAGTTGGGAAATACTACGGTATGCGGCTTATTCTCCAGACTTGGCTCCGTCCGATTATCATCTATTTGCATCACTGGGACACGCTCTCGCTGAAAAACGCTTCAGTTCGTATGAAAATGTCCGAAAATGGCTCGCTGACTGGTTCGCTTCAAAAGAAGAACTGTTTATTTGTCGTGGTATTCATAGCCCGCCGCAGAGTTGGGAGAAATGTATAAATAGCAATGGAGATTATTTTGAATAAAATATTGTTTATCGGTTTCAAACAACAGACGTGTAATTATTGCAACAAAATTCCGGTTTCATACTTCTACACCTGGTAAAGTCACTGCAGAAATTAATGCCGCATCCTGAACCCATTAAGCACCAAGTCAACAGGAAGGGAGCTCCATAAGAAGGGAACTGCAGGGCGAAGTGGAATTCCAAAACCACTCATAAGTGATGCAAATGCCCGTAACAGGAGCCATAAAACCTGGACTCTGGAGTAATGGAAGTATGTCATTTGGTCGAATGAGTCTTGTTTTACACCGTTTCCAAGTTCTGGTCGAGTATCCGTCCCAATAATGAAATATGGCAAGGGTTCGGTGATGATTGGGCAACCATATCCTGGTTTTCCACGGGCGCCGTCGTTACTCTGCCAGGTCCCATTAATGCGAAGGACTATGTGACCATTTTTACAAATGAGATTCATCCCACGGTATGATGATTGTTCCGCAGTGATGATGTTGTGCTCCAAGATGACGGGGCCCCTGTTCACACAGCTCACATCGTCCACTACCGCTTCTGTGAGCACGAGGATGAACTGCCGCATCTACCCTGGTAACCACAACCACCATATCTCAACATAATTGATCGTTTGTAGTCTGCTTAGGAGAGGAGTGTGCGTGATCGCTATTCACCTCTATCATTGTTACCTGAACTTGTCGCTAGTTTGCAGGATGAATGGGATAAGATTCAGTTGAAAACCATACCAGGCCTGTACTTATCCACTGCGAGGCTACTGGAATCTGTTCCGAATGCCAACGGCTTTCCTACACCGCATTAGACATGTTAACGTGTAGTGTTTTTGTTTTTCTATGAATTTGGCCGCCCCTGTATACTTCGGGGCCAAAACTCAACGAAAGGCACAGTGTCACGAGTGGTTCGGAGGCTGCTGAAGTCTACACAGTGCACCCGTATCCTAACGGCATTCGTAGAAATGGATTTCTGACAACCCACGTCCAAAGCAGCGACGATCCGACTCAAAGTAGAACGTCAATCGCCCCGTATGACTCTGCGGAGGCGACGTGACGTTCATTCATCAAACACCTGTGGCCATCCTGTGCGGTGGTTTACACGTGTAAAACATTTTCTCTTCCGATATTCAATTTCCACCCATAGGCAGCAGAAACCCAAATTATCGTTTAATCTCCGATATGCTGTGTGTCGTGCGTCTTGCACCTATTATCGTCACACATTAAATGTCGCTTAACTCGCGAGATGCTACTGTATTCAGTACACACTTGCCTTTGACGGACAGCTCGGATATCAAGTTTATCACAGATAACACTCAGCCTCAATATTTTAGCGTCATACAGGGCATATCTCCAACTGGAACAGCTACATGTACATGACTACTCTACAGTTCATGCTGATGTGCCTGGCAGAGCGTCCATCGAACAATCTTCAGATTTGCATCTTCATGTTTTCGCGACGTAACGACTGTTCCACAAAATTTCGAGCATGCAGCAGCATAAATTCAGCTTCTTCTTCTAATATTTGGACTGAATACCGTCCAGCCATCTTCAGAGTGAGCCGAGGTGACTAACGCTCCAACACTTGCTCCGTCCTTTTAAACTCGATGACCGAACCACTGCGTATGCGGCCAAAGACACGCAAGGCGCCAGAGACGTTGATAGGCAGCAAAGAGGTGTAACATATTGAAAGGTATGTGCTGAGATTCGATCAGTATAGAGCCAGTGCAAAATGTCGATAGTTCCCAACCGCAAGGTTGTACGAGTAGTACATCTTCGAGTAGTAAGATCTTGGTCAGCTAACAGAGCTAGTTGCACGCAGTAAAAGTTTGAGTAGTGGTGAGGAGATGCGCAGAGACAGCAGACGTGTTTCGAGTCGGAGCTAGATGCCTGCAGGAGGCAGCCGGGTCGTGACAGCATCAAAGTAAGAATTGGCGCTACGCACATAATAAGCTATATATTGAGCGAAACTTGTCACATACCTGGGGAAACTAGAAAGAATAATTAATAAAATAGGTTTTCTTTGGTTAAAAATGTCTAAAAGCTAGATAGAAATCCCATTGTTGATGCAATAAGCGTTTTGTGAAACTTTCTCGTAAATCCATGCTGTAGAAGTTTTTTTTAGTTTTTCACATGTGCCTTAAAAGTTTGAACAATAAATATTTTTTAGATAAAATTAGAGTTCCATCTCACACCTTATGACGTTCTCCGCATCCTGTGCTTGCATTGAACCAAAAGGTACATTAAAGTAAAGTTCCCATGAGTAAAGCTAATAATTTCATTTATCAGAGTAAAATAATCCATATGCCATTGCACAGTTGGCAAATTATTCAGATCAGGACAGAATTTTTATTAAGTAACAAACAGGGCCAAAACGAGTAAAGTTATCTAGAATGACAATTTTATGCGATTGCACTACGGCTGAGTTGAATATATGTTTTATTATCGGCTAAACGGGAAGGAGTGCACGAGCTAAGTCCACAGACGCAGTCAGATGCAGGTTGGTGACTTTCATTTATTTTTACCACTAAACTTTCATGCAGTCAGATGTGTATTTTGAGTATTAATTTTCCAAAAATATTTTCATGCAGTCAGATAAAGTTCAGTTCAGTTAAATATGCAGCAGATGCAAGTTTTATTAAAGACTAAAGCAGTCACATGCAGGCCAGTTTAGTTTAAATAGAGAATGTTTATTAACAACACTTTCAATATGCATGGAAATTAAATCTATGGTTGCCCAGTCTATCCACTCGGTAATATCGATGTGTCACGGATGTGTGGTTGTACTAGTATTTAAGCTATTTACGTTGTTGTTTTTAATTTGTTTTATATCATTCTTCCTCTGGATCCATGCGATTAGGTGTGCGAAGCTCTCCAGTCACGGTAAATGTCATCACATAATTCACAGTTCGTTGATATCAATTTAAAATGTTAAAAAATTGAAAAGCATGAAAACAGTGAAATGCTGTGCGACACTACGAAAACTTTCACTCAAATTTTAAAATACGTGGCTCACAACAAATTTTCAGTCCTACATGAAATGTTACATGCAGAAAAAATGGAGACCTTTTCGTACAATTGAAAGAAACTGCTAACCAAATTCAAACATTTTCCTGTGTGGTGTTCAGTGAGTGAATGCTGCTGTTCCTACTGAGTGGATCAATACTGTTAATCACCAATTCCATGAGGGAATATGCAACAGAGGTGACAATCTTCCACTTGCAAAACACTCTGAAAGGCACCAACCGAGCGGGGCATGCCTTCTGGCAGCCACAATGATCTGAATCATTTGGACCTCCCAAGAGGCAGATCGCTTTTCATGGAATCAGATATGGTAATGAAAACTGTCGCGCAATGGAGTCAAAACAACGTGCCTACCGAACGATTGATAACTCTCGGTCGCAGGCATGTGTGTTGCAGTTTCCCACCATGATTTAAGCTGGACGATGGAGTAGTGTGGACGGCTGCTGACAGATTGGTCGCTGGATACAGTGTCCTCTCAGGTGTAACTCCATTCCATCCAGAGTCACAGAAAAAGCTGGAGAAACAATGCGCTCTTGCAGATATGTGGAACCCATGTATTCCCGTAGAGCTCTCGAGCCAGAGTGGTCTTGGCAGAGCTGCATCCTCTCTGCTCCCCTCGAAGTACATATAATCTGTCTTTCGCCAATGACAAGGCTCCGTTAACTTCTGGCCAGCAAAAATGTTTCTAACAAAACTGCTAAACTCCCCATCCAGTAAAAGTTTTATCAGCCATCCATCGGATTGTGTTTCTATGAGCACAGTTCCTAAAAGTGAAGGGAAAATTTCCACTCTTTCAGTTGTTTTTAAATTCAGTCAATCCGGGGCTTTTCCGAGTCTGTAATTCTCAGAAAACAGACAGCTATCTCCCACACTCTGGTAACTGCTCAGAGACAGACAGTGGAGTTCTTTCCCGCGTTTTCTACTGCATGGAAGGGAGTTCACCCTGGGTGGAGAAAGTGTGCGACTGACGGCAATTCAACCTCCATAAATGGAAAAAATCTATTCTAAAACGAACTCAACCATTTCTCTTCCAACGAAAACGGCAGAGGAGCGTCCCACTTTCCTGCATTTTAGGAAGGCTGCGGCCGTGATGAACCAAATTCTATAAAACCTTGCTTGGATTGCGTACTTTCGGCATGTAAAAATTGGTAGTTTTTTTTCACAGGGCCACGTTGATAGCGGCTCATTATATCGGCATTTTAAGGTTGAGTCAACGCCTCTAATGTTGTGCTGACCACCGTATTCAGGGAAAGCGCCTGTGACCACTGGCGGTCAATGGCAGGTCTAAACGAAACAGACAGAAGCATATCTGCCCTGCACGGGTCCCATTGACTCTGTGGCACTTCTCTTAGAGCGGCAACTGACCTTTGTGACCCACTCGGGCGTCACCGAACATCGCCTGCCGCTTCCTCAGCCCATTAAGCGAAGCACACATCCAGCTACAGAAAAATTCGACACCGAATAGCTACCCAGATTTGAGCTCATTTTAAAACAGTAATTGAAGGCTTTATCATTGTAATCACTGGGGCTGCTCATAACCAGCATTGCTATATTAAACCTGTACAATATTCTCTCCGATGTGAAAATGAATTAAAGAAATGAAATAAAAATGAGACGTGTCAGGTCAGAGTAGACTGACGCATTTCATCTCGGACAATGGCCTGAACAAAATTTTCAGACTGACACCGCACATAGTTATGAACGTCTTTTCTTGGATGGGAATATATTTCGTGAATGCATGGAGTTGTCTCGAAATACAGTGAATGTAGACAAAGGAACCCAAATTTAGCATTTCAAAGAAGTTGTCAGTGGAGATTTTATGGAGACGAGAGTAGCATTCAGTTATAGCACAAGATACAGATCGTGATACTTTTCATCTATGATGACTATTTAATTTTTCAACCTCAGTTATTATATGTTCTGTCTGTGATAGCAAAATTTCGGTTTTACGAGAATTTCGTGTCAGAAATTTCATGCACTGTGTTGTATGGTAAATAAGCAACAATTTTTTCTCTGTAACCTATACTCTGATGTTACCCACTAAATCGTTTACATTACGTTCCACATTTGTCAAAATCATACTTGCTTCGTATTACAAAACAATCGTCTGCCATCTTCAGTACATTCCTTTCGAAAAATAGTGGACTTAGACAAGATCTCTGTAGCACCAACCACTTCACAAAATAGTAGGCTAATTCAGTTCTGTTCCCTGCACGTTAAAGTTGGAAATTAACTTTCAGAATCCTATTTGCTAGATACGAAATTAACCACTGATGTGTATTTTCCCTAATTCCATAATCTTCCAACTTACGCAAAAATATAACACTGGCAACCTAATCAAATGCACTTGTTAAATATTGTCTTCATCTTCTCATTTAGCGGATTTTCTACCTCTGCTTTGTCGAGTTCGAGCTTGTGCTCCATTTATAATGATGTGGTCAATGGAAAGTAAAACACTAACCTTCCTTCCTTCCTTCGTTTAGTAATCAGATGAGCAGTGGTTCTACACCCATGCCTGGAGGAACATTGGGACCAGTACTGGCTTGGCTGTCGGAATTAAGATTGTGTAAGTTTTTTCTACACGTTACAGTAGACGACTGTCGGAGTGGTTTGTTAAGTAATGTAGTGGATTATAGCCTCCACAAATCACGAAGAGTGTGATGAAGTACTCTATATACATGGAGTCCACTGTTTATGGACGCACATGGGAAGAGATGGGCACACCAGCATGTGACGTAAGGTCCGACAGAAATACAGGATAGATAGAAATTCCAACAACCCATCAGTCCTCCATAGATATTATACGTTTCTGTGTTCTTTCTAAGGTGAACACTAAGCTGAGTCCCTACTTCCGCTATAACTATTCGGTTTACATAAATATTCGTCCGTCACAGAACGGATATTACGATTAAATTTAATGTATATAATACTACTTTTTCACACGAATTTACTTTATAATACCGTATAAAGAGTGTTTTGTATACCTATAAAAAGATATGAAGGAAGTCTGAATACTGAATTATATTGTTATGTGCGAAACAAATGTTTCTGCAAGTCTGAAGCTTCTTCTTTTAAGATCGAGGAATTGGCAACTGAAGACGCAGATTTTCACACAGAGAAGGTCTTTTCATATCAAAGCGTGCCATACAATCACCTGATTGCACTGTTAAATAACAAGACTAGTTTTATTCCTAGATACATGGCTCAATCAAAAGCTTTCTGGGAAGTGAGACAGGCTTCCTCATACTCGCAATCTGTAAAAATAACCTGTTATAAAGAGTGAGCCGCACTTGAGGTTTTTTCATTATTTTGTACCAGACTCCAAATTTTCTCCGATGGCAGCGCGGAACATGAATTTTAGGACGCAATTTTTCTATTTTGTTTCACTGAACCTTATGTCCCGTCACTGCATGTTAAAAAAATATCACAAATACGTCCCAAGTATTTGGATAAATTAAATGTCCTACGATTTTTCCTATCCTTTATGCAGCGAATATTATTATTTAATATGATTTGAACGATTAAAATATGCTTAACACAGTCAACAGCTTATGGTGAGAGATTTGTTTCGTATAAAAAGTGGAGACAGCTGTCTTATTATGTAAGTTTCTTCATTTCGGGTGAGACAACCGCAAATTTAGTGAAGGACAATTCAATTTTCCACCCTGGGTGTTATAAAATCACAGTCATTTATACCACTAAACGTACACCTCATTTCAATATGAAACCGCTGTAGTAGCATACAGGAGCGAGAACAACGTTCCATATTCGTCACTTCTTTAAAAATAACATTACTGGCATAGTGTCATACATACGTAAATATTAAAACTATTTTATCGCATAAAACCTTTGTCCTACCTGGTTTGATTCGACACTGACCAGTTTACAGTCAGAGCTGTTCAAAGATATACCGACAGTTACCACTACCCAGTTGACCGCACCTATCGATATGTGTCTGGGAGGTGGTACTCACGACTATGTATATGATGTTGTTGTGATTTAAATTATTATTATGATATATGTATTGCAGCTTGTACAGACAAATATCTCATGTCACACAGTGAGTCATTCTATAAAACAAAGTCAAAACTTTAAAAATAAACATTTTCAAGCATTCAGATTCAAAATATTCACAATCATGTCGAGGTTGTAAGTTGTCATTTAATAATACAAATGTAATTGCAGACTCTCTGGGTACTTATTTGCAACATTTATGCCTTTTCATTTCATCAAATATTTGGCTGGAATTCTGTAAAAATGACATGTAACTTAATTCTGTTTGTTCGTTCAACTTATTGTCCCATTTTGTTTTAGCCAGCGCGTATATTTCCATTTCCTCAATTGCATCAATAACTCCTCCTTTCTTCCTTGTACGTGCTTTGATGACCTCTGAAATAGTGTTGATGGTCTCTTTAAAATGTGTTGTAGTTATTGCTCTTAGCCAGCCTTGCGTGCTATTTAAAACTGGTGTTGAAACTAGGCCCCAAGTGACCTACACAAAATTTATATCATTTGTTACAGTTAATTTCGTTGATTGCAGACCTTGACAAGGGTCCATTTTGTTGTTTGTGTGGCGCGTCAACCTATCCCGTGTATGCTCAGTATGGATACTGATATTTACCTTTGTTTTTTAACAAACCTGTCCGAAATTTTACCAATATAAGGTTCCAGGCCGCATCTGCATCTTCTTTAGCAAGGAGTCTCCATGTATGTTGCTGCTCGACTTTTCTTTAATTTATTTGTGTACACTTATTCGTTACTTTTGGTTTGAAACGGTTGTTTTGAGCTATCTACCACAAAATTTCCAATTATTTGTCTATCTTGTAAACTTTCCACATCTTTATCCATCTCGTGGCTTTCTAATAGAATGTTAGTAACACAGTGCAGCATGGACTGAAAATATGCCTTTTTGTCCATTTTGTCTGACATGGCATCTTATGTGTTATGAAATCCGATGTATCTTAGCAACAAATCCCGAACATATTTTGTTGCCTAACATTCGTAATTTTAACATGTAAAGAGCTCAAACCTTTGCGTATCTCCTGTCTCATTGCATATTTCATTCAGTAGTGTAAACTATTAATCTGAGAAATCATGGAAGTAACATCATTTTGGGTTCCATCCAGTAATACGAGCGTGCCACACACATACGGTGTCGTCGAGTATCGAGAGCGATGCAAGAAGTATCGACTACTGTAGGGACACCGCACAGAAAATCGGTATCACGAGGCGCCAGTAAGACGCTGGGAAGAAGTCTTGCTTCCCGTTTTCCGAGGCGCCACCGCTGCGCCTCTGCCCTGAAATAGCTAGAGACCCAGAGGGTAGTACTGTTCGAGGTCTGATCCTACCTACTTGCAGGAAGTTACTGTCGGCCGGTCAGCGATTACAGAATCGAGGCGCGCACGGTGGAATCTTTCTCAAACAATTTTACAGAAACTATTAGGTAAAAAAAATTAATTTTTGCTTTGCTTACAGGTTTGCATGATAGGTTCATGATGATGTGACAATCATTTCGTTAATGGTCATAGTTCCCATGTATTCACGTGAAAGTAGCATACTGCGCGATTTTAGGAAAAGTGTGCAATGAAAACTACAGGGCACTATGATTTTGCGTCTGGTGCATATTACATAATATGTTGTTGCATATTAAATTTAGCTAACGTATTGAATTTTGCTTTTGAATTGGGTAGAGGTATCTATCTGTCACCAATATCGAGAAAATTGATCTGAGATAGTATACTCATCTGCGATCGCCCCCCGCCAGCGATAAAGCCAAACTGAAATATTCACAACATTCCTCATATTTAATAAACGGTTTCTGATATCGGAATGAGATTTTGGCAAATGATAGCACGTAAAGAGGAGAATATCTTACCACATCCTTATTATGGAAAACTTCATTATCTACTCTGTTATTCCAATAACTACAGACATTTTCGGTGAAAGAATGTAATTTTTAAGGGCCATCGATAGCTGTTGAAACGAGAAGTGCTATGAGTTTTGAAACAACGTATGTGAAGATATTACACGTTTTTTGTACTGATGATGTGCTTTTTCATAAGTTGCTGACTTAACTTTCTATCATTTCCTCACTTAATAAACTTAATATACCACTGTTTCAGATTTCTCTCGCAACTGTGTCTTCATAACATGTTAGTGATGTGGGACACCGTAAACTTCGCTGTGTTTTGGGAAAAGAAGAAAATTTTGACATGGCAACCTGGGAAATGTGTAGGTTTTACTCAAAATTCGCCACTCATGACGCTTCTCTGAAATTCACAAATGTTTAACCAGCCAAGAATAAATCGCTGCATTTTCGGCAGAATTCTCTTAGGATACTGACGAAAGCAGAGGTTGATATTTTTATATGGTCACCATGCAAGTGTTTGGGTGGAGGGGTCTCATTTAATATTTACAAAAAATGTAAGTGCTGGCTCCAGTTTAGAATGGCAATTCCCCTATAGCGCTCTGAGCGACCCCCACCACTACCGTTGTCCCCACACTTCTTCAGCCGACTGCATGGCATTTTGCATGCATTTCATCTCCTGTAAACTGTGCCTACATGCCAACGCTATCAGAAATGTATCCACAAGTTCTAGTGGCTTTAGTGAAGCTACAGTATTACTATTATGAACTTGTATCAATTTTCCACTCAATAATCGTGGCTTATTTAGTGTATTCTGCACCATAAGTCCACATATGCAGTTTGACAGCTACAGGTGAGACAGACGAGCAAAGATACGGTTTCTTGTAATTAATAAAGTATTACTTATTCAGGGAATTCTAATTAACTGTATTATTACTACCACCTCAGTGTCCAAGAAGTCAGACACAACAAGTGAAGTGTCGACGAGGATGCAGCTCGCGATTAGCTCCCTATAGCATATTGTGCAACTAGCTCTCCTACAGCAGTCCTATTTTTGTTTCTGTGTGTGTTGTTATACGGAATGTTCACAATGTTTCTTCCGGATGTGTCTTTAATGCAAGCTATACAATTTCAGGGTCAAAGGACTGAACAATTATTACAAGCACTGCAAGAAATTGTTGCGGCAACACCACGACAGCTGATCCAGATTGTTCAATTGGAAGCAACTTAACAAACGGTTCAAGTGCCTAAATTC
Organism: Schistocerca serialis cubense; assembly: GCF_023864345.2. NCBI lineage: Eukaryota > Metazoa > Arthropoda > Insecta > Orthoptera > Acrididae > Schistocerca > Schistocerca serialis. Next base: position 460,435,132 of record NC_064640.1, on the reverse strand, counting down.
AGAGAGTTTCTGGGGCAAAGCGAAGATTGACCAGTTGATGACGCATTTCAACGCCGACGTCACAACAGGAACCCAGCGTATTTATTACTTTCTCGCCACCGTAGGCTTAAACGTATTCCGGTTGGTTGTAAAACTGTTTCCAGATCGCCATCCTCGTGAGGTCCATTACGATGAGTTAGTTGAAAAACTTCCAAATCTACATCTACATCTACATTTATACTCCACAAGCCACCCAACGGTGTGTGGCGGAGGGCACTTTACGTGCCACTGTCATTACCTCCCTTTCCTGTTCCAGTCGCGTATGGTTCGCGTGAAGAACGACTGCCAGAAAGCCTCCGTGCATGCTCGAATCTCTCTAATTTTACATTCGTGATCTCCTCGGGAGGTATAAGTAGCGGGAAGCAATATATTCGATACCTCATCCAGAAACGCACCCTCTCGAAACCTGGACAGCAAGCTACACCGCGATGCAGAGCGCCTCTCCTGCAGATTCTGCCACTTGAGTTTGCTAAACATCTCCGTAACACTATCACGCTTACCAAATAACCCTGTGACGAAACGCGCTGCTCTTCTTTGGACCTTCTCTGTCTCCTCTGTCAACCCGACCTGATACGGATCCCACACTGTTGAGCAATAGTCAAGTATAGGTCGAACGAGTGTGTTGTAAGCCACCTCCTTTGTTGATGGACTACATTTTCTAAGGACTCTCCCAATGAATCTCAACCTGGTACCCGCCTTACCAACAATTAATTTTATATGATCATTCCACTTCAAATCGTTCTGCACGCATACTCCCATATATTTTATAGAAGTAACTGCTACAACTGTTTGTTCCGCTATCATATAATCATACAATAAAGGATCCTTCTTTCTATTTATTCGGAATACTTTATATTTGTCTATGTTAAGCGTCAGTTGCCACTCCCTGCACCAAGTGCCTATCCGCTGCAGATCTTCCTGCATTTCGCTGCAATTTTCTAATGCTGCAACGTCTCTGTATACTACAGCATCATCCGCGAAAAGCCGCATGGAACTTCCGACACTATCTACTAGGTCACTGCCTTACAAAAAAATGTGGGTTAAATTACGGTGACATCATAATGAGAGACGCGATTACTAAGAGCGTGTCTAATTCCCGTACTCGTGCTGCCATACTAAAGCATGCAGACCTTGGCCTCAGTACAGTACTGTCAATTATTGAGTCACAGGATATTGTCGATGTAACCGAGCATGAATTTCAAGCACTGGCGTGTATCTGTTGTCAAGACTAACACAGTTCAGGTGCCAACTGGCCTCTTCCCAGGTCAGATGTCACTAGGTGCCTTAGTTAGGTGTGAAGCAACGCCAGGCCGAGGCGCAGCCTGTACAACCGCGGAATTCCTATCCACGCTGGTTTCTAACACAGGACAGCGCACAGTGCCCGTGCTGCAAAGTCAAGGGTTTCGCATGTCATAAGCAACGCCACATACAGTCGGTATGTTTAAGTATAGATGGTGAGCTTTCTCACTGCATGTCAGACAGCTCACTACGTTACGAGAGGTAGCCGAAGGAAGTCATACTTGAATGCTCGTATATGTAGGCGCAATTAGATTGTTTTTTTTTTCAGAATTGATTATTGCGATCTACTATGACGCAGCGAACGATACTTTGACTTAAAATATTACGTTATTTAGAATTCAGATAGAGGACTTTGGTGTGACGTCACGTGTGCTGCACTGCTGTTGAAATAGCTCGTTAATATTTTATAAATTTTAGACTTCATTTACTTATTTTAAAGTTTATTTGTTTTAATATTTGCGGTAAAAGTAACTTATTACTGGATTTTCATTAATCTCAGTCTTTCTTCCTGTGTCGTTCGTCTAAGCCTCGCGCCTCAGTAGTGTGTTTACATTTTGCGGCGTGCACTGCAGCTGTAGCGGTTATAAGCAAAGTACTGACAAACTTATTTGTGCCCTGTAACACAGTTATTAATTTTAATAGATTTCAGCGGTGTTGCGTGCCGTTTGTGGCGAAATAACGACTTAATAAACTTCTGTAATCGTTCGCTCGCTGTGTTTTAGAGAGTTTCCAGTGTGTTGAAGTTGTTTGTTTTCAACTGACGTTTATTATACTTTCTAGTGAAATATTTCAGTAAAATTTTCATATAGTGTTTTAACTTCGCTTAGTGTTACAGTGGTAGTTTTAATTTTTTGACTGTAGCTAATAATTTTGTGAAGTGTTGCTGGTATTGGTATCGGCTGTGTTGTAGTAGTATTAATACAAGTAGCTGCTTTCTTAGTAGGCAGAGAATTGCGAGGCCATTATTGTTAGTTCTTAAATAGTTCTACTGGTGTAACTGAACTTTGGTAACGTAGACGTATAGTTTTTTTTTCAGTAACTGTAAAATTTACCATGAGTGAAAAGTGTGGGCTCTGTCGTAGGTTTGTGAGTAGTGGATTACGGTACGGGATTTGTTCAAAGTATTTTCATTGGGGGGAATGCAGTGGGGAAGTCAGTGGGCATTTTAGGGAGATTCTCTCCTGGGAATGTAGAATCTGTAGTAGAAACAAGTTAATAGAGGAGCAGGAGCGTAATATCTGTGCCCTTCAGGTGCAGTTAGAATGCGCAAAGGAGGAACTAGATAGGTTGAGGAGGGTGAAGGGTGGCGGGGAATGGGAACTGGCAGTTGGCAAGAAGGTAGCTAGGAAGAGGAGGTACTCAGACAGTTTTACTTTGCATACATGCAATTGATACGACCAACTGTCAGAGTTGAGTGGAGAGGAGCCTCGTGTAGCCGTAGATGTAGGTAACTTGCAGCAGTCCTCAGCAATTAGGAGGCCTAGGTTAGCTGCAAAATTCTAGCAGAAAGAAGGTTCTGTTGCTAGGTAGTTCCCACGGTAGAGGTGTGGGCTAGCAGTTGCAGGAAGTGATGGGGAGTGAGTACCAGGTCACCAGCATTGTGAAGCCTAGTGCAGGGTTGGCTCAGGTGACTGAAAACATAGGGGAGTTATGTAAGAATTTTACGAAAGAGGATCAGGTAGTGATAGTGGGTGGAGCAGGGAACAGTCCCGATAGGGACGGGGAATATGATGTCAGTGGTGACTTGGTTAAGATAGCTACTCAAACTGCTGGTACTAATGTGCATTCCGTGCAACTGTTTCAGCGTCATGATCGTTAGGCGCGTTAATGTGGGGCTGGGGGGGGGGGGGGGGGGGTGGCACTGATGGCGGAGGGCATGGATCACATCTCAGTGGTGCCAGTTGGGTCTATCAGTAGATGGGGTTTCACTAGGCATGGCCTGCACCGCAATAGGTATGGGAAGGGGAGACTGGCTAAGCTTATAGGTGACAGTGTAGTGGGTGGTGGTGGTAGTGATATCACTCATGGAAAAATTCCTATAGTAGTTGGTGTTAGAGCTGCACCTTTTTTGGACTGAAGACAGCTGATAGGTATACCTGCTTAAAGGAAGTGCCTCTAACTAGGGGCTCAGCTCCAGAGGATGTAATGTTTCCAAGTAGAGAAGGAATTAGCATATTTCATCAAAATATAAGAGGTATTAGAGATAAAGTTAGTGAACTGCTAATAGATGTTAACTCTGAAATTATTGGTATATCAGAGCACCACTTAAATAATTTGATAATTCAGAGGCTTCCTTTACCAGGCTACAGATTAGCTGGCTGTTTCTCAAGGAGATCCTTGCGGGGTGGGGGAGTGGCTCTGTACGTAAAAAACAGTATTTCATTTGAGTCCATAGACGTATCACGACACTGCACTGAACAGATATTTGAAACTTGTGCAGCATTAGTTGAATTTAGTGAAACTAAACTTCTAATTGCTGTTGTTTATAGGTCCCCTAACTCCGACTTCAGAGCATTTTTGCTTAAGCTAGAGAGGGTTCTTGATTCACTTTGTGGTGACTTCAATATTAATTTTGTACATGATTGAGCAAGGAAAAGGATGTTGGTAGATCTCCTAAATTCATATGATCTGATGCAAACTGTGATTTTTCCAACTAGGGTGCAGGGGAACAGTAACACAGTCATAGACAATAATTTTATTCATTCTTCATTAGTAGATGGGCATTCTGTTAGTAAAAGGGTGAATGGCCTTTCAGACCATGATGCACAAATTTTAACACCGAAAGGTTTTTGTACTCTAACCAATGTCGTATTTAATTACAAACTACGTAGGAAAGTTAATCCAACAGCAATAGAGAGTTTTTTCAAAACTTTTCAAGGAACAAGAGTGGCAAGATGTTTATAGTGCCGATAATATAGATGATAAATACAATGCTTTCCATAACACATTTTTCATGCTCTTTGAGAGTTGCTTTCCATTAGAACATTCTAAACGGGGTACCAGCAGTAATGGACAGGCCGGTTGGCTGACTAGTGGGATAAGGATATCATGTAGAACAAAGCGGGAATTATATCAAAATGTTAGAAGTAGTCACAATAAAGCTACAGTAGCCCATTACAAACAGTATTGTAAGGTGCTTAAAATGTTATTAGCAAGGCAAAAAGAATGTGGTATGCAAATAGAATAGCTAATTCACAGGATAAAATTAAAACCATATGGTCAGTTGTGAAGGAAGTGTCTGGTCAGCAGCACAAGGTTGACGATATAAAGTCAATTTGCAGTAATAACATTTCTGTTACTGATAAATCAGTATATGTACAGTATTTAACAACCATTTCCTGAGCATTGCTGGTGAATTAAATAAAAATTTAGTATCTACAGGAAATCATATAAATTTCTTAGCAAATGCCTTTCCGAGATTGACGTCTGAAATACTCCTCTGTGATACAGACAAGAGGGAGATTGAGACAATAATCAAATCACTGAAGACTAAGGACTCTCAAGGTTATGATGGAGTGTCTAGTAGAATATTAAAGTACTGTGCTGCACATGTTAGCCCCGTATTTAGCCATATTTGTAATTTTTCCTTTGGGAATGGTCAGTTTCCTGAGCGATTAAAGTACTCAGTAGTAAAGCTGCTTTATAAAAAGGGAGAAAGGGATAATGTAGGTAATTTTAGACCTATTTCTATGCCATCAGTGTTTGCAAAAGTTATCGAAAAGGCTGTGTATGTAAGGTTAATTGATCATTTTATATCAAACGATTTGCTATCAAATGTACAGTTCGGCTTTAGAAGTCATTTGACAACTTAAAATGCTATATTCTCTTTTCTCTGTGAGGTACTGGATGGGCTAAACAAAAAGTTTCGAACGTTTGCCGTATTTTTTGATTTAACAAAGGCATTTGACTGTGTTGGTCACACAATATTGCTCCAGAAGTTGGACCATTACGGAATAAGGGGAGTAGCTCACAACTGGTTCACCTCTTACTTTAGCAACATGCAGCAAAAGGTCTGTGGTGTCACCGCCAGACACCACACTTGCTAGGTGGTAGCCTTTAAATCGGCCGCGGTCCGTTAGTATACGTCGGACCCGCGTGTCGCCACTATGAGTGATTGCAGACCGAGCGCCGCCACACAGCAGGTCTAGAGAGACTTCCTAGCACTCGCCCCAGTTGTACAACCGACTTTGCTAGCGATGGTTCACTGACAAAATACGCTCTCATTTGCCGAGACGATAGTTAGCATAGCCTTCAGCTATGTCATTTGCTACAACCTAGAAAGGCGCCATTACCAGTTACTATTGTTACTGAATCATGTACCATCAAGAGCGACGTTCACCATTAATGGATTAAAGTTAAGTATTCCACCAGCTACGTCCATTTTTTCTAAATTCTAATTTCCTTGTCCTGTTCCAGACCTCACGCCAGCTTGCGTGAGCTAAAACGTGTGCCTTTCGGCTTCCTCTAGTAACACGGTGTTCGCTCTCCTGCCAACCGCAACATTGGCGACGAGGCAACACCGCATTCTTCACTATACTGTCCTGATTTACTTGTATAATGGCTTCGCCACCATCTCCAGATGTACTGTCCGAATTTTATAGCTTACAGAATCAGCAGACACAGGCCTTACTGGATGCCCTTGGACAGCTCGTCCAGGGTCAAAGTGTGATGCAAAACGATGCGGCAGCCGCCGCTCCACCGCTATCACAGCCACAACACGCAGTTGCACCAACTTTTCGTCCTTTTGATGCTGCACTGGAAAGCTGGACGGAGTGGTCACACCAATTTGGATTCCATCCCGCCGCCTACAGAATTCAAGGTAACGAGCGGCAGCCGTTTTTGTTGTCTTCGGTCGGCGTACAAACGTACTGTGTGATAGTCAAATTATTTCCCTGACACGACGTAGCAACTCTGTCCTACGACGAAATTTTGTCTGCATTAGATGCATATTTCAAAGAATCAGTCAATGTAGTTGCCAAACGGTATATCATCTTTCGTACAAAACACACGGCAGGTCAGCCTAATTGGGAGTGGGTTGCAACCTTGCAAGGCCTTACTAGGGATTGTGCTTTTGAGTGTCAATGTGGACTCCCTTATTCAGATAGTATGGTACGTGATGCAATTGCACAGAACGTTTCTAATGTTTGTATAAGGGAACAGATTTCGGAACTAGTCAATCCCTCCCTTCAACAAGTGATGGACATATGGATCGGCAGGACACACTTGACTTTGCTCAGGACTCATTTGAAACTTCGCCACCCGTGTGTCAGGTTAACCAGCCCGCCGGGCGAGCTGCACGGAACAGTAAACAGTCCTCGCGCCCAGCTGCGCCGCTGCCATCAGGCCCTCAGCCACGTGTGCTGTGCAGGCAAGCAAATGCAGTGCTAAAATCATCCCCGCGGTGTGCTACTAGACATTCGCATGAGAATTGCCCGTCACGCCGAGCTATTTGCTTTTACTGTAATAAAAAAGACATGTTCAAAGTGTTTGCCAGAAAAAGCTCAGATTGTTTGCCAGAAAAAGCTCAGATTGGAAGCTCAAAACCATTCCAAGACCTTTGCTTCACGCCAGAATCGGAATCGAACCAAGGATACTCATGTTCGTGGAACTTCGCCCATGAAAATTCATATAGTTCATTCCACTCCTCCCAGTGCCACTCTCTCTAATCGTGACTGTGTTCGTCCCACAAATAGTGTGCATCGACTTCACCGGAACTCCCGTCAAGTCGCAAATGATTTTGTACCAGTGTCAGTTCACGTTGCACGAGACAGTCGCTCTTGTCGTCAGCAGGGCAATAAACTTTTTGTGGACTTGGACATTAACGGCAAAGTGATACCATTCCAGCTCGATACCGGGGCTGCAGTTTCACTGATCAATCAAGACACTTACAAACTGCTGGGCACACCTCTGCTGCGTGCCGCAACTGTTAAGTTAACTAGCTATTCAGGTCAAGTGATCCCTGTGTTAGGATAGTGCAGCCTTCTGGCAACATACAAGGGACAAACAAAACTTGTGTCATTTGGCGTCCTTCGTTCTTCTTCTGCAGTGAACTTGTTTGGTTTCGATTTATTTCAGTTGTTTAACTTGTCTATAGTAAATCAGGTCCTATCAGTGAACCAGACTGTGCCTTCCGACAGTGTTTCTCGTCTATGTGAAGAATTTGCAGAAATTTTTGCACCGGGCCTCGGTTGTGCTAAGAACTACAAAGCACATTTGGAACTGAAAGTAAACGCGCAACCGAAATATTTCAGAGCGCACAATGTTTCCCACGCATTGCGTGATGAGGTCGCACAAACATTACACGATTTGGAATCACAAGGTGTAATTGAACGTGTGCAGGATTCTCTCTGGGCATCACCCTTAGTAATTTTGCCAAAACCTTCCGGAAAATTGAGACTTTGTGTGGACTTCAATGCAACAGTGAATCCACAACTAGTGACTGCAACTTTTCTTTTACCCCGCCTGGAAGATCTTTTTGACAAACTGTGCCTGGGTAAATATTTTTCGAAGTTGGACCTAGCAGATGCGTACTTGCAAATACCGGTGGACGAAGAATCCCAGCGCGTTTAGGTGGTTAACACGCATCTTGGTTTGTCTCGATTAAAACGACTGCCATTTGGGTGTGCATCCACCCCTGCATTGTTTCAGCAATATCTACAAACTGTTTGTGCGTCGGTCCCTACTGCAGCAAACTATCTGGACGATATTGTGATCTCCGGAAAGACGGAAGAAGAACATTTAGCCAATCTCAGAACATTATTTCAGGTCTTGCGACAAAATGGTCTTCGCTTTCGGAAGGACAAATGTGTGTTTTTTGCTCGTGACTTGCCCTACCTGGGACATGTACTCAATGACCAAGGCATACATCCCAGTCCCGAGCACCTCCGTGCCATACAAGCCTTGCCTTCGCCGCAGAATTTGAAGCAGCTACAGAGCGTGCTGGGGAAAATTAACTATTATCACAGATATGTTCCACACACCTCTTCCATTTTAGCTCCGCTTCATCGCTTACGCCGTAAAGGTGTTCCGTTCGTCTGGACGACGGAATGCGAACGCGCCTTTCGCCAGTTGAAATTGGCGTTGCTTTCCAATACTTGCCTTACGCCATTCGATCCCCAGAAGCCCCTTTTGTTGATGGTGGATGCATCGAATTTCGGGATCGGTGCTGTGCTTGCACACAAAGATGGTTCGCACGATCGACCTATTGCCTTTGCGTCCAAATTGCTCTCGTCTGCGCAAAGAAATTATTCACAGATCGAGAAAGAAGCATTGGCTCTCGTATTTGGTGTTACAAAGTTTCATGATTTCTTGTATGGTCGTCACTTTACCATCATCACAGACCACAAACCTTTGCCATCGCTTTTTCATCCGACCAAGCCCATACCTCCACGTACAGCGCAGAAATTCATTCGCTGGTCTATTTTCCTCTCGCAGTACCGCTACGATATCTTGTATCGATCCACTGCTAAGCACGGAAACGACGATGCGTTGTCCCGTTCGCCTGTTGCTGAGGATAGAGCATTCGATTCCTCCGAACTTGCTTGCATGTTCATTTATTCGGAAACCGATGACGTGGTCGAATCGTTTCCGATTGATTTTCGTCGTTTAGCTACAGCCACAGCTGCCGACCCTGTCCTTGCTACCGTTCTGCGTTTTGTTGCTACGCAATGGCCCTTGTCGAAGTCACGGATCGGGGATCCGTCGGTTCGCCGATTTTTTGCTCACCAGGAGAGACTTTTTGTATGACGTGGTGTTTTGCTGTTGCGTTCTGATAATGATCAGGCCAGGGTCATGGTCCTACGTTCGTTACAGTCCTCTGTCTTACAGCTTCTCCACCAAGGACATTGGGGTATAGTGAGAACGAAACAACTTGCTCATCAGCACTGTACTTGGTTCGGAATCGATGCTGCGATTACGAATATGTGCTCTTCTTGCATGGTGTGTGCCGAACAACAGTCAACACCACCACAGAAATTCTTTGCAAGGCCAAAAGCCACTTCCCCTTAGAAACGCTTACACATCGATTTTGCTGGTCCATTCTGGAATGCTCGATGGTTGGTTGTGGTAGATTCATTCAGTAATTTTCCTTTTGTTGTCCGGATGTCCTCCACGACATCATCTGCCACCATCCACGCGTTATCTGCTATCGTTTGCATTGAAGGTCTTCCATAGACTATTGTTTCCGACAATGGCCCACAATTCATGTCCGCAGAATTTGTCATTCTGCAAGGCCAATGGTATTCAACATCTTACGTCCGCGCCGTTTTTGCCACAGTCAAACGGTGCAGCTGAACGATTGGACAGGACTTTCAAGTAACAGATGTTGAAGTTGAAGGAGTCGCATTCTCGGGAGGACGCATTATGGTTTTTTTTGTCGTCGTATCGCTCTCAGCCCCGAGATGGTCGCTCGCCGGCTGAGTTGCTCCACGGTCGCCTTCATCGAACCTTGATGTCTTTGCTACATCCGCAGCATCAGGTTCCTGTGCAGCGGCAGACACATGCTTTTGCCCCTGGCGACGTTGTCTGCTACCGCCACTATCGAGGTTCACGGCGTTGGCTCGAAGGGCGCATTCTTCGCTGCCTCGGCCGCGCTATGTATCTGGTTTTGGGGGCCTCTGGTGAGGTGCGTCGGCTTCTCAATCAGCTGCGCCTCTGTCGTCGCACGGGATCTGCCGCTCCCCGTCTGCTTTCAGCGACGGTGCCGTCCGGTCAGCGCCCTGGGGACCCATCTACTGGCTCGCCTCGGCCCCAGGTGTTACCGACGCTGCCTTCCATTTTGCCCCATGGGGACGCGCCGCCGCCGCCGCCTGTTCTCCCGCCGGCGACGCCCGCAGTGGACGCGTCGCTGCAACCGCCGGGCGCCTCCATGGGTCACGCACCGCCGATCGCTTCCCGTGACCAGTTGTCCTCCGACATGGAACTCATGCCCGCTCCGGATCGTATGTCGTCTTCGCCCGTCGGGTGCCCCGGCCCGATGGAGGTCGACCCTTCGGCCCCTCCTGTCTCTCTGCGGGCACATACACCGCATGATGACGCGCACCCTGGAGCAGGCTTTCAGGCGTTTCCTAGCTCCCCTCGGTCCGAATGGCAGGGTGCGGGTGGCACAGCCTTGCCTGTTGTTAGGCTCCCCACCTCGTCGCATACGTCAACATGGAATCCTCCCCACGGCGGGCGGAAGCCTTATGCCACAACCGTACGCCGATTTGCGGGGGAGGAATGTGGTGTCACCGCCAGACACCACACTTGCTAGGTGGTAGCCTTTAAACCGGCCGCGGTCCGTTGGTATACGTCGGACCCGCGTGCCGCCACTATGAGTGATTGCAGACCGAGCGCTGCAACACGGCAGGTCTAGAGAGACTTCCTAGCACTAGCCCCAGTTGTACAACCGACTTTGCTAGCAATGGTTCACTGACAAAATACGCTCTCATTTGCCGATAGTTAGCATAGCCTTCAGCTACGTCATTTGCTACGACCTAGCAAGGCGCCATTACCAGTTACTATTGATACTGAATCATGTACCGTCAAGAGCGACGTTCACCATTAATGGATTAAAGTTAAGTATTCCACCAGCTATGTCCGTTTTTTCTAAATTCTAATTTCCTTGTCCTGTTCCGTACCTCACGCCAGCCTGCGTGAGCTAAAACGCGTGCCTTTTGGCTTCCTCTAGTAACACGGTGTTGGCTCTCCTGCCAACCACAACAAGGTCATTATTCACAATGTTGATAACGGCTGTGATGTGGGATCTGAGTGTGGTACTGTCAAGGGGGGGGTGCCCCAGGGATCAGTGTTGGGGCCGCTCCTGTTCCTTATTTATATAAATGATATGCCCTCTAGTATTATGGGTAACTCTAAAATATTTCTGTTTGCTGATGACACTAGCTTGGTAGTAAAGGATGTTGTGTGCAATATTTACTCAGTTGCAAGTAGAGCAGTACATGACCTCTGTTCATGGCTTGTAGAAAATAAACTAACGTTAAATCGCAGTAAGACTCAGTTTTTACAGTTCCTAACACACAATTCAACAAAACCTGACATTTTAATCTCACAGAACGGGCATATGATTAGTGAAACTGAACAGTTCAAATTCCTAGGTGTTCAGATAGATAATAAGCTGTCGTGGAAAGCCCACGTTCAGGATCTTGTTCAAAGACTTAATACTGCCATTTTCACTATTCGACTGGTATCGGAAGTGAGTGATATTTCGACACGTAAATTAGTCTACTTTGCTTATTTTCATTCACTTATGTCGTATGGTATTATGTTTTAGGGTAACTCTTCCCATTCTAGAAGGATATTTTTGGCTCAGAAACGGGCGGTTCGGGCAATAAGTGGTGTGAGTTCACGAACCTCTTGTCGACCTCTTTTCACGAGTCTGGGTATTTTGACATTGGCCTCTCTGTATGTATATTCCTTATTGTCGTTTCTTGTTCCCAATATTAGTTTATTTCCAACAATAAGCAGTTTTCACTCGGTTAATACTCGGCAGAAATCAAACCTCCATTTGGATCGGACTTCCTTAACTCTTGTGCAAAAAGGTGTGCAGTATACTGCTGCATCCATTTTCAATAAGCTGCCACTCGAATTCAAAAATCTTAGCAGTAATCCATGCGCTTTCAAATCGAAACTGAAGATTTTCCTCATGGGCAACTCCTACTATTCTGTCGAGGAGTTCCTTGAAAAATGAAGATGATTCTCATTGTATTGCTGATAGCGATTGCTTAAACTTATGGACTGATTTTCTTTCAGGTTCATGAACATTTATTTTTATCTGTCATTACTTTTTATGTTGTAAGTTCATGTACTAACACGTTCCATGACCTTGGAGATTTGCTCCCCAATTTTGTCCTACGGAACTTGACATTTAAATAAATAAATAAAACAGTGATTCTAATGAAGTGTATATTGTGTCTGCTGCGCAACGGTCCGCTGATCCTGTTGTTGTTGCGTCAGGGTACCTGAACACAAACTTTGAATTCGTCAACCCGTAATCCAATAAGTTGTATGTTCAGTTGCGTGTGTTCAACAAGTGTATTAATTTCTTGTTAGATACTGGTGCTACTGTTACGCTGCTCAACCATTCTACGTATGAATGGTTAGGTAGCCCACAGCTTCAGCAACCATGTTAACTCGTTGTCAGTATACAATGGACAACCTGTTCCAGTGCAGTTTACCAGCCACGTCCCGTGGCACTACTAAAACAGTGTTATTTCATATGTTGTGATCTCTCGAGTCTACTAACATTTATAGCATGGATAGCTTTGACCTTTTGGGATTGTCGATTCACGGGAAGGTGGTACAATTTAATTCATCTGGGTTTTTGTCAAATACTAATGAATTATGTGACAATTACAGTTCTATGTTCCATGGTAGTTTAGGCAAGGCACAAGGGTTCGAGGCCCATGTAACACTGAAAGACAGTGTGCAGCCCAAGATTTTTCGTGCTCGTCCTGTCACTTACGAATTATGTAACCGGGTTGTCACCGAGTTGCCACGGTTGCAGAACAGTGGCGTCATCAAACTAGTGTCGGTCAGCCAGTGGGCGTCACCCCTGGTGATTCTTACTTAACCGTTGGCCAGGTTGAGAATCTGTGTATACTTTAAATCAACCTTCAACCAACAAACTGCTGTTGATTCTTTTCCTCTGCCCCACCCTGAAGATTTGATGGACAAATTAGGTGAGAGTCATTTCTTTTCAAAAATTTATCTCCAGGAAGTCTACCTGCACTGCCTTTGGTCAATACACATAAGTGCTTATTCCAGTTTCAGCTGTTACCATTCGGTAGAGCTCCCCTCCCAACTAGTTTCCAAAGGTACCTTGAGCAAATGTCGTCGCAAGTACCTTCTTGTTCTAACTACATAGATGATATAGTTGTCTCTGGTCGAAATCCAACTGAGCACCTACAAAATATAGAGGCATTGTTTCAAGTGTTATCCAAAGTAGGACTGACCCGCAACCATTCAAAATGTTCCTTCTTTCTCACTGAAACTGAATATCTTGGCCATATGATTAATGCGGGCGGAATCTATCAGCTACAGCCACACTTAGCGGCCATTCGCGACGTCCCTGCGCCAACCAATGTATCAGAATTGCAAGCTGTAATGGGGAAGCTAACCTATTATATCCATTTTATGCCGAATGACGCTCAGATCACGGTGCGTCTAAATCGGTTGCGCCGCATGGGTGTTCTGGTTGTAAGGTCGGCCGAATATCAGACTGCATTCCAGCGGCTGAAAGAGGCACTACTAAGTGATCGGTGTTTGGTCCACTTCGACCCCAACAAGCTTGTCGTTCTCGCAGCAGATGCCTCATCTTATGGCACTGGTACGGTGCTGTCACTCCAACTGGTCTCCATTGACAGGCCAACTGCGTTTGCGTCAAAGACTTTGACCAAGGCTCAACACAACTTCAGCCAACCTGAAAAGGAGGATTGGCTATAATTTATGACGTCCAGTAATACCTTTATTTCCACCGCTTTTCTCTAGTTACGGATCACAGACCACTGACGGCACTGTTAGGGTCCTCCAACCCGTCCCAGCACATACAGCACAATACTTACAATTGTGGTTACTTTTCTTGTACAATTACCAGTATAAGTTGGCATATCGGCCCCCTACCAAACACTCCAACGCCGACCTCCAGTCAAAGCTCCCTACTGGCTCCAATGGTGCATTTGATTCCTCTGAGGGCTTCTGTCAGTACATTGATTCACAAGAAACACGGCAGATTTTCCGGTCACCTTCCGTCATGTGACGCAGGAAATCATATTGGACATGAAGTTGCAAACGGTGCTCGAGTTCTTTAGTCGTGGGTGGCCACAGAGTTTGAAGGAGATCCACCGACCTATGGTTCGTCGCTACTTTGCTCATCGACACGCCAGCTCTGTAGAGATGGGCGTACTCCTGATGTTCACTGAAAGTGACGATGCAAGAGTCATGGTCCCTCAGTTCCTCCAGCGGGAAGTTCTTCGGTTGTTGTGTTCAGGAGATTGGGGTATTGTCTGCACCCAGCAGTTGGCAAGGCGCTATTGTGCATGGCTGGGAATGGATACACAAATAAAGAGCATCGCTTAACAGTGTACAATGTGTGCAGAGTATCAAGCCGCTCCTCTACAGCAGTACTTTGAGTGGCCACGTCCTGACGAAGCTTGATAACGCATGCACATAAATTTTGCTGGAAGTGGCCGAGCGGTTCTAGGCGGTTCAGTCTGGAACCGCACGACCGCTAACGTCGCAGGTTCGAACCTGCTTTGGGCATGGATGTGTGTGATGTCCTTTGGTTAGTTAGGTTTAAGTAGTTCTAAGTTCTAGGGGACTGATGACCTAAGATGTTAAGTCCCATGGTGCTCAGAGCCATTTGAACCATTTTGAATCTTCCAGTGAAGTCTACCACATCAGCCACAACACGATCAACTCCTTCGTCGATCTTCTGCATTGAAGGCTTACCCAAGGTGATAGTGTTGGATAATGGGCCGCAGCTCACCTCTCGATAGTTTGAACAGTTTTGTGCAGACGATGGTATTCAACAAGTCCTCACAGCGCCCTTTCGTCCGCAGTCGAATGGTGCAGCTGAATGCTTCGTAAGAACGTTCACACCACAAATGGACCATAGACTTGTTGAACACACGCAACTGAACATACAACTTATTGGATTACGGGTTGATGAATTCAAAGTTTGTGTTCTGGTACCCTGACGCAACAACAACAGGATCAGCGAACGGTTGCGCAGCAGACACAATATACACTACCCACACGCGGGACCAGGCTTTGAAAGTTTTTCTATCTTTTTATCGTTCCCTGCCCAAAGATCGAAAGTCGTCAGCAGATCTCCTGCATAGCCGACGCCATAAGACTCTGCTCCATTTGCTACGTCCGCCGCAGCGACCTTACGTACCTTCTTCCGATTCAAAGTTCCGCAGGAATCGCAGATGGGAACTGGGTGTGGTGTCTGAGGTGTTGTCCCGTTTCACCTACATCATCCACGGTCCGACCGTTTGCACCGGCGGCATCGGAACCAGCTTTAGCCAATCCAGTAGGGAGATTCTGCCGAACCCGTTTTGTTCACAGATCCAGCACGCAACCAGGGCGTCACGGTCGCAGACGTGACCTCTGGCAGCACAGTCGTCTGCGCAACGGGAGACACCCACGGACGTCGACCTGGCGCTGCCGGCAGTGTCGTAGTCTGTGACGAAGCCAGCAAAAGGGTGGTGCCCGGTTGCCCGGCCGGACAGCCCGAAGGGTCCAAACGTCGTCTCCAGCTGTCTGCCACTCGCATCGTCTGCCTCTGCGCCTACGGCCGCTGACGTGCACCCTGTGGCTGTTTTCCCGGCCGGCGTTTCCAGCCACGCGCAGGGTAGACACTGGGGAGCGGGTGGATGTCGCGCCGCTTGAAGTTTTGGCACCTACCATCGCAACTGTTGTGGGAGGGGGGGGGGGGGAGGGGTGAAGGAATGCGGTATCCTCGAGTATAGAGAACGGCTCAAGAACTATAGACCAGCGCAGAGACACTGCACAGCAAAGCAGTATCACGAGGTGCCGATGAGGTGCTAGGAAGAAACCATGCCTCCCATAGTTCTGAGGCGCCACCGCCACGTCTCTGCCCTGAAATAGCGTCGCTAGAGTCCTGGGGGGGCAGATCTGTTCAAGGTTGGATCCTGCCCACTTCCAGGAAGTTCCTATAGGAGTAACGTCGTTGTGTTGCCTGCTCGCGGTGACACAGCCCGCGTCAACCGTCGTGGAGATAGGCTTTCGTCTTCCGTGAACTGTGGCTATGTGCCATGCTATCAGGACTGTATCAACAAATGTCTACGAAATGGTGTTTTCTAGTGACTATAGTGAAGCCACAGTACGGCCATTATCAACTTGTGTCAATTTGCCACTCAGTAATCGTGGCTTGTTTAGTGTGTTCTGAAACGCAAGTCCACATGTGAAGTTTCACAGCTACAGTTGAGCCTGGTGAGCGAAGATACGTTTCGTTGTAATTAATGAAGTATCACTTATTCAGGGTGTTCTATTTAACTGTATTATTACTAGCCACCTCGGTGTCCAATAAGTCGTACAAACACCACATAACAGTAGTAATAGTCTACTTTATCAGATATATGCCTATATTAATTAAAAACTCGCATTGCAGATGGTTTACGAATATATCCATCAGTGTTCCCGTTCCACAGTTCCACATAGCAAACCAGTTTGAATGGGAATACATTTCGTCGTTATATGTGAAGTAATTGCATGATAATTTCTAACGTTTCCATCAGCTTGTATGTTTCAGAAATGCTTAATTTCTTATAGTTAATTAAATCGTTCTCTACGATGTCCATATTTGTCTCTAATTGGAACGCTTGTAAAGAGGTTGGACGTATCGAATGACGCGAATGTAACACTTAACCGGTATGTGAACATTTTATTAACTACCTCTTGAGCATTTCGAACTGTATGTTTCGTATTGTAAATGCAAAATTTTTTAGGTATGGTGTTTATTTATTTTATTCGGTTCGCTATGGGCAAGAGAGTAGCGTTAACGTGAGTGGCATATCAGTGGCATGGGGTATGGAAAAAGTGTGAACGATTTTTAATTCCTCAGACGACAACAATCAGTAAATGTCTTCTCTGAAAGACTGAAACGTCTTCATGCGCCGTCTCTATATGGTTTAGTTATCACCAAGTAAAGAAGAATCCAAATTTCGACAGCTATGAAGTTGTTTTGACCCCAGAACATCCACTATGGGTATGTATCGCACTGTAATTATTACCGTTTTGAAATGAGAAGAACTTAGAGGAAAATGAAGGAAATTGGAGAAAAGTGATTTAGTACGGATCCAGACCAAACAACGCAACACATGAAGAAGATGAAGCTTTCCCAGAAAAACAATGTCACCTAGTGTCACGTTTGTGTCCTATCATGATAAAAGAAAGGAGAGTATGGAACCTGCGGACCAGATGACGGCGACATAGCCTACTCCCCTTGAATAGCACTGAAGAGGCTACTGAGCCTCATCACACGACCGACGAACGGATCGCCACCAACGATGTCACGTGCTCTGACTCTATGAGACACTTTGAAGATGTTTTGAAGTTAACTCAAGATACTGACGGAATGTCAGGTGATCATAAACTCTACGCCACCACGCATATCGTCTAAATACTAGCGCTGAAAATATCTTCCATCACCATGATTCGAAAAGGCTAACACACGGTTCATGCACAAGTACCAAAACAGTAGTGGTATTCGAAAAGAAGGAAACAATCCGAAGTCAATTTGCCGAAATATAAATTATCATTACGTGTTGTGTTTAGTGGATATGCAGGGGGTTGGACAAAAATGTGGAAACACCAGAAACACAGCACCTTACCACACCTAATACGGTGTAGGAAACTCGTTGACGTTCGAAACAACTTGCACTGTCTGAGAATGGCTAAATACGAGTACACGCCATGTATGGTTTTCAAAGAAATATTATACCATTCTTCCTGCAAAATAGTGACAAGTCCAGACAACAAATATGGAAGTTTACTGCGATCACGCACCCTTCTATCCAAAGCAGACGACAAAGACCCAATGACATTGAAATCTGGTGACTGTGTTGGTCAGGGGAGACGCGACAGTTCAAAACGGTTCTCACAAAACCAGTCCTGGACGATGCGAGATGTGTGAGCATGGGCCCTGTCGTCTTACAACACACCATCATCACTGCGGAACTACCATGGTACCATGAGATGCACGTGATCAGCCAAAATGGTCATATAATCCTTAGCAGTTCTGATACCATACAGATTAATCATGAGGCCAAAGAAATAGCACAGCATCATCATCCAACCATAGCCATGTATCACTCTAGTGGTGTAAACACGGCCAGCAGCTGGGAACTGAGTTAAACAAGATATATCTAGCGAAATTACTTTCTTCCATTGATCCAGAGTCCAGTTTCCATGGATTTAGCACGACGTTTTCCTGCTACTGGCATGGGAATTACTTATGGATATTTTTGGAATGCCAGTCCGTTCTGCAATTGGCTGTCCTGGTAATGAGTGCGGCGTCATTTCTGCTATGATTTTTGCAGCTGGTTCAAATGGCTCTGAGCACTATGGGACTTAACATCTGAGGTCATCAGCCCCCTAGACTTAGAACTACTTAAACCTAACTAACCTAAGGACATCACACACATCCATGCCCGAGGCAGTATTCTAACCTGCGACAGTAGCAGCAGCGCGGTTCCGGACTGAGGGGCATAGAACCGCTCGACCACAACGGCCGGCCGTTTGCAGCTGCCATCCTATTATTTTTTTGTCACAATACTATTCAGTGACCGTCTGTGATTTATCTATCACTCAACACACAACCTCGTTCGCACTGTGACTTATCGGATGATGTTTTTGCGCCTTCCCCGTGTGTGGAATATAGGAGTATGTTTGATACGGTGCCCCTTGAAGTACGAAATACTTCGGCTACCTTGACTACAGAGGCACCCAACATACGAGCGCCATCAATTTTCCCACGTGCGAAGTCACTTAGCTCCGACAGAACACACTTTTGACCACGACTGACACTAGAAACGTGTTGAGGACATTGCATAGGCGCCTTACGTGGTCAAACACAACAGCATAACCTGCGAGCTTGGCTAGCATCTGGATTTATGGTCAAGTTTGCATTTCTCACGCTGTTTCTATATTTTTGTCCAACTCTGTACCTATGCCAATGTGACAAGTGTGACTTCAACAGTCATAAGCTCTTGTGCATCTCGAAAATATGAGGCTACTTCTGCTATGATAAACCTTTGGATATTAAGCGCGAGTGAAACGTTAATTGTCAGGATCTAAACAATGACACTGAACACAAGTAACATACAAGCAACTAGATATAGACGAATAGTAAAGTGTCATCGAGGAAGCAGACGCACTAGGCATTTCAAAACAAGAGTATATTACAATTTACATGAAGGACCAACTATGACACAAATTTGTGCAAGACAGGCTCCACATGCACTGAAGAATGACCAAAATAAAATGGGAACCCTAATTTTTTTTAAAACTCTTTTTTGTGTATCGATTTACTACTGTTCGTGAGACCTGTGTGTCTAACTTCCAGCCAGAAGCGAAACAGCTACCGAAGCACTGTTATTGATCGACTTGTTTGAGTAGTATTGTAACCACGCGGTGCAACAGTGATCAATTTGAAAACATGAACGCTATGAGCAGGCTCTGTAGACGACTAACCATCTCATCAGAATATACCTGATAACATGTTTTCATCAAATGAAAACAACGAGTTCCATAGTGAAAGAGAATGCCTTTTCGACGACTGAAAACAGAGGAAAGGCTCGTAAGGTTTTCTCCGGTCAAAGAAAACCATCATCACGACCGGGAGAGCGGTGTGCTCACCACACGCCCCTGCTATCCGCATCCTCACCCGAGGATGACACGGCGGTCGGATGGTCCCGATGGGCCACTTGTGGCCTGAAGACGGAGTGCTTTTATTATTGGGCCAGCGCCCGTTTCATATCAGTAGCATGAGACTATAATTTTTACCTCTTCCCTGTGTGCGACCATATACTCTTGTCACACATCCAGCGGCCCAGGAGAGTTCGAACATTGTCGGGAAATGGAAGACAATAAGTAACATTACTGTAGAAAAAACTGCAACCACCCACACTTTTTGAATGAATGTCTTATTTCACCGTAGCAAGTTTCCATTCTACGTCAATTGTCAGACGGCAGAATTTCTCCAAGAAATTTCACATTTTAGGCTTTAGAACAGCTCATGGGTCAGCATATACATATCAATAAAACAGACCTCTATGCTGTAGTGTATAAAACGGTTGATACAGTACAGTAGGCATTATGTGTGATACCTCAACAGTTACATTTTTATTTATTAGCATAACATAATTTTAATTTTATTTTTATCTTTCATGAGACATTATTCCATTACCAGTCAGTTGCATTGAGGTTACAATGATCCTAATCTTTTCCACTATTGCATCCGGAAGCTGACTCCATGTAATGAAATGTTAATACGATTTGCTAATGTATGTCTGTATACCTAATAAGGTAAATACGGTATTACCATGTAATATTACCGCTCACACCCTCCGTAATTTTATTGTCTGTATTTATATACAACTATATATATCACTACATTTTAACATTTTTACATTTTTGTTTCTGAGATGTTACCATTTATATCCTTTTTATTACACTTTTGTATAAGTAACATATATTTTAATCGTATATGCATCCCATTTCTGTGTGAAGAGTTGTCTGTTTCGTAACACAGATTATTTTTGTTTGCGTAGACAATTCTACCATGATTTATTAGTTTATACAACCTTACATGTTAATTGAATGTACTCTAAGCATTTGTGTTTGATTTTTGCTCTTATTTGCTGTATTTAGATAGAGTGAATGTAGTTGATAACCAATAACATTTGTAATGATAAGATAAATATACATGGCTGTGTGTTATATACTTCATACAATATATGAAAGCTGTTACCAAACGCCTACATAATATGTATAAAGTAAAACTCTCCCCTGAAACAACAATTTGAAATTTGTTCGAGAAGTCCTCGCTGTCGTCTAGTGTTGTGACTTCACCTGGAACTAGATATGGTAAAGTGAAATAAATCATTCGTTCAAAGAGAGTGCCTGGTTGTAATGATTTCTACAATGAGATTTACGAAAAGAGATGCGGTGTTCTCATGTCATTGTGGATAAAGTAATTAGGTATAATATGGTTTAACGTCTTAACGCAACGGATGGATTACTAGCTTAACTGTACATCTACATCAAAATTATTACTCCGCAATTCACACTTTATTGTTTGGTCAAGCGTTTATAGAACCACTTTCAGGGTACTTCTCGAGCGTTCCTACCTCGAATATCAAGCAGGAAAAATAAACACTGACGTACGAGGGCTATTCTGAAAGTGATACGATCGGTCGCAAAATGGAAACCACTGTGAAAATCCGACGAGGCTTTTAACAGACGTTTTGGGCAGTGTCTCTAGGATACCCATCGATTGCATCAAGACACTCTTTTCAATTGTGAGCGCACTGTGAGCGAGTAAAAGTGCCTAGAACAGCAATGTCTCCTGCCAAGTAGGAGGGCCTGCTTACAGGCTTCGCCTTAATGAATGCAGCCCACCTAACACAACTGCCATGCACTTCCTTCTTCATGACATTTCTCAGCCGCACTCTGTAGGGGCAGTGAAGACGCTCCTGCAGCCTTTTCGATGGGAAGTGTTCGATCACCCACCACACAGCCCTAATTGACTCGTCGTGAGTATCATCTCTGTTCACATGAAACGCAGAATACGAAGACAACATTTGGGCGCAGGCTACGCGCTATAGACCAGCGTAGAGAATTATCGGAAAGCGCAGGCGGCTGCCTTCTATGACGATGGTGTTCGAAATTTCTTATAACGCTCCGACAAATGTCTAAGTTGGAGCGGCGACTATTTAGAGAAGTACCTGGAAGGTGTAGCTAAATGTGCAAAGAAAATAGTTTTGATTTTCACTGTGGTTTCCATTTCGCGACCGATATCTCCTTACTTTCCGAACAATCCTCGTATTTCTTTCTGCGGTCTCTCATTTAAAATATCTTATTAAGATCCGCATTTCTCCCTGTGTAGATAGGATTAAAACATATATTTTGTCATTCAGAGGATAAAGTTGGCCATTGATATTTCGTGAGGAGAACTCGCCACAACGACAAACGCCTCTGTTTTAAGATTGTCCGTTACTCGCTTATCATATCTGTGACACTCTCTCCCCTATTTCACAATAATACGAAATGAACTTCTGTTCTTTCAACTTTTTCGATATCTTCTGTCAGTAGTATGTCATAAGGATCCCATATTGTACTGCAACACTCGAGAAGAGTATGGCCAAGCGTAGTGTAGGCTGTCTCTTAAGTAGAAACGTAATACAGGTTATGTGTTGTCTTTTGCAGTTGTTATAAAAGTTTTATTCAGAGCATACGCCTTTCGCTTTGTTTTAAAGCATCCCCTGCAGTCACTGTAACAATGCAGTTTTTCTGACAAATTTGACTGCCAAGATCGTAAACAATTCTCATGTTTTAAATTCTTGCCATTGAACAGTATTAAATTACGATTGTTACTCACGATTTTTGGTTTCCTACTTCATATTAGGCTCTGCTACACATGGGTGTTAGATTTTTTCCCACAATGCACTTAAGCGACATTGAATCTATTTCCATGTTGTGTAGAGCTTCTTATAACTTGTGTACTTTGTGTTGATGCTATGGGATGCGATCGTTCTTTGTTTTCATCTGGTGGTTGTGGAAGAGTATGCTCTAATCATCTGTGTGTGTGTGAGAGAGAGAGAGAGAGAGAGAGAGAGAGAAAAAATTATATTTAAATCACACATTGAAATATAAAGGTTAAGGAGCAGATGATGTATCCCAACTTGTGCGAGTGATAATATTCGTGTGTGTGTGTGTGTGTGTGTGTGTGTGTTTTTGTGAGGGTATATTATATGTTAAAGCTTCTGGCTCCACAAATTATTGCTTAACTATAGTACTGTGGTGCGTGATCATGGCTGGATATGTTGAATGGCTTATTTACTATATTTTTGTGGTGGTTAGAGGGGCTGTTATGTATGAACTACAGTTTTATTAATTTTAGAAATTTACTTATCGTGTTAGGACATGTCTTTTTGTAGATTTGTTGCATCTTCTTAGTGTCCCAATAAAAGACAGTCTTTCATTCATTTTACCTACAACATTTTCTATGTGATCGTTCCAATTTAAGTTGTCTTAATTATAATTCCTAAGTATTTAGTTGAATCTGCAACCTTTAAGGTTGTATGTTTACCTTGTTACCAAAATTTAATGGAATTTTTTTACCACTTCTTTGGAGAATCTGACACATTTTGTGGTTTAGGGTCAAATGCGCCTTTTCGCACCATGCATATATCTTATGTAAATAATTTTGTAATCCGTTTAGAAATTCTGATGACTTTACTAGATGGTGAAAGACAGCAGCATCTGCAATCAATCCAAGAAGCTGTTCAGATTGTCTTCTAAGTTGTTTGTACACTACGACCGCCTGCTTAATAGCTTGTTTGTCTGTGTTTGGAATGAAATACATAACTTTTCTGCGTGCCATGGACCCGACCGTTTGTTGGTAGGTTTGTGGAGGTATGTGGCATTAGATGTCTACGTACAGGTCATGTAATTCGTGTAAATAACTGGCCGCTGATTTGCGTACGCGGTGATGACGCCCGATAGCGATTCAGATGGGTTCCATATTATTTGCATCAGGTGAATTTGGTCACCGGAACATCAACGTGAGTTCACTATAAAACTAAACTAAACTCCTCCTGCACAGGCCATGAAGGCCCAAAGGTACCGACTGGCCGTCGTGTCATCCTCACCGACAGGCGTCACTGGATGCGGATATGGAGGGCATGTGGTCAGCACACCGCTCTCCCTGCCTTATGTCAGTTTCCGAGACCGGAGCCGCTATTCTCAATGAAGTAGCTCTTCAGTTTGCCTCACAAGGGCTGAATGCACCCGGCTGGTCAACAGCTCTCGGCAGACCGGATGGTCACCCATCCACGTGCTAGCCCAGCCCGACAGCGCTTAACTTCGGGATCTGACGGCAACCGATGTTACCACTGCGGCAAGGCCGTTGGCTGAGTTCACTATAATGTTCCTCAAATTACTGTAGCACGGTTATGGCTCAGAGACATGGACAATACACTGCCGAAAGAAGACATCACCGTCGGGGAAGACATCAAGCATGATGGGATGCAGGTTGTTCGCAGCTGTCAGCGTGTCCTCGATTACTACCACAGGTCCCATGCAAGTGTAGAAGTATGCCTCCCATAGCATAACACTGTTCCCACCAGTTTGTGTTCGTGGCGCGCTGCACGTTTCGAGCCGCCGTTCACCTCGATGGCTGCGTTTGTGGAAACGACCATCGACCTAACGTAGCAAAAATGTGATTCATAAGAAGAGCCGACAGGTTTCCATTGACTGACGCTCGAATTTC
Source organism: Schistocerca serialis cubense (assembly GCF_023864345.2). Taxonomy (NCBI): domain Eukaryota; kingdom Metazoa; phylum Arthropoda; class Insecta; order Orthoptera; family Acrididae; genus Schistocerca; species Schistocerca serialis. Next base: position 460,410,780 of record NC_064640.1, on the reverse strand, counting down.
GATGGTCCCGTGCCCGCTACAATTGTAGATTGTCGATGTCGTTAAGTCAACATGTGAACATGTAGGTGGTCTACTGGGGAGCTCTATGTTCAATAATGTACGACGAACGGTGTGCTCTGGAACGTGCGTGCATCAGCATTGTGCTCTTTCGGCAGAGACGTCACAGATCACCACCTATTCCACTTTTTATAGTAGACTATTGTGAAGAGCCAGTGACGTCCAACCATATAGCGCCTAATGGTAGTTTCACTGTCCTACCTCTTTCCGTAGATGATCACGACAGTAGCACGTGAACATTCGACCAACTTCGCCGTTTTCTAGATACTCGTTGACAGAATCTGCGTAATGATAATCTACCATTTGTCAGAGTCTTGTATCTCAATGTATTTCCCCATTTGCAGCTCATATCTTCGCTATGGTGATCCCCCGTCCGTGTCTGCTCCGCTTACACACTTTCGTTACCGCGTCACGTGCCCGCAACGTCACCAGGCGGCATCCAGCGTCGCGATAGGTAGCAGTCGTAAAGTTTTGGCTTAGCAGTGTATAGGTAAGGAACAGCAGATGACCTGTAACACTTCCTTAGAGAAAGCCAGAGAACACTTGGGTTTCACGAGGGACACGCTGAGGAGCGGCGCGCCTTGAGGGGAGGAGCAGCTCAAGGCGTGGGTGCGACCGCGGCTGTGGCGCACGCGGCGCTGGCGCCGGCCCGCTTTCGCAACTCTCCAACTAGGTTAAATCTCGATATTTCTCGTTGCGCAGCCGTATTTGTTAATGTGACTGCCGACTTTCAACGCTAAGGCGTGAGTTTGGCAAGAAGATTGCGCAGATAAGAACCGTTCACTAGTGCCTTTTCGTTTTCTTTGGCCCCACCGATCAGGTCACGTACTACACGACCACTGACAGATGTCCCCCAGTATTTGCCGGGCAGCACGGACTAATCCATTCAGTTAGCTTCTCTTCGAAGTTCTCCACTTAGGTCTTCTCTCGGTAGTTACAATTTTAGTAGAAGCGTTTCCCTTGTACAAGCTTTTTTCTCAATTATTCAAACTGTAAACGATTTCAAAATTCATTTAGTAATCTATAACAACAAAAGCGATATAGTAACAATAATAAATGGTTCAAATGGCTCTGAGCACTGTGGGACTTAACATCTATGGTCATCAGTCCCCTAGAACTTAGAACTACTTAAACCTAACTAACCTAAGGACAGCACACAACACCCAGTCATCACGAGGCAGAGAAAATCCCTGACCCCACCGGGAATTGAACCCGGGAACCCGGACGTGGGAAGCGAGAAGGCTACCACACGACCACGAGCTGCGGACAGTAACAATAATACCAAACATCTGAAAATAAGAATTCAAATGTAACATACCATTTTCTACTCACTCTCAGTTAGCCTATTTTTAACTGTAACCACATACGTAACGTGCGTGGCAATACATACCCAGCAAGTTATTTTAGATGATGGATTGCAGAACGACAAACCTCCCTTTATAGAATTTGTAGGCGGGAAGAAAGCTTTTAATGAAGTTGCCTGAAAGTCTTCCTTTGAAATTCTGAAGTTATCACGGATAAAATACAGGTAGCGTAAGGTTATCTACAAGTTACACAGAAACCAGACTATAGTTACAAGAGTCCAAGGAGAGCAAAGAGAGGTAGTAAGTGACAAGGATGTGGGACAAGGTTGCAGCCAATCCCCGCTGTAATTCGTTCTGTATATGGAGCAAGCTGTGAACGAAACCAAGGAGAAGTTTGGAAAGGGAATTAACGTCGAAGGGGAAGAAATAAAAACTTTGAAGTTTGCCGATAACATACTTCAGTCAGAGACGGTAAAGTACTGAGAACTTCATTTGTAAGAAGCGGATAATATCTTGAAAAATGTTGTAAGATGGAAATCAATAAAAGTAAAGCAAGGGTTATGGAATGTAGTCTAGCTAAATCAGGCGATGCTCAGGGAATTAGATTAGAAAATGAGACACTGAAACTAGCAGATGCATCTTGCTATTTGGGTAGTAAAATAACTGATGATAGCCAAGTGGAAAGAATGTAAAATGCAGAAATGCTATAGAAAAAAAGCGTTTTTGAAGCAGAAGTCCTCGAAAGTATTGTTTAACACGGATGGGGCAGAGTCGGGACTATGTGGAGAATGGTCGAGGACAGTGAATCCAAGGAGTCGAATTGTTACAGATGTCTCAGCGCTCGTGTGTTGTCTGGCATTGTAATGCTGAAGGAGAGGGTGCTTCATGTGTGGACGAACTCTTCGAATTCGAAACTCGATTACAGCACCCTGTTTCTCACGCGCTGACATAGTTACGTGACAACCGCCATGTTACACGCTAAAATTCTGAGCCCTCTAGCAGCTTGCAAATATGAAGACACGAAGAATAAAGCTGAAGAATGTTAATAATATTTGTTTTATTTAAAAAACTTTAATAAATTTCCCATAAAAAATTCGGAGGCATTATTTTTCAGCACGCTCTCGTACATTACCGAAGCTCCTGCCATCTTGGGCAAATGCTACTAACAGCAATACTTTCTACTTTCGGAATTTTGTTCACATCACCGAGATTTCGCGATGTTGGACATGTCGTTGGCTAGGAACACTTTAATGTAAGGGGTAAGCGAAATCTTTGAACGGTTAGAATGTTTGCGGGCATTTTAGATTTATTTTTATTGCAGCTTGACGTCTAATACATTGCAAGCTTTTACTCATAAAACAGCGGACGCGTCTGAGAAAAAAAGCGATGCGTTTCATCATTGATTTGACGAAGGAAAAAACCTGACATCCAACGGTAGAAGTTTAGATAACCATAGACAACTTCAGACAGGATGGGATCCGTACGTCATTTTTCTGGACCAAACTCCAGAGGCGTATGAAATGTATGTGAGCAGGTCATACAGCAGAATATATTTATAAAAATATCTTAAATTATCAGGTGTTCGTGTATACACTATGGTGCTTCATGACACTGCTGGAATCTGAGTTATGGTTTAAGCGCGTTGCGAGGAGAAAGTCAGCATGAGAGCCGCATTTACGCTATTTTCCACAAATACTCAGGAAAACATAAAGCCTGTCCCATTTCTTCCTACTTAGAGATCTACAGGCTGCCTTGAGAGGAAATGGAAGGTAAAGGGAGGTTAAAGAGCTTAATGTCGCGCTGGTCCTAAGTTACCACACACGGAGCTCCAACCGAATTGAGGAATCACGAGAGAGAAAATTGGCCATTGTCTGGATTAAGAAAACATTGCGGTAATCGTCTGAACTGACTTAGGGGTACCACAGTCATTCGTTTAAAGTTATCTAGAGATAACACAGAAAATCGAAGTCAGGGTGGGTGAAGAACCCATCATCTCTAAAGTACGAACCGAGGGTCTTAACTACTGTAAGACCCAGAGAGAAGTATCAGACCAGTTTTCATGTTTAGACAGGCACAAGTTGTATGCAACACTGAGGATGAAAATTTCTTCTGCCAAGTGCGTTCGGAACTGTTACCTCTGGATAGACTGTTACAGCAGAGGTGTGCCTTATCTAGCGCATCTACCGAGGTGAACACAAATAGAGCAAGCACTGTAGTGACGCAGAATACACAAAAGAATAATGAGCTCGTTTTGCGAAGGAAAAATGGTTTCTTTGAAATTACAAAAGAGCGTAGCGTAGTTACTTGGGCTATTACAGCAATGGTTAAAGAATCGTGTTTTACGTATGAATGTTATCATCGTTGTGCTCTTCAGCCGGAAGACCGGTCTGATGCTGCTTTCCGAGCTAGTCTGATGTGTACAAGCCTCTTAATCTTCTGATAACTATTGCCACCTAGACCCGTTTGAGCCTGCTTACTGTATTCAAATCTTGATCTCCCCCCCTTCCCCCCCCCCCCCCCCCCATACACACAGACTCGCTCTTTCATTACGAAATTGAATTATTCCTTGATTCCTCAAGATGTGTTCTATCAACCGATCCCTTTTTTTAGTCACGTTTTGCCGAAATTTCTTTTCTCTCCAATTCGGTTCAGTATCTCCCGATTAGTTGTACCATTTACCATCTTAATATTCAACATTATTCTATTGTTTCACATTCCAAAAGCTTCTATTCTCTCCTTGTCGCATCTGAACTGCTTATCGTCCACGTTTCACTTTCGCAGAAGGCCACAGTCCAGACAAATACCTTCAGAAAGGACTGCATAACACTTAAATTTATGATCCATATTAACGAACTCCTCACTTTCAGAAATTCTTTTCTTCCTATAGCCCATCTGCATTTTACATCACCTCTGCTTCGGTCACTGTTAGATGTTTTGCTGCCCAAATGCGAAACCACATATACTACTTTTAGTGTCTTATTTCCTAGTCTAATTCCCTCAGCCCCGGCTAATTTAATTCGACTACATGCCAATACAATTCTTTTACTTTTGTTGGTGTTCATATTATAATCTCTTTTGCCGGCCGGAGTGGTCGAGCTGTTCTAGGCGCTACAGTCTGGAACCGCGCGACCGCTACCGTCGCAGGTTAGAATCCTGCCTCGGGCATGGATGTGTGTGATGTCCTCAGGTTAGTTAGGTTTTAATAGTTCTAAGTTCTAGGGGACTGATGGCCTCAGAAGGTAAGTCCCATAGTGCTCAGAGACATTTGAACCATTTTAATCTCTTTTCAAGACGCTACCCATTCGGTGCAGCTGCCGTTCCAAGTCCTTTGTTGTCTCTGGTAGAATTACAATGTCATCGCCAGACATCAAAGCTTTTATTCCTTCCCCAAGAACATTTGAGTTTCACTTTCATATCTGGCCACCGTTATCACATACATGTTTTTACAATATTTCCAAGATCCTTCTAAATAAAATGAAAACAATTGTTTGGTTTTACGAAACTTTTACACATCTGCTACACATGTTATTCATAAATAATAATTATAAAATATAGAAACATATAATATCAAAGGGAACACTTAACTTTGCTACTCTAATATATGGCCAGCTTGCTTAGAATACGGCATTTTATAGAGATTAAAATGCTCCTTCGTAGCTTTCGTTACTTCGTCTTACTTCTATTAAACGATCCTGCGTCTTTCCCAAATAATTTATTGTGTCATTCTTTCTTGAATCATATCTTTAGTTCCTTTATGGAGAAAACTGGCATTAGAGAGAATGACCACGGAGACAGACGAGGGTTTTAAGTGACTTTGAGAAACTTTGGGAGTAGCCACGGGTCCATTATGTAAGATCTTGTGGTATGCGGCGTTATCAATATTCTCCCCAGTTCTCTCATGCTTCTGTTTAAACATTCTCTCATAATGGTAAGGTAACTGTCTATAGTCATAGTGGCGTTAAGAGCAAATAACTTACCATTACATTGCTCCTGTTGATCTTCGCTGTTCTCTTGTCATTTATCTTTTACATTCGTTTCCTCATCCGTGCCACACCAAAGACACACTCACTAAAATAAGATTCTCTGAGATTAAAATTACTGTAGTCGTCAAATACGTTTTCCTTCCTCTTAGTTTCAATACCAACGTAGATTTTTGTGAAATTCGACTTTTCCCTACTTTTGATTTCGGTTATGTTGTTTTTTTACCCCCTTACCAATAGCCTGTAGTAGCTGTGGATATGCAGTGCTATCCTAACTGTGCTTCCACTGCATTACTTCCTACTCTCCTCAAAAAGATCCTCTTACGCAAAAAGAGACATTTTCGTTTAAAACTCACGGCAAAGTAAAGGAAGTAGTATACGGGACATAAGCTCGTTTTGATCAGGGATGGGGATGGAAATCAGACCGTGTACATTTCGAAGTATTCATCTTGGCATTCATTTTAAGCGATTTAAGAAAAGTCATTAATCTATATGGCCGAAGGGGAGGTTAAACCGCATAGCTTCCGACATCGAGTCCAATGCTTTAATCAATAAGGCAACGTTTAGGTAGGAATTTATAAACAATGAAATTCTGCATTTCTTTACGTATTTCTCATCTTGTGTCCTTTTTTTAGGAATGTTCTAAAAATGAACATCCTTCATATCGTTTATGCATACAGGTATCAGTTCGGTACAAGCATCTTAAAACGGCAACAGCATACTCTTGTGAAGACCAGATAGACAATTTGTCGCTTTCAACCTCAAAGAACGTACGTTGTGCTAGCGATAACACACAAACAACTTCCACCCCAGCAGGCAGAGAATGCACGAAGATATCCTAACCGTCCTGCATCTGTTAAGTTGCATACAACTCGTGCCTGTCTAAACATGAAAACTGGTCTGATACTTCTCTCTGGGTCTTACAGTAGTTAAGACCCTTGGTTCATACTTTAGAGGTGATGGGTTCTTCGCCCACTCTGACTTCGATTTACCGTGTTATCTCTAGATAACTTTAAACGAATGACTGTGGTACCCCTAAGTCAGTTCAGACGATTACCGCAATGTTTTCTTCATCCAGACAATGGCCAATTTTCTCTCTCGTGATTCCTCAATTCGGTTGGAGCTCCGTGTGTGGTAACTTAAGACCAGCGCGACATTAAGCTCTTTAACCTCCCTTTACCTTCCATTTCCTCTCAAGGCAGCCTGTAGATCTCTAAGTAGGAAGAAAGGGGACAGGCTTTATGTTTTCCTGAGTATTTGTGGAAAATAACGTAAATGCTGCTCTCAAGCTGACTTTCTCCTCACAACGCGCTTAAACCATAACTCAGATTCCAGCAGTGTCATGAAGCACCATAGTGTATACACGAACACCTGATAATACGTCAACGTCTACATCACTACTCCGCAATTCACATTCAAGTGCTTGTCAGAGGGGTCACAGAACCACTTTCAGATTATATCTCGACCGTTCCACACTCTAGTTACACCTGGAAAAAATGAACTGTTAGATCTTCCCTTGCTAGCTCTGATTTATCTTATTTAATTATTATGATCGTTTCTCCTTATGTAGATGGAAGTAACTGAAATATTTTAACATTCGTATTTGAAAGATGGCGACAGAAATTTTCTGAAAAGATCTCGCCGCAACGAAAAACGCCTTTGTTTTAAAGGTTGTCACACCAGATCAAGTATCATGTCCATATTTCGCGAAAATACAAAAGAAGCTGCCCTTCTTTGATGTCTTTCTATGTACTCCGTCAATCCAGTCTAGTAAGGATCCTATATCGCGCGGCAGTGCTCTAGAAGAAGACGGACAAGCGTAGAGTGGCCAATCTCTTTAGTTTATATATTCCATCTTCTGCGTGTTCTAAGAATAAAACACAGTCTTTGGTTCGTCTCCCCCACAACATCTTCTATGTGATGGATGTCCATCCGATAGAGACGTTGGAATTGGCAGCATTCTTTGTGTTACATGAGAAGAGTAGGCTACATGTAGGCAACTGGCTTCAATTTTTAAAATTTGTTTCATCACCACCAATAATATAAACACGACACAGGTAATATATAACTATACACCTACCATTTCAGACTCGCAGACACCCATGAAGTCGTAAGTCCGAAATTTTGCTCATGAAGATGTGATGCGAGGAAAGTAAATAATTGCCGTAACATTTCTGTATAGTATAGCAGACACAGGTGACAAATCCCTGAAGTTTTGTCAGTGGAATATCATTTAATCATAGAATCAGCGTTCGAACCACCTTAACATACCGTCAGCTTCAAAGTCGTTAAACACAGAGAATAAGCTGAGACTGGCTAAGAATGGAGACGATAGTAGTAAGCTGCGACATTATTTAATGAAACATTCCGGAATCCACATAAATTAATTTAGCGATAGTACGGGAAACCTCGGTCAGAATGGCTAGGCGGTGGTTTGAAGCCCGATATGAGTCCAATATCGTTACCATTGTGATATCTCGCTCGGTTCAGCTTGGTGGCCTGATTATATAAAGAGGCAATAAATAGTTAATTCCTTATGCAAAGGGCTGGAATAGCAGCAGAACAGAATTATGTTCACACAAGGACCTCTTTCCGGTTTCTCCTGACATATAATTAGCAGTATAAATATGCAACCACTATCTTCACTTGCTATCTAAAATAACAGAATGTTCCTTTTACAGAATACGAAATTATTAAACAGTTACCTTTCCTTATACTCTCCCATAATAACCTTAACTCGCGATGGAAATATTTCATTGTAACAAAGGTGTCAAACCATATTGAAAGAACTACACAAACTATATAATTTATCAGTGAAAACATTTCTAAAAGCGATAAGCGCGGTGTTCTGTCGATACTCAATGAGAGCTTCTACATAGGCAGTAATGAAAAGGTAAAGCAGCGATATTACTTCTCGTTATGCCATTCCTTTATACAATTTTGATCTGAAAATTCTAAATGAAAATCAATAAAAGATTATACAATGTATTTAGGATGCTTCTAATTGCCTGGAACGGCAGAGAAGCCATTAATCTCTATCATGGTCCCGTTGACATAACATTAATTACTTGCTTTATTCTCGTTTGCCATGATCGGTGACACAGCGAAGGGTTTAATACGGAAGTCATTAGTGGCTTTTTTATGAGAAGACAGGCTCGTAGATTGTGAACTTAACGGCAACTACAAGTGAAATCGAGTGAAATGGCCTATCTCAAGCTTGTTCGGTACGCATTCGTTGACGTTTGGAATTTAGCTCAGGTCTGGTTATTATAGGTCAGCTTTTTTTTTTTGTATATAAACTGATGTGAAGGCACTATGAGATTTCTTTAAAGAGAGAAAGGCCATTTCACAGACTTGTTCTCATGAAATGTGGACAGCCGTCTCTACTCTAATGATGCCGCCATTAAAAAAAATGTTCTTAATATGAAACCACTATTAGTATCGACCCACATTCAGCAAATACAACTTGTTCGTCCTACGTGTTATACGACCTCGTTGCCATATTTTTAAGCTTCTCGCCAGTCTTCCAATTCGGGAAGAGGTTTCTGCAAGCTTTTATTTCCTTTTTACGCCGGCCGTACTATTGAACATACGCAGAAGACTTCATTATTGCTTATTCTCCATGTGTTTTGGTGATCAAATAATGGCTAAACGATATAGGTGAAACTATTGCCAAATGAGAGTCTCGAAATGGGATCACAGTACTGTCAGAAATGTCCGTCGTTGTGATATTTACGAGGTAAATGGGAAATTATTTACAAACAAGAGTGTGGTGTATCATAACTTTTGTAGCATGTCTCGTGCTAATCTTCTGATAGTTTATTTTAACCTTGAAATTAGGGTTGCGTCGTCAAAGTGAACACTTACTTAAAAAGAAAGTTATGTAGGGCTATGAACTCAAACACATTTTGCGGAAACTAGATCTTGTCAATTTTACAGAGAACTGCCTTATCCTGGGAGCGAAATAAGTCGATTCATAGCAACTCTTGAGTAGGAACGACCGAAATGACGCTAAAAGTAAAAAGAAAGATGGCAGATACAATCTTTAGGAAATGGCTAGCCATTTCCAATTATATCCTCGCAATGGCTATAATTAAACCCTATCTGTTACTAGTGGGAAGTTGCAAGAAAAGGTGAGATTTTTCGCTAACGGTCTTGCATGATACGATGTTCCCATGCATTAGATATCCCTCTGACACCTTAGTTAGTTAATTAGTTATTTGTTCTATACATCATATTCACGATAAATGTTACTATGTTGAAAGTGTGAAAAGAACAAGCATAGTACCTATATATGAGGAGAAAATATACAATAAATATTTATATGGCTAGATGCTGGTTGTGTAGAGGTTTATCCTTACAAACAATCTTATTTCTGTTCAAGAATTTGTTTATAACAAAGCTGTTTAAAAAATACCTTTAATCTACATTTGAAAATACTTCTATCTGTCGGACATTTTATTTAGAAATGTATATTGTCAAAGTTTTATAGCTGCAGATTTCACCCACTTCTGTGCTGAAGTTAGATTCATTAAGCGGCAATGCAAAATTTTTCCTTCTACTGAATCTATCCGTTACTCTCAAACTCAATTGGCTTGTTGATAATAATTTCATAATTGTGTGTGTGCGAAATCTTATGGGACTTAACTGCTAAGGTCATTAGTCCCTAAGCTTACACACTACTTAACCTAAATTATCCTAAGGACAAAGACACACACCCATGCCCGAGGGAGGACTCGAATCTCCGCCGGGACCAGCCGCACAGTCAATGATTGGAGCGCCCTAGACCGCTCGGCTAAACCCGCGCGGCATTTCATAATTCAATAAAAATAATGTGATACCATGGTTAATATTTCCAGCTGCCTTAGAGATGCCTGCATGATATACGTGTATGAACTCCACACATAATTCTACTTTCTTCCATGCACTGAATGCTTTTTGACTAAGTTAGAATATTATTATATAAGACATCGGAGAACGAAAATATGCAAAATATGTTAACTGACTGAATTCTGTATTTTCAAAGTTGGGAATTATTCTTATGGCGAAAGTAGCCGAACCTAAACGTTTTATTAGGTCACCCACATAGTAGTTCTGCTTTATGTTTTGATCGATATGCACACCTAAGAGCTTAGAACTTTCTCTCTTGTTATTGTTTAGTGTCGATATTCTAGGTTAATAGGTGACGGGATATTTTTGACAGTACACAAAAAGGTGAGCTGTGTTTTTAATATTTAAAGCAAGCCTATATGGCTAAAATTGATCAGTTACTTAAAAAAATTACTATTTTTTCGGTTGATACTACTTTGCTTATCTTCACATCAACGTTTGCATCATCTGCAAACAGGACTAGTTCTGTCTCTTGATTCAAATAAAATGGCAGATCATTAACTTAAAGGAACAGCAGCAATGGAACAACGCTCGAACACTGTGGATCTCCCATTGTAATCTCCCCTGTGCAGATGCTGTGAGGTTCCATTTTGTGTTACTCTAATAGCTTAGGGTAACTTTCTGAGTGCTGCTCTTAAATAAGAACTAAAGCAGGCATGTGCAGAACTGTATCTCATAAAAACTTTATGTCTCTAATAGAACGTTACATTGACACTAGGAAACACTCCAAAGCTTCACGACTGCTAAATATCTATGGGAATTGGATATACCTCCTAATGTCATTCCCTTCCCTAACACTGTCCATCTACTTTTTTCACTTCCCTTTATCCATTTCCTCCTCGCACCCTCACCATCCATCAATTCCCAACCCTCCCCCCCCCCCCCTCGTCATTTCTCCACGCCCCTTTCTCTCCTCGCCACCTCCTCCCCTCTCTCTGTCCAGCTCCTCCGTCCCCTCCTTATATCCATTTCCTCCCACCCTATTCTGTTCATCTCCCCTTCTCGCCATTCTCTGACTGCTTATTATTATTGCCAACGAATCCTTGACTAGGAATTGAAGAAGCTTAAAATGAGTGAATAAATCGTATACAGGGTCTGACAGACCCCACTTGGTGCTGCATCTGTGAGGATAGTAATTTCATCGACATTATTTCGCATAGTTTTAATCTGCGAACAGGTAGGATTACAAAGTTTTGGACTATTCAGTTTCCGTAGTCCTATTCTAATCATAAGCCGATGGGCCATAAATGTAGCTTTTCCTGTTTTCTACTAAAATCAGTAATGATGATGAAAACAAAACAGCACGTGGTCGTATATACAATTTTTGTTTAAAATTATGGGAAAGGAGAAAGCATACGTATGGGAGAAACAGTTAGCTTAATGTTTAAATACCCTGCTATTGAAGTTAAAATTGACTATGGGAAAGGAATTGAAATCGTACAGTTTCACAGCACAGCACACCACAGTTTCTTTCTCACATTCAGGGTTAAACAGAAAACCTGTAAATTGCAACTTAGTAAGATGTATCGCCTACGTCCGTCTGAATATTTATTAGAGTACTGTGTAAAATTGGAAGTAAATCGGCCGAGAAGTTCTCAAGGTTTTGGCTAACAACCTTTCCTCTTTATACAGTCTATATATTTTTATACATCATATATTAGGGAAATGTGTACTCCATGTCCATTCACTCGTTTATTAGAATATTGCGTAAAAATGTGAAGTAAAACGGTCAAGAACTTTTCGAGATTTATCGTGACAACGTTATTCAACATCGTGTATTTACATAGGTTGAGTCATGTAAGACTTAGCACCCCTTTTATTTCGTAAACGGTTCCACGTTTCGAAACGCAGTTTTCGGCAGATGTTACAGCATCGAGGGCCACGTATTTTTTGTTTGGTTAATGCTTTTAGCACTGGTATTAACGGAGATATTGAAGCAAGAACATTTTTTTTAATTGAATCATATACTTTTTGTAAATGCATTCAGTAGCTCTTGAGAAGAAAATTACAGTGATATAACGTATGTTAATGTTGGCGTTGAAACCTGTCTTCAATAAATTCGGGAAATATCCTAGAATGTGAGAGCACGGTGGTCAGAAACTGCGTCTGCACTAGGCGTCTCCGATCAGGCTGCGTAGTTGTATGCCGTAAGGTCGACTTGCGTTACGAGAATAAAGTTTTTTTTTCCGTTTGAACCAACTTACGACCTAGATGCAGGTTCACCTACGAATGCTGTATATGAAAATACGACACAGGCTAGAATCTAGCGTATCACAAAGGGCTTAGGAAAACTATTTCACATTTGTGTATCCTACCAGATTTACATCAGCTGAAACAGTGAAATCAGCTGTTAATTTTTCAAAAATAAAGAGGTCTTATTTGCTGCAAAAAGCAACTGCTGTGTTAAATATCTAAATATTATAAGGAATATTTGACCTATCTTTTCCTTTACGCGCCTGTGTGCTTCTCAGAAGTAGAATACATACTATTGGACAACTATCTCTTCCTATATTGCTCTAAATTATGTCATACGGGATACATTCGCTGTACTAAACATTTTATTAAAAATACTTCGGTGACCTCCCATGTGACGCAAAATAAATATTCTTCTTAACGAAACGTCGTTTCACGCTGAACGTAAGCACGTAATGACAGTGTTACCAGCTACGTGTAATACACGCTGTCGACTGATTTGACACTGCAATGCAATTTCGTACACACGTAATTGAAGTACTTTACTACCAACAATTTGGTTATCAACCAAACCGAATTACATAAATTTTGTCTTCTAAAAAATAACTTTATCTTTTATTTAAGCATGTGTCAAAACTATTGACCATGGACTTAAAGGCAAATTTGTAACGGCCGTTCGAAAGAATAATGAACAGATGTAATTACAGTGTGTGAAATGGTAGAACATACACTAGCGACTCGACGACACATCGTCTGGCGTAGTTGCGTCTTCGTCATGGACGGCATCTTTGAGTACTCCGAAAGAAAGAAAGAAATAAATCAAAAATAGTCAAATTGGGGACTTCGCAGGCCATTTGACAACAGAATTTCGTTCTATCCAATGTGAAGGGAAGTTCTCATTCAGTATTTGCGTTACAACACGGGGAGAGAACTGAAAACCCGTTGTGTTGCAGCCACATACACTGTCGAATATCCAGTGATACCTCTTCTAGAAAAACCAGCAGACTGTTCGTCAGAAAGTGTGCTGACGAATGCCCACTTAGAACGCGTGAGTTGAAATAATGACACACAATGTAATTTCCTACGATGCCGCACCATACGTTTACGCTCCACGGCCGTTGACGTTGAACCTGACGAAGCCAGTGTGGATAAACTTTGCTTCAACGGTAAAGAGCACGCGTTGGAAAAACGTAGGGTCGTCTCTCAGTTGCTGAAGGGCAAACCGACAAAACTCTGTGCGAAGTTTGGTCGTCGAGTGCCTGATGTAGTGACAGAGGATAGCGATGGATATTCTGCCGATGCAGGATTCGAATTACTTTCGTCTGGCTTATGCCACATTCCTTGGCAATATGTCTCGTACCATCGTTTGGACTCATTAGCGTTGAAGCCAGAACCGCTTCTTTGTGTTTTGTCAGTTCCAGTCTTCTTTCTTATTCTCTTTTTTAATATTCAAGCAGCCTGTGCGCACTAGTGTCTTAATAATTCATGCAATTGCCTGGCACGACGAAACGATAGCCCTGCATCGATGTACTGCTCCCACGGCATTTTCTTTACATCCACCATATAAAAGTGAGATATTCAACTTCTCCTCATTGGTGTACATGTCTCCGCGCAACGGAAGTCGAAGTAGAAATGAGCTGCCTGCAGTGCAGACAAGTAAACAGGCAGATGTACTGACATTCTGATACAGCGTAGAATGAGGGCTCTGCTTGGGCAGTGTTTGCGCCGCTAATGCCGATTCCCGCTTCCGTGATCTCAAATTCTGTGACATTTATTGAATTTTTTTAAGACAGGTTTCAACGTCAACATTGGCAAATGCTGTGTCACTGTAACTGCCTCCTCAAGAACTATCGAATATGGTTATAAAAAGTATACGGTTCAATTTAAATAAAAACGTACTTACTTCAGTATCTCCTTTGATACCAGCGCTAAAAACATTAAACAAGAAAATACGTGCCCCACGACGCTTTAACATTTGCTGAAAACCGTGTTTCGATATGTGTAACAGTTCACGAAATAATAGGGGTGCTACACTTACGTGACTCGCCCTAAATTCGTAACCTATGACTGTCCGAACATTTCTTAGGATAATATGTAAAAATTAGAAGTAAATCGATGAAGAAGAACTGCGAGATTTCTGCTAACATTTTCCTGTTATATGATGTATATGTTTATACACTATATTGCAGATGTTCAAGAAATATAGGCTACCTCTGTCCAAATGTCTATTAGAGTCTTGAGTGAAAATATGAAGTAAATTTGTCAGGAACTTTACAAAATTCTCACATACATATTTTAAAAAAATTGTAGCCTATGTCTTTCTGAACGTGTAAAAATCTGAAGTAGCTTTGGAGACCTTCTCGAGATTTTGGCTTGGAACATTTCCGTCATATATGCCCGTTCAAATGTTTGTTAGGGTATCGAGTAAAAAACTATTATAAATCCGTCTAGAACTTTTCGAGTTTTTGCATAAACATTTCCCCTTCCCATGATAGGTACGTATTTATATACCAAATACTTCGACATTGTTATAGCGTATGTCTGCCCAAACCTTTGTTTGACTGTTATGTGGAAATGTTAAGTAACTGTGTCACGAACTTGTTCTGTGTCGTGGCGAAATGCTACGCTAACCTGTCAGTAAGACTCCAGCCCTGCCTTCGTGATTGGTAACACCTAGTCCCCAGTACGGATAGAAAGTTAAATTTTAATCCAACATTGTTTATAACGTTTACGTCCTCGTGGCTGCGTACAGTTAACGCATCAGCTACAGCAACACGGAAGAACACAGGCGTCAGCCATCAGTGCGTGCGTAAAACGTCAAACTACTATGAAAACTATTAACTGTTCCTGTCAGTAGAATTAAGGCACGGTGGAAGTGTTTAAAAGGTATTACGCGTCGTAACTAGTGTATCCTCTGATAATAAATATGCATTACATCAACCTTATGCCCCTGACACTTGTTAAATGAGTCTCAATCATGAACTCTATTTCTGTTATAGAGGACGTTTCTATAGTATTCATCATATCAAGAAATCGAATTTGAATCACTTTCACTCTAGATTTATCAAACTATCACACTAATCAAATAGGACAACTGAAGTTTCCAATATTTTGAGATATTTCTTAACTTCTCTGTGCAAGATTACTTCGGCTACTTTTTATCACAATCAGTGCTATCGATCGGTGAGGTAGTCTACAACGGTGGCGTCAAATTACTTCATTAAATTTAGCACACATTAACATACTGTATAAATATTAATCGTAGTTGCCACTACTATTACTTACGGTTCCTAGTGATTAAACAGAATTCTCAAACATTAATGTAAAAACTATTGTTACGGGAATCCCGACCAATGCAGTCAGAGTTATAATTTGACTATGGTTCGACGATAGATCGTCAGCTAACTCAGAGATAGTATTTACTCCTCCGATCTCTAATCTCTTATATTTTAAGCTTATTATCTTTATTTCTTTTAAGCAGTTGAAATAGTCTTTTACGTAAGGAAGTTATTTCTTCCTTAAATCGCTCAACTGATTCTTTTCCAGTATTTAATTAACCTTTTCTGTAACTGAATATAATTACGACAAATAGCTTTCCTTGTTTAGTTGTCTCTGACACTGCCGGAAAATGACTTATCTTTGGAATTGTCGCTTTTGAATCCTTTGCAGATCAAAATGATATGTTTTCCTTTCTAAACTACTTGCGTAAGTAGCTTCAGTGGGGATTCTATCCTTTCCACTAAATGAATGTTTGTAACACAAATTTTATTTTTACTTCTTAATTTACTTGTAGTTCAATAAATTCAACCCAAGTTTGAAATTTTATCGTGAACGAGTGACTCAAAACCAATCCCACATGAAACAGAAATAGGAAAGACAAAATTGAAAACAATAAACCAACATGCCACCCTTCACTTGTATTCTGAATTACATTAAAGTTTTAGACAAAACTCAGTTTCTTCAAGTGATGGCTCACGCGTTCTCACTAACAGTCTTTGTTTGAATTGTCACTTGTCACTCTAACAAGCAATGGAATGTCTTTGGCTTTTATGTATTAGTTTCGCTAGGGTACTAAACTATCCGCACTATTTGCTGTCACACATTCGGGGGCAACAATAGCTGTATTCCCTCAACGTGTACACTGTGCAAGTACAAGCTAAATCACCGATTGAGACTCTTACTCAACGGTACGTATATCATATATATTACGCCACTAACTCAGTAGTGTGAATTAAAAGTTCAGCAATAACAAGCGCAGAACATTCAGCTGCCTCAGAGTGTGTCTCCTACACCAACAACAAAATTATCACAAACACTCAATAATCTTAGAGCATACGCAGCTCAAAAACCACTAAATACAATCGCAACGACTATCAATGTCTTGTGCGCTCCAGGATAACCACGAATCGCACATAATAGTCCAGTTAAGTGGCTGACTACAACACCTCTAAACATCGAAATTTGCGAAACACAGAACACTGCTTCTACAATTCGTGCGTAAACTTTCGCTCAGCGCGATAGCCCGTCACTTAATGCTCCCATGACCACTAGTAATTAATATTCACATCTTCACAGCGACAACTATCGCACCTACAATATACAACGTCGTAGCTAAAGTTTTCAAAAACTTACGACCACAAATCTAAAACTGATTGACCTCAATGTATCCTGATCCTCTCTTACGTAACGAAATCTGTTGTAGGCAGACACACTGCAATATTATCATTTAGTAACCGATCACACCGGCAAAGTGATCAAAACTGCCTACAACATTTAAATCGATATCTCAGTTCAAACCAGCTCATCGACGATATTCTCAACAAATTAACTATTCTTGATCTCAGCTAGATTACCGGTCATCTGTCTTTCCCAGGCGACTGTCACATGAGATATCTAAATGGTGACTTTCCTCCATCTCAAGTAGAACTATCTTACCATGTTAACAATAGGGGAACCAACTTTTTTATAGTCGTTACGATTCCATTCCTTTCAGCAGTTATATATTTATTCTTATGCCGCCTTCGCTGCGTCTTGTAGTGGCCAGCTAGATGAGATGGGATCTCTGGCGTGCTTAACTGCCGACTTCTCCTATCGGGGCATTGAGAGTCTTTGCCGCAACTTGATCTTACTTTCAAACACGGACTTTTGTTTGTTTTTCTGTAATATACAGACATAAAATGAGAGTTACAATACAGTAATAGAGTTACAACAAACCCCGTGGTTTTAACATTTTTCCAACCTCTAAATTAATGTATCGAAACGATAAAGAATCCATGACGGCAGGCGAAATCTTTTGTCCCGTCACAAACTTTTCTGGAATTTTGGTAAGTTTATTGAAGAATATTTCTATGTTTATTATCATAGATTTATGTGTAAAACATGTATATTAAAAATTGTAGCTTATTTTCATCCGGACATTTATGGGAATATCGTGTAAAAATTTGAAGTAAATCAGAATATTTCGAGATTTTTAACAGTTTTTCCGATTTTTATAGTAATATATATAAATCTACGTCCGTCCGAATGTTTAATAGTGTATCGTGTAAAATTGTAAGTAAATCATTCAAGAACTTTGCGAGATTTTTCGTGACAACGGTAAATGATGTCCTCGCTTTATTTAGAAATATATGTATCTCCGTATAGCCTATGTTCTAGAGAAATATCTATTCTATATTCGTCTAAACATTTATTAGAGTATTGTACAAAGGCATGAAGTAAATTTGGCACCAACTTTCTGATATTTTGATAACAATATAAAACAGTGGCGTGTTTATGTAGTAACATGGGTAAAGAAATGCTATATCATGCTTTATCATTTGAAGATTTTGTAATAAGCTCAGAAAATGTATAAATAGCTGCCTCAGTAGAGTGGCCCTTTTGAAATCGAAACGGTGATCAGCTAAGCATCCCATTATGAAACAGGTGAATGATTACCATGCCTGCAGTCCCTTCTCAAAACTTTTTGAAAATGATGCTGGGCGGTAGTTACCGACATCTGTGAAGTCATTCTTCTGGGAAAGAAACCTAACAATGATACATTTCAATCTGTCTGTGAATGCACCCTGAACTAATAATGCATTACACAGGTAAATAAGAACCATGCATTCTATAGGCTCACACAGTCCCCTTGCCTTATTAGACGTACTAACCACCCCATATGAAGTTTTACATTTTAGTCCTGATTAACTTCATTTGAGATGGAGATATTGGATTAATTTTTAGTTCAGTAGTTATCCACTGTATTTCCTCTTCGATGTAGTGTCTTGTTTTCTCTTCTAAACTGTTTGCACTAATTTTCTCATCTGTTCTAAAAAGATAAATATCTGCTCGACATGAACTGTTTTTTACAGTGTCTCTATTCTCTAACGGAAATAGTGTTATCTTGTATGGCGTCCTTTTCCTGTCTCTCTGACCATTATTCCATATTTATTTCATTTTACTGTCCGATCTATGAGTTACAGACAAAATGTGCATATTCCTTGATTTTTTACAACTTTCCTTAATATGCTACGGTACTGTTTACGAAATTAAAGTACCTTTGGATCATTACTTGTTGTGGGTATTTTGTACTTATCCCTTTTTCGTTGTGAAGAGACTGATACCTTCAGTGATCCATGGTTTCCTTAATGACTTTTATATTATTACTTTTAATTATCTATTTAGGAAACGAACTTTCAAAAATAGATATAAACTTATAAATTTGTTAAATTTAGTTCTAGCATTAGGCGCATTGTCAATTTTACCCAGACAAAAATTTTTAGTTTCTTTTAAAAGCTTCAGTATCGACATCTCTGCTTTCTTCGTGTGTCTGAACTGTACATGAAGCTAAGTTATCTAAGAGTACCGACCGTCTATTGTGATTTGACAATACATGTACCACAGGACAAGCACGTGTTTCTTCAATTTCATCTTGCGATAATACTTGATATGTATGGGTACTACTACCTTTATCAACTTGAGCAACTCTGGTTCAGAAATATATGACTGAGGAGTCTAATACATTAGCTTGTGCTCCGTCTCTCATGACCTCGTTGTCCATGTGAGTTGAACTTCAATCTTCGTTTAGAATTTACTTATTTCTACATTTCTGTATTAATATTCCTTTTTATGTATGTGACAACTCCTTTACCCATACTGAATCTACATGAATAGGTAACTAACTTAAAACCACTTTCATTAAGATTTTCTATCCCTGCGTTTATACGTTGTTTAGAGAGTAACATCAGTTTTTTCCAACTACTAAGATCTCGCAAATCAAAAATTTATCTAGTTTAATTGTTACCCCCACACCCAATATTCTATGAAACCAGTTGATTTCTACATTCCGTATATTCTTATAAGATGAACTTGGATTCTGTAGATTTAATTTCTTTTAATACTGT
Source organism: Schistocerca serialis cubense (assembly GCF_023864345.2). Taxonomy (NCBI): domain Eukaryota; kingdom Metazoa; phylum Arthropoda; class Insecta; order Orthoptera; family Acrididae; genus Schistocerca; species Schistocerca serialis. Next base: position 460,390,974 of record NC_064640.1, on the reverse strand, counting down.
CTGACAATTTGACAAAGCCTGTGTCACATCTGACCCCAGTAGCCACAATGATTTGCATATGTGTGTGTGTGTACCTGCCTTATATATGCTGCTAATGGATTTGATAAACTGTCTTGGTCATCCTGTTAAGGCGTAGGCAATGAGAATTATATCCCCATCTTTCTATAGCAGCTACTAGAACATCACTAATATGGCTACCTTCGTATAACAAATAGTAGAACATCACTGATGTGATATTTTGAATGTGTCTGAAGGAGTAGCCTCAGCTCCATATTTACTGACTTAGCAGAGTTAACCCAAGGCTAATCATGGCTCCACAGAACCTCCACAAAACCCAAATTTGTGCTAGCAGATGCTCTTTTGTCCAGGTCACCGTTAAATGGTATTTCTTACTTTTAGCCTTGCTGTTTCTAGATCTAGCGTAACACAGGATCGTTGTTAAAATCCTTGTTGGCTACATTTGTCCTAAACTTTCTATTACCTGGCTAATACTAGCCCTTTGTTTCACAAAACGTATGAGCTGGTAATCTGCAGCTAATTTTTTCTGTAGCCTCTGGCATACACCCCTCCCAGGTCAACCATGTACCAGCGGAACTGTTCTCTTGCTGTTCAGTTTGCTTACACTATGCTTGACCGTCCTCTTTTAGAATACTGCTGCATGGTGTGGGATCCTTACCAGATAGGATTGACGTAGTACATCGAAAAAGTTCAAAGAAGGGCAGCACGTTTTGTATTTTCGCGAAATAGAGGAGAGAGTGTCACTCAAATGATACTGGGTTTGGGACGGACATCATTAAAACAATGGCGTTTCTCGTTGCGGCGGAATCTTTTCACGAAATTTCAATCACCAAATTTCTCCCCGAATGCAAAAATACTTTTTTGGCGCCGACCTACATAGGGAGAAACGGCCACCATAATACAATAAGGGAAATCAGATGTTGCTCAGAAAGGTATAGGTGTTCGGTTTTTCCACGCACTACACGAGACTGGAATAACAGAGAATTATTGTAAAGGTGGTTAGATGAACCCTGTGCCAGGCACTTAAATGTGATTTGCAGAGTATGAATGTAGATGAAGATGTAAATGTAGATGTAGAAAAGAAACTTAATTTCTTGTGCCTTTGCCTCCTGTACAATTACATTGATCCACTATTACTACCCGCAGAACTCAGGCGAAGTGTCGTCTTGATAATACTCAGTACTGATACTCTCTAAGCTCTAACTGGGCCGACCAGCGAATCACTCAATCGACATGCTCGAATCTGGTTCTGGTGGCTGCGCAGCAATCCAGCGGGACCTTGAATTACACTACTGGCCATTAAAATTGCTACACCATGAAGAAATGCAGATGATGAACGGGTATCTATTGGACAATTACAGTATACTAGAACTGACATGTCATTACATTTTCACGCAATTTGGGTACATACATGCTGAGAAATCAGTACCCAGAACGACCACCTCTGGCCGTAATAACGGCGTTGATACGCCTGGGCATTGAGTCAAACAGAGCTTGGATGGCGTGTACAGGTACAGCTGCCCATGCAGCTTCAACACGACACCACAGTTCATCAAGAGTAGCGACTCGAGTATTATCCGCAGCTCGTGGTCGTGCGTTAGCGTTCTCGCTTCCCACGCCCGGGTTCCCGGGTTCGATTCCCGGCGGGGTCAGGGATTTTCTCTGCCTCGTGATGACTGGGTGTTGTATGATGTCCTTAGGTTAGTTAGGTTTAAGTAGTTCTAAGTTCTAGGGGACTGATAACCATAGACGTTAAGTCCCTTAGTGCTCATAGCCATTTGAACCATTTTTGACTCCAGTATTGTGACGAGCCAGTTGCTCGGCCACCATTGAGCAGACGTTTTAAATTGGTGATAGATCTGGAGAATGTGCTGGTCAGGGCAGCAGTCGAAAATTTTCTGTATCCAGAAATCCCCGTACAGGACCTGCAACATGCGGTTGTGCATTATCCTGCTGAAATGTAGGGTTTCGCAGGGATCTAATGAAGGGTCGTAAAACATCTGAAATGTAACGTCCACTGTGGTGTCACCGCCAGACACCACACTTGGTAGGTGGTAGCCTTTAAATCGGCTGCGGTCCATTAGTATACGCCGGACCCGCGTGTCGCCACTGTCAGTGATTGCAGACCGAGCGCCACCACACGGCAGGTCTAGAGAGACGTCCTAGCACTCGCCCCAGTTGTACAGCCTACTTTGCCAGAGATGGATCAATGACAAATACGCTCTCATTTGCCGAGACGATAGTTAGCATAGCCTTCAGCTACGTCATTTGCTACGACCTAGCAAGGCGCCATTACCAGTTTATATTGAGATTGTAATTATGTATCATCAAGAGCGATGTTCTCCAATTATGGATTAAAGTTAAGAATTCCAGAAGCTATGTACTATTTTTGGCGACTATAATTATTTACCTTGTTCCAGACCTCACGCCAGTCTGCGTGAGCTTAAACGCGTGCATTTCGGCCTCCTCTAGCAACACGGTGTTGGCTCTTCTGCCAACACATCATCCACTGTTCAAAGTGCCGTCAATGCGAACAAGAGGTGACCGAGACGTGTAACCAATGGCACCCCATTCCATTATGCCAGGTGATACGCCAGTATGGCGATGACGAATACAAGCTTCCAATGTGCGTTCACCGCGAAGTCGCCAAACACGGATGCAACCATCATGATGCTGTAAACAGGACCTGGATTGATCCGAAAAAATGACGTTTAGCCGTTCGGGCACCCAGGTTCGTCGTTGAGTACACCATCGCAGGCGCTCCTATCTGTGATGCAGCGTCAAGGGTAACCGCAGCTATGGTCTCCGAGCTGATACTCCATGCTGCTGCAAACGTCGTCGAACTGTTCGTGTAGATGGTTGTTGTCTTGCAAACGTCCCCATCTGTTGACTCAGGGATCGAGACGCGGCTGCACGATCCGTTACAGCCATGCGGATAAGATGCCTGTCATCTCGATTGTTAGTGATACGAGGCCGTTGGGATCCAGCACAGCGTTCCGTATTACCCTCCTGAACCCACCGATTCCATATTCTGTTAACAGTCATTGGATCTCGACCAACGCGAGCAGCTATGTCGCGATACGATAAACCGCAATCGTTTTTTCATCTGTTACTTGTACCTACGCATAAATCATCCAGCTTCTCCGTTCGACTGAGGATGAAACGGAGCACTGGTCAGATTTGTTATACAACTGGTTGTACAAAACTGTTCGAAGTCCGGGTCCATAGACTGTGGTCCGTTGTCTGTAACCAACACCTCAGGCAAACCTTCCAAAAAAAAGAAATGACGAAGTCTGAAATGTACTATGCGACGTAGTCGAGTTCATAGGCACTGTAAACGTATATTTGCTAAAAGAATCCATAGTAACAAGGCAACGACTGTTTCGAAAGGGGCCAGAAAAGTCAATATGCACTCGTTGCCACGGTGATTGAGATTTTTGCCAAGCAGGAAAAGTTTGCAGTGGGAACGATACATTTCCAGTAATGTGAGCGTCCATGCCCGCCTAAGTACAGTGCCAACGCACTAATTGTTTTGTGCGTACAGTTCCCAGTGTCCTTGGTGGAACAATGGCAACACGTTTTTCTGCAACACTTTTGGAATAAGCACACGCGATTATCTAGAGTCATTTTGCAATAAAAACACACCTTACTGGACGGAGAGGCTATGCCGAAGAGCAAAATATCAGTGCAAAAATGAATTCTGAATGTTTTTCACTAAACGAGGCCAAGCAGTACAGATGTAATACAATAAAACGTTCACGTCAAAGTCTGTTTTTGTGGCCTGTGCAATTTTCCTATAGTGTAGTGGAAGAGTCTGTAGAATTTCAGCGTCCTGAGCATCGATCTGACAACAAGATGCGGCAGTAGCATCGGATTCAGAATCAGAACCATCAGGAAAGTGAGAAAGGGCGTCAATATGGCGTGCTTCAACTTGGCCCGGTACACTATTTCGTACTGATACTGTGACAACAAAGCCCAACCTCGCAGCTTCTGAGCCGTGTGTGGCAGAACAGGTTTGGACGGCTGAAACAAAGACTGAAGGCTTATGGTCCGTCACTATACAAAACTTCGGGTCAAACATAATGGTGAAACTTTGTCACGCCGTAGATAATAGCGAGCGAATCCTTCTCGATCTGGAAATAGTTACAATGAATCTTTGTCAATAACTTTGAAGCGAAAGCAATCTGCCTGCAATGTGAACCCAGTCTGTGGGAGATCACGGCTCCGATTCCGTACGAAGAAGCGTCCACCGGCAAAACATCAGGCTTAGCGGGATCGAAATGAACAAGGTATCTGTCACTCAACAAGGCATTTTCAAATTTATGAAATGCAACCTGACACTCTTTGGTCCAAACAAAAGGAGCATTGTTACGGCGCAAACAATGCAACGGAGCCGCGATCTTGGCTGCGTAGGGTATAAACCTGATGTAATATGTCGCCCACCCGGGAACTGACTTCAATTCCGTCACGTTCCATGAGGCAGGGAGGTCCCGGATGGAGAGAAAATGTGAGTGAAGGGCATGAACACCTTGGCTGTTAAGAAAATTACCTAAATACTGAATTTCAGTCTGAAGAAAGGCACATTTGTCCAGGCGACACTTAAAAACCCGCAGCTGAAAGCACTTGAAAAAGTGTACGAATGCTACTGTTACTGATGTTTCTCGGGTGTAAGTCCTCACACCACACTATCGTTGAAGTAATTTGAACAGAAGGGAACTTTTGCAGTAAGCTGTTCCAAGTAGAGTTGCACCATGGCAGGTGTGGATGCACAGCCAAAGAGTAAGCGCAAAAATTTGAACAACGCTAAATATGTGTTGACCACAAACACTTTCTGAGACTTCTCGTGTAGCGGAATTCGCTAATACACATCGCGTAAGTCAATTTTTGGAAAATGGCGTCCTGCATCAAGCCTGTCCATTAACCGCGGCAACCGATAAGTGACAATTATTGTTTGTGGATTCACGGAGGATTTAAAGTCTGCACAAAGGCGAAGTTTTTCAGTAGGCTTTAAGTTTACTTGCAACTGTGTTCAAATGGTTCAAATGGCTCTGAGCACTATGGGACTCAACTGCTGTGGTCATCAGTCCCCTAGAACTTAGAACTAGTTAAACCTAACTAACCTAAGGACATCACACACATCCATGCCCAAGGCAGGATTCGAACCTGCAACCGTAGCAGCAGCGCGGCTCCGGACTGGAGCGCCTAGAACCGCACGGCCACCGCGGCCGGCTGCAACTGTGTCTAACTGCGTGAGGTACGGGAATCGACCAAAAAACTTAAGTTGTGCATTGTCCTTCGTTTGTAAACTCTGCCACAAAATTATTTGCTCTGCCGAGTCCTTCAGAAAATAAATCAGAAAACTCGGCAATCAACTGAATAACACTGTCTTTAGGGTTCGAAGCAGAAACAGAAAGTACATTGTGCTGAATATGAAGACCAAACAAATCAAATGAATCCAAACCAAAAATATTTTCACGGTCTCGCGAAAGCAAAATTGTAAATGTCACTGTTCTGGTGTAAGACTGGAATGTGGCAGGCAAACTACATGTAGCAAGCACTGGTATGTGCTGACCATTATACGCACTAAGTTGTGTGCAAGAATCTGTTGACTGCGATGAGCCCAACCGTTCACAAGTGGCACGATTAAGCAATGTAACACAAGCGTCAGTGTCTAATTGAAGTCACACGCAGTGCCCGGTAATGACTTAGTTCACAAGCTATTTGTTTGCACTGCACTTGGGTGGGGTGAAGGCACAGCCTGAATTTGGTCATTACTAGTACCGGTAGCTGGTTTAGAAAGAACTACATTCGCTGAGTGAAAGGATGCTCCGCATTTACAGAGCGAACGTGGGTAGAATTCTTTTTCTGTTACAAGCACACAGACTGTACACGACCTGGTCTCCCAGAAGGAAAGCAAGTCACATTCAGCGAAGGAAGTTTTGTCTTTTATGAACGGAAAAGCAGCAGGGGCACGATTTCACAGCAGACAGACGTTGACACTTATTTACTCTGGCCATGGCGCGGTGGCCCATTCGCGTGCAGTCACTTTGCATTACACTGCAAATGGAAGCTACCTCGAAGTTTTGCACGACACTATCACACCAGTCCTGATGTTTTGTTTGTAACACTTGTTTCTAAGTAGGACAGAGTGTTTGAGACTTCGTCCATGAATCCTACTGTCTGGCACATTTTACGTGATTGCACCATGAATCATTGCATCACTATAGTACTGTCCACAGCTACATTGAAAACGACACTGTAGTGTCAAACCCTGAATTTCAGTGACCCACTGACGGTATGTCTATTGCAGCTTTTCCGCAATCGATATAACTTTTAGCGAGCTGCAACAACCTGTACCTGATCCTCATAATACTAAGTGCGGGCAGAAACTAAGTCTTCAAAATTTAGCAACTCCGGCCTCCTAATCGGGAATAACCTCTGAGCAAGGCAGTAAACTCCTGTGCAGGCCATTGAGAAGATAAGAAAGTTTCACAGTACCTTGCACTTGACGTGTAGCACAATGAGCGTCGAACTGAGCGTAGTACTGGTTCCTTTTCTCTTGTTTGTTGAACGCTCGGAACGGTGGAATACACGTAGCCGGTGCCGTGTATGTTTCTTGTTTGCTGTTGATGTGTCAGGGTGCCGTGGCGGAGTTGAAGCAGCAGCGACTTGTGCATCAATGAGCTGCTGGACTGCCGTCATCAACGGCGACTTTTGGTGGTTCTGAAACACAAAAGGTGCATAAGATCAAAGCCAGCAGCAACACAAGGCGTAGACGCACACGGTGCAGGAGGCGGCTAGGGGCCATTTAAATGAGAGGAGCGCCGCAACAAAACAGTTATACACAAATAGCGAAAGTATTGCGGCGAACCTGCAATAAAGAACACATTTAGTAGAAATGCGCCTCTGAAGGAAAAGCGAGAAATATTAGTGACGCACTGTGACGGAGTGGCGTAGAGCGAAGGCAGCGTTGGTCCTGGAATCCTCGTCGTCAGATGAGTGGGCTCAAATGGTTCAAATGGCTCTGAGAACTATGGGACTTAACATCTAAGGTCATCAGTCCCCTAGACTTCGAACTACTTAAACCTAACTAACCTGAGGACATCACACACATCCATACCCGAGGCAGGATTCAAACCTGCGACCGAAGCAGCAGCGCGGTTCCGGATTGAAGCGCCTGGAACCGCTCGGCCACAACGGCCGCCATGTGTTGGCTACTGTGGGAATCAGCACCGACACATACAAGGAAGGAGAGCAGCTGCGACGGTGGTTGGCAGGAATTCATAGAGATCTGTACATAACACTTCAGAATTAACTGAATATTTTATTTCTAAAAAGGAAATAAATTTAACTGCTTGCGTCTGTGCATCCTGTGCAATTACATTTATCCACTATTACACCCGCAGAATGCAGGCTAGGTGTCATCTTGATATTACTCAGCACTAACGCTCTCGTACTCTGCTACCGAAATGGGGCGACCAACAATGGGCCGCTGAACTTTGTCTTCCTGGTGTTGTGGCGCTGCTCACTCTTTCCATAGGAGCGCGGGTCAGCGCCTTCTTGATGCCGTTTCGCGGCGCTGCGTTGACCGGTGTGCAGTCGATGCTTTAGGTCTGCACAGATACAATGAAAAAAAGAGAGGTAATGAAATATAAATTATGTTACTCTTTTCGTATGATTCTCCATCGTAAAATTAGGTGTAAATAACGACTGTACGCATGAGAAGAAAAATACACTTTTCATGCCATTCCACCTTATTAAATATCAATATTAACCATTACACTCATGTAACTACGCCTATATGTATAGCAACAAGAAAGGTTCAGAAGTAGCTTCTGATCTCTTATTTATCTAATTATTTACGAAAGTAGAACTCGCAACCTTCTCGTGGGCGCAGTGATGCCAACGTCCACATCATAAACGACTTACGACGTCCTTCAAGAGCTACAGCTATTCATTAAAAGTAATTGGCCAAGACACATTGCATATGTACAGAGAGCTGTAAAACAAAAAAGAAATGGAGTACGCCTTATGTAGACCTACTAATGGAGTCTTACGGAAAGCACTCTGAAACGACGCTGCCGTTATAAAGGGCAGCTGCTGACAAATAAGCAATTTATTGTAGAACGGAGATATTCAAGGAAGGTGTGTTACCGTCGAATACCAAAAGCATTTTAAATAAATTACAACATTCCATATGGGAAGAAGTAACTGACTTGTATATACTGGGAACATTTGGAGCCATTATAGAAATAAAGAAATTTACCGTTGAAGTACATGTGTTATGGGTAAAATGGAGTCGTGGAATCGCTAATAATAAAGCAGTTGACTGCTTAGCAAAGAAAGGCTTCGCAGTAGATCAACTCCGAGTATGCGTAATATATACGGTGAACCTGAATTCTACCGACAAACTTACAGAGGTGGCAGTATGAACAAAAAGTCCTGTAAACGTAGGCTCTAAAGTGCGTGTCCTAAGAGCTATGACCACTTGCTCATCTTTGCTACTGTGAAACACAACTCTTCTACTAAAAAAGTGCTCACAGCTCTTAAGATATGCATTTTAGAGCCCATGTTTACTGGACTTTTTTTCTTGTTGTCGTCCACACTACCACCTCTCATAGTTTCTGGGTGGAGCTCTGGTTCATTCTGTATGCAGACTAGCGACGCGCCCCAGCTTCGCCAGGGGGACGTTCATGAGAAACACACTCTATTTAAAAGATGCACCAAATCCACAGTTTTGGAAATACGACAATGAAATTTTGTACCATGCTTTATGTGAAATCAACACATTTACTGTTAAGTCCCTTGGACTATATATATTTAACTGGTTTGTGGAATTTAAAAATTGTATTGGACAAAACATGTGTGCCTTCTTCTCAGAAACTATTCAAGAGATTTACACAAAATTTTCTCTGTTTAATTTCTTTGCATGTACTAAGATTCTCTCGTGAGATTTTTTCAGTGCATGAAATAGGAGAATTTTAATATTTTTTTAAATTATAATTATATAAGTATAATAAAAAAACTTGGGCAAAATTCTAAGCACTTTGTCCCGTATCTTATCCTACTCTCAGAATTTTAAAATCTACTCTTGAGACAAAGTTTATTAGCTTTGTAGAAATAAGTGTACAAAATTTGATAGTTCTAGACGTGACAGAGTCTGAAAAAAGGTACAAAACTTTAAAAAAATAATTTTCAGGGAGTAAAATTTATGGTTCAACGGAACGTTTTTTTATGACACCTCTTGAGAAGGTCCCATATTTGTACTCAGGGTCTTCTTTCCTTTCGAGGCTTCTCTTCTGGTTTCTTGTTTTCTGTCATGTTTTCTTTACCAGATCTTCAACTGACTTTTCACATGCAGAGAGTCGCCATGAATCCATTTTTCTCAAGATGTCTTCAGTTAAATTTCCTACCTTACAGACGCGTGGAGTAGCCGCGTGGTCTTGGGCGCCTTGTTACGGTTCGGGGGGCTCCTCCCGTCGGAGATTCGAGTCCTCCCTCGGGCATGGGTGTGTGTGTTGTCCTTAGCGTAAGTTAGTTTAAGTTAGAGTAACTAGTGAGTAAGCCTATGGAGCGATGATCTCAGCAGTTTGGTCCCATAGCAACTTTGAAGACAGGTTCTTTACACCAAAACCAGAAAAAAATTATAGAAGTAGATGTCTGACAGTTATTCCTTTTCGAGCTATTAATAAAAGGATACGTCTAGCGACTTTCTATTTACAACCCAACAATTTCACTTATTTGTGCACCCGTTTCACTCATTGTATGCAAGATGGCGTTGTGTTTCCAGGGCGAAAGATTTATATTCGTCATTCTTATGTATTCAACGTGTCCATTATATTCATGTACGACAGGTGCTGAGTTAACCAAAGTTCTCCGTTCAAGCATGACAAGATATTCATTTCGCGAGCAAGCAGGCATCAGCGTACGACACTTTCTCCACAAAATTATTGTCTACCTGGAGAATTGACATGAGAATCTATTGTAGCAGTTATAGGAACCACTACTTTTGCAACTCTGTTGGTAGCAATTTTCTTTCGCATATGGCAAAACTTCCAGTCAGGAATTTACGAAGGTAGGACGCGTTGGTCATCGTTTACATGAAAACCGTTCTGCATGCATTTTCGCTGTTCATGATGCATTTTGGTGACATTCTCCATAAATTAAGAGCACGCTGACGAGTTCTTAATAATTAAATTGTACTGTGATTCTGAAAATGGTTCATGCGTTACTAAACGATCCGATTACGTGGTATCTTACAAGCAATGCACCGTATATGAACTGTAGAATTTCTCGTAACAGTCCTATTCTATGTAAACAGTTGTTCACTGAGCTTCAGCTAACTCCTCCGAAAGACAACACACAACTTACGAGACGTATCTTTTGTCTCAAGCTGGCCGCGGTGACCGAGCGGTTGAAGGCGCTTCAGTTCGGAATCGCGCGACTGCTACGGTCGCAGGTTCGAATCCTGCCTCGGGCATGGATGTGTGTGATGTCATTAGGTTAGTTAGGTTTAAGTAGTTATAAGTTCTAGGGGACTGATGACCTCAGATGTTAAGTCCCATAGCCATTTGAACCATTTATTTTTGTCTCAACTACACTGGTTTCGTTAGAGAGCAACGTAAACATAACATACCCATTGCCTCGGTGCAAGATTCCTTGGAGAGTGGTGTAAAATTTCGCGTGGCGGGCGTTCAGCGGCTTTAACAGTAGCACCACAATCCCAATATTCAATGTATTTTTATTTCGTGATTTCCTATTAGATCTACAAAAGAGTTACATAAGTGAATTTGTCTCATCTACACCTGCTATTCTTTCGGCAAAAAACAGCATTATTTCATTAAAAAAAGGACGTTAATGCCTGTGTTGCGGTTGTTTATCAAGTTGCGATATCGCAATGCTATTTGTTTCTTGAACCCGTAGTCACTGAACATCTAGGTGAAAGCAGATTACTGATGTCTCTATTGGACCGTAAGTAATTCGAGGTGAAAAGTTTGGCGCCTCACCCTCCCTTTTTTGTTTGTTTATGGTTTACAAATACTTCATTGTATGCTGGAAGACATTATTTCTCCTACTAAAATGTTGATTTGTTTTTCAGTATGTTCGTGTCTTTGTCATTAAATGTTTATTTTATTTAAATTGCGTTGGTCGATATTTGTCCGAATTAAATCGAAGCGATTCCTAGATAGTTTAGTAGCGATCGCTGGTTACGATGTGTGCCTTTACTGCTGTATACGAATATTGAAATACACACGTCTTATGACATTTAAATGCTTTCGACCAAGTACAACTGTGTCAAGTGTTTTCTTTTTACAGTGAACCTTCGAGTTCGAGTGTCACGATACTGAAGTGGTATTTCTGTGGAATGTTTTGCATATTAAGATAACTGAATGCAAAGTGGCGGTCAGTGTCATGCGCTAATAAATTGTTCACAACGATCACTATTATCTTCTGCGCCAGGACATTACAAATGTAAGCTGATTCACGTACAATCTTTCAAATAAAAGCTGACCGGCGCCCGGCCACCGAAGAGGCTTTTAAGTCCGCGCCGATCGCGAGATGGGACAAATAATATGACCATGCTGGTAATCTACATCTACATCTACATGGTTACTCTGCAATTCACACTTAAGTGCCTGGCAGAGGGTTAATCGAACCATTTTCATACTGCTTCTCTACCATTCCACTCTCGAATGGCGCGTGGGAAAAAGGAACACCTAAATCTTTCCGTTCGAGCTCTGATTTCTCTTATTTTATAATGATGCTCATTTCTTCCTACGTAGGTGGGTGTCAACAAAATGTTTTCGCATTCGGAAGAGAAAGTTGGTGATTGAAATTTCGTAAATAGATCTCGCCGCACAGAAAACAGCCTTGGTTTCAGTGACTGCCACCCCAAGTCGCGTATCATATCAGTGACACTCTCAACCCTATTGCGCGATAACACGAAACGAGCTGAATTTCTTTGCACTTTTTCGATGTCCTCTGTCAATCCCACCTGGTAAGGATCCCACACCGCGCAGCAGTATTCCAACAAAGGATAGACAAGTGTAATGTAAGCTGTTTCTTTAGTGGGTTAGTCGCATCTTCTAAGTGTTCTGCCAACAAAGCGCAGTCTTTATTTCGCTTTCTCCACAATATTATATATGTGGTCTTTCCAATTCCAGTTGCTCGTAATTGTAATTCCTAGGTATTAAGTCGAATTGACAGCCCTTAGATTTGTGCGATGTATCGTACACCCTAAATTTATCGTATTTCGTTTAGTATTCATGTGTATGACCTCGCACTTTTCTTTGTTTAGTGCCAATTGCCACTTTTCGCACGATACAGAAATTCTCTCTAGATCATTTTGTAATTGGAATTGATCGTCTGATGATTTTACAAGATACACTACTGGCCACTGATATTGCTACAACACGAAGATGACGTGCTACAGACGCGAAATTTAACCGACAGGAAGAAGATGCTGTAATATGCAAGTGATTAGCTTTTCAGAGCATTCCCACAAGGAGGGCGCGGGTGGCGACACCTACTACGTACTGACATGAGGAAACTTTCCAACCGATTACTCATACACAAACAGCAGTTGACCGACGTTGCCTGGTGAAACGTTGTTGTGATGCTTCGTGTAAGGAGGAAAAATGCGTACCATCACGTTTCCGACTTTGATAAAGGTCGGATTGTAGCCTATCGCGATTGCGGTTTACCGTATCGCGACATTGCTGCTCGCGTTGATCGAAATCCAATGACTCTTAGCACAATATGGAATCGGTGGGTTCAGGAGGGTAATACGGAACGCCGTGCTGGATCCCAACGCCCTCGTATCACTAGCAGTCGAGATGACAGGCATCTTATCCGCATGGCTGTAACGGATCGTGCAGCCACGTCTCGATCCCTGAGTCAACAGATGGGGGCCTTTTCAAGACAACAACCATCTGCACGAACAGTACGATGACGTTTTCAGCGGCATGGACTATCAGCTCGGAGACCATGGCCTTGGTTACCCTAGACGCTGCATCACAGACAGGAGCGCCTGAGATGGTGTACTCAACGACAAACCAGCGTGCACGAATGGCAAACCGTCATTTTTTCGGATGATTCTAAGTTCTGTTTACAGCATCATGATGGTCGAATCAGTGTTTAGCGACATCGCGGTGAACGCGCATTGGAAGCGTGCATTTTTCATCGCCATACTGGCGTATCACCCGGCGTGATGGTATGGGGTGTCATTGGTTACACGTCTCAGTCACCTCTTGTTCGCATTGACGGCACTTTGAACAGTGAACGTTACATTTCAGAAGTGTTATGACCCGTGGCACCACCGTTCATTTGATCCCTGCGATACTCTACTTTTCAGCAGGATAATGCACGACCGCATGTTGCAGGTCGTTTACGGGCCTTTCTGGATACGGAAAATGTTTGACTGCTGCCCTGGCCAGCACATTCTCCAGATCTCTCACCAACTGAAAACGTCTGGTCAATGGTGGCCGAGCAACTGGCTCGTCACAATACGCCAGTCACTACTCTTGATGAACTATGGTATCGTGTTGAAGCTGTCTGGGCACATGTATCTGTTCATGCCATCCAAGCTCTGTTTGACTGGATGGCCAGGCGTATCGAGGCCGTTATTACGGCCAGAGGTGGTTGTTCTGGGTTCTGATTTCTCTGGATCTATGCACCCAAATTGCGTGAAAATGTAATCACATGTCATTTCTAGTATAATATATTTGTCCAATGAATACCCGTTAATTATCTGCATTTCTTCTTGGTGTAGCAATTGTAATGGCTAGTAGTGTAGTAAATTACAGTGTCATCTGCAAACAATCTAAGGGGGCTGCTCAAATTATTACCTAGATCATTTATGTAAATCAGGAACAGCAGAGGGCCTATGACACTAACTTGCGGTACGCCAGATATCACTTCTGTTCTGTTCGATGATTTACCGTCTATCACTACGAACTGTGACCTCTCTGAGAGGAAATCACGAATCCAGCCACACAACTGAGACGATACTCCATAAGCACGCAATTTGATTAATAGTCGCTTGTGAGGAACGGTATCAAAAGCCTTCTGCAAAGCTAGGAATAAGTCCGGCTATCTGCACAAGCTGGTAACACTGCAGGATGCGGCAGTTCCTGGAGGAAGTCTTGTACTCTGCTCGAGCTGTTGCGCAACGTCTGGGCCTGTGATCTATCGGCAACCTGCATGTCGTAGTAGTGCAACGTCATATGGTCAAAACCGCCCGTTGCTAAAATTCTTTACCGTATTTCGACTGAATGCTGAAGTCCTGAGTGTAATGGTAGCACAGTTGCAATGGATTTCACTATGTGACCCACCAATACAATAACATTTATTGGCAGAATGTCTGCCTTTGAATGCCGCATGTGCCAGGGCTCTCCAGGACCCGTTTACTGGTACCCGACAGCGACTGTCGCTGCGGCGTTGCGATGTATGTCCTGTGTCGGAAACTTCTGCTTCTAGTCATCGCTTTGAAGGGGGTAAAACGCTTTACTTTTGTCAGAGCCACGCTCCACAAAAAGTGTCTATGATTTGCATTTCACGCTCGAAGGCAGCTAAGGTAGACGATCTGTTTTAATATGATAAGTATTGTAGTGTACTAAGACGCAAAAAATTAATTTTATAGTTTTTCATCCAATGAGAATACCCCACTACGTTGTTTAATACTTTATATCTCGCTTCTTTTCCTTTTAGAAGCGATTCTTCATGCGATTTGTTCATCGGGAATTCGTATGTACCGTTGTCTGATTTCTTACGGTAAATGTATGCGACAAACTGTGTGAATACATTGCAATACATGCTTATAGAAACGCAGACACACTACACATTTTCAGGTCCATTCCAGAACTTAACATTGACCTAACGTGATATTTAAGGTTGTTGTTGTTGTGGTCTTCAGTCCTGAGACTGGTTTGATGCAGCTCTCCATGCAACTCTATCCTGTGCAAGCTTCTTCATCTCGCAGTACCTACTGCAGCCTACATCCTTTTGAATCAGCTTAGTGTATTCATCTCTTGGTTTCCCTCTACGATTTTTACCCTCCACGCTGCCCTCCAGTACTAAATTGGTGATCCCTTGATGCCTCAGAACATGTCCTACCAACCGATCCCTTCTTCTAGTCTTGTACCACAAACTCCTCTTCTCCCCAATTGTATTCAGTACCTCCTCATTAGTTATGTGATCTACCCATTTAATCTTCAGCATTCTTCTGTAGCACTACATTTCGAAAGATTCTATTCTCTTCTTGTCTAAACTATTTATCGTCCACGTTTCGCTTCCATACATGGGTACACTCCATACAAATACTTTCAGGAACGCCTGACTGACACTTAAATCAATACCCGATGTTAACAAATTTTTCTTATTCAGAAACGCTTTCCTTGCCATTGCCAGTCTACATTTTATATCCTCTCTACTTCGACAATCATCAGTTATTTTGCTCCCCAATAGCAAAACTCCTCTACTACTTTAAGTGTCTCATTTCCTAATCTAATTCCCTCAGCATTACCCGACTTAATTCGACTACATTCCATTATCCTCGTTTTGCTTTTGTTGGTGTTCATCTTATACCCTCCTTTCAAGACACTGTCCATTCCGTTCAACTGCTCTTCCAAGTCCTTTGCTGTCTCTGACAGAATTACAATGTCATCGGCGAACCTCAAAGTTTTTATTTCTTCTCCATGGATTTTAATACCTACTCCGAACTTTTCTTTTGTTTCCTTTACTGCTTGCTCAATATAGAGATTGAATAGCATCGGGGAGAGGCTACAACCCTGTATATTTAAGGTATTCAGCTAGATTTAAACCAACAATATTTTTGAAGCTACCGAGAGTGGAAAGGAGTTGACGCTGATGTTGCCAAACGTCTACAGGAGTGCCTAATTGCTATTACACGGATTTAACATAGAGGAAACATACTCATTTCATAACTTTTTCCCTGAAATATGGGTCCTACGTGACGAACAAAACTCAAATTAGTATCGCTGACGGTCGAATAGAAATTCTGCGGAGACTTTTGTATAGTGAGAAGCTTGCTATTTACAAAGAAGATACCTATGACCAGTAACACAGTTTACTGTGTCGGGCTTGTAAGAAGACTTAATGTGTAAAGGTTATCTTCGGGTTTTGTTAAAATGTTTCTTCTAGCAATTTGCAGGTCGATTAAATAAAATGGAAAATAAGAACCTAGGGTGCACTGGTCTGCACCGCGATTGGAATTGACAACTCACGCAATATTCGTCAGTGAGTGTCATAACGACACATTAAAGGTAAGAGTAATTGTTGCTTATTTGAAGTACGGCATTCCTGGAGTGAAAGAATAAAACTTTCTGTTTCAGTGTCTTATCTTACATGAGGATTGTGCAGCGTAAGTCATCGAAGTTGAAAGGGATTACCAAGTAATTTTATCCGATCAATTCAGGACCCCATGCAGAAGTAAATGCACTGTCACATGGTTGCCAAATATTTGCATCGATGTTGCCAATTCTTAGCTGTCCTATGGGCGGCTATGTAGCGAAATTTGTCATGCTCGTCTTATACGGGCTCTCAGAGGAGAGATGCGAACATATTATCTCCTGATACTAGCAAAGTTAGTGATTCGCTCATGATGCAGCTAATTTTCCATCTCGATTAGAGTTTTTCCAAAATTCAAACGAACAAAGCATTTACTGTGATGGTTTGCAACGAAAACTTATTTCAATAGAATAAAAAGTAATTCTAATTAACCTAGCCATACACATCTCGAAACAGTAATATGCGTTTATGAGAAATTTTCACTCCTTTCTGTGCTGTCTGTCGGACAGCATAAGGCAGTTAATAGTCTTTGGTGACTTCAGTGTAGATTTTCTAAAGAATTGTGATACGAAAAAATCCACATAATAAGCCCAGTTTTTTCTGAACTATGTAATGCTTCACTGTCTCAAGGCATTTTTCCAGAGAGACTGAAATATCCACTGTCAAACCCCTATTTAAGAAAGATGAGAGGAGAGATGTCAATAACTACCTACCTGTTTCATTGCTGACATCGTTTTACAATGTTTTGAGAAGGTAATGTGTTCTAGGATAGTATCTCATCTGAGCACCAATAATATCCCCAGCAAATCACGGTTTGGAGTTCGGGAGAGATGCTTTACTGAGAATGCCATTTACATGTTCACTCACCAAATTTTACAATCATTAAATAATAAAATAGCGACGGTAGCTATTTTCTGCGACCTTTCTAAGGCATTTGAATGTGTTAATAACACTATTGTCCTAGATAAAGCGACGTTTTATAGGATTTATGGTATAGTGAACCAGTGGATAATGTTATATACAACCAAAAGAAAGCAGGAAGCTGTACTTAGTAATTCGACCAATATAGTTCGGGGCTGCTATTCTGACAGGGAAGAAATCACATATGGGAATTTCCACGGCTCTGTCTTACGTCCGCTATTGTTCCTGATATATGTAAACGATCTTCTGTCTAATATACAAGTAGAATAAGTGCATTTTGCAGATGACACTCGTATTTTATCATCTTAGATCGATATATATGTAATGCACACTAACCATTGAGTGGTTTTCTGCGAATGGTTCACCCTCAATTTTCAAAAGACAATATACTCAGTTTTGCGTATCTAGGGGTACTACACTAATGATAAATGCATCATATGGTGAGGAAATTATAAAAAGGGTGGAAACTTCAAACTTATTAGGTTTCCATAGTGATGAGAATTTGAACTGGAAAAAGCACATTTTAGAACTCCTAAATAACTTAGTTCACCCACATTAGCACTTAGGATCATTGTAAATCTTGTGATAGGCAAATCAGTAAGTAGACATATTCTGAATATTTTCATTTAATAATGTCATACGGGATAATGTTCTGGGGGTAGCTCAACTATAAGAAAGAATGTTTTCATTGCTCAAGAACCTCTTATAAGAATAATATGTAGTGCCCACACATGATCATCATGTAGACATCTGTTTCAGGTATTCGTCGTTCTGACTACTGATTCACAGAATATTTATTCCATGATGTAGTTTGTTACAAATAATCCACTGATATCAAAAGGAACAATGATATACATGATGACAACACCAGAAGAAAGAATTACATTCATTATTCCACATTAAGGTTCTCTTCAGAGCAAAAAGCGGTGCACGATGCCGCAACTAAAATTTTTGATAATCTACCCAGTGATATAAAATGTCAGACAGACAGCAAAGTAAAATTTATAAACGAACTGAAAAAGTTTCTCCTTGAGAACTCCTGTTCCGTAGAAGAATTTCTGTCACTGTAATGTACAAAAGGTGGTAGCTACGAATTACTAACTCACATCAGTATGTTTAGTAATAATAATAATGATAATAAAATAACTATAAGAAACTTATTAATGTTCAGAATATAGCCATATTTACAAATTAATTTGCCAGGTGAATGTAAAATGACTCGTTTGACATCATTACGATTTATCGTGTAAAAATGATCCATGGTACGTGAAACTAACTAACTCACTAACTAAGGCATGTCACATCGAAATCGGCTGTGTCTCCGTGCAGTCTTGTGCCACATACAAATTGAATTTGACGACTACTCCGAGAATGCAGAAGTACAGGGTGTACATGAAGTCCGGGAACACTTTCAATTATTTACTGCACAAGAACCAAACGTTGTACAGATATCATATATACGCCATTTTGAAGAGAAACCCTGAAAGTTTTTTTTCATGCATACCGCCACGGCGTAGCTTGTTAGTTTGCCGATAGTCAGCGCTTGTCGCCAACATGGCGTGTTCAGGAGCGGAGCGAGCTTTCTGTGTGTTAGAGTTCGACAAAAACAAGTGTGCTACAGCTGTTCAACGGATGTTTAGAACCAAGTATGGCAAGGAGCCACCAACAAGGAAGGACATTTACCACTGGCACAACAAATTCGTTACGACGGGTTACTTGTGCCCGGCAAAGAGAAGCGGACGTCCCAGTGTGAGTGAAGTGAAAGTGGAGCGCGTTCGAGAGAAATTCATAAGGAGTCGAAACAAACCGATGCGTCGTGCATCCCGTGAACTCGAAATGGCTCCAATGACAGTGCGGAAAGTCCTGAGAGAGAAACTGTCTATGAAACCATTCAAATTGGAGGTAGTGCAAAAGCTCAATGACGACGACAAAAACAAGCGTTTTGAGTTTTGTTTCATGATATGGCCTCCCCGATCACCTGATCTCTCTCCGTGTGACTTTTTTCTATGGGGACACATTAAAGATCCGGTGTATGTACCACCTCTACCACGTGATGTAAGAGAACTCCGGGACACAATACGGGAAGCGACTGCCACAGTCGACGATGCCATGCTAGGACGGGTATGACAAGAATTCGATTACCGTATTGACGTTTGCCAGGTCACTCATGGTTCGCATATCGAATGTTTGTAAAAATACTTTCAGATTTTCTCTTCAAAATGAAGTCCGTATGACATATGTACAATGTTTAGTTCTTGTGCAATAAATAATTGAAAGTGTTCCCGGACTTTATGTACACCGTGTATATCGGTGGGGATGGAAGCAAGAAGAAATGCATTTAACTAATCATTCGATGCTAAGCAGTAATCAACTCATCTGAGGGCTCAGAGGAGAAGAAACTATAAATTATGTTTGTTAACACAGAAAATAATCTGAAAATGTGGACAATGAGTAATTCTGCCCCTTAGTAAGTTTCTCAGCTTGAGATCGATACTTATAAAACACACGGTCTAGCCTGTTCATTGCTTTTGAAATGTTACCCTCTAGTTTGGTCCATAAATGATCAAAAGAAAACAAATCCCTGTCAGTGATGGTTCCTACGAATCTTTCCAGCGACTTTTTTTTAGTGTTGTTGCTTGGTATTCGTAAAGCAAACTATTATGTCTGCTCTCACGAGGTATTGGATCGTACATGCACCTGATTACCCGGAATTCCCTTCTTAGTTTACGTTGCTATGTAAATAAAAGCAAGAAGAAACCCTAATGTGTCCACTGGTATACGTTATTGAATGAGCATTAGCACATAATTATCAAACATAGTGTGCCATCTATAGTTGTAACGTTATAACCAGCACCTAAATCGATTGTAAACCGTTGTCGTGGGCACAGATTCGTAGCTGTCTGTAAAAAGAGGCAGAATCCGTACTGCAAATTCAATTGTTGAGTAACATACTGCAACACGAATTTATCTGTCGCCACCGTATTAAATTAACAGAAATTGTTTGCTTAGTTCTGCCTATGTCACCAGCGTCCCGTTGTCTTTTTGTATCGTGCTGGAACGAGACGCTGAGATAAATGCGCTTATTCTGCGTAGCGAAACAGCCAACATTCCATTCTTTCAGATTCACTGGTCAGGTGAATCGGTACCAAATACGGCTAGGAAAGCTCTTGCAAATGAACGAATAAAAATAATAATAGTAACACTAACATATAAATAATGAATGAAGTTTGTTGCAGTACAGAAGAAGGTTGACGATTAAAAATAAAAATAAATAAAAGTAGGCTAATCATTCAGTCGACAGATGTTTTCTCTGATGACATGAAATAATAAAATATCATAAAAAAGGACAGAGTAGTGTAGAAAAGGGGGTGTGGTACTGCGCACTGTTTGAAACAAGATGGCTTTTAAATGATTTGTAGCACGAATTAAACTCCGAGAATTGGAAACAACGTTTCTAGCGTTCTATAGAACTACCTGACAGCAAAAAATTTCAACAGATTACAGCTTTGTGTTACTGACACTCGCTTCGAACCTGTTCAGAGACTTTCTCTTCTTTTGCTGCTGAAATAACGTGCTATTAGCGAAGCAGACGATTACGTTTATTATTCCAAGGTTGCAAGGAGATATATGAAGCACAGGGCTAAAATTCGCCCCTTACTTGTGACAATTACAGGTCAGTTAAAATAGCAGCGAGAGGAAGTGATAAGACACAGCTTTTCCAACAAAACTGGAGTTGATTTTTAAAGCAACTACCGTTTTAGAATGTCAGTACTTCATAACTATGTGGACAAGGCATTGCTGCAGTCACAGGCGCCGACTCCATGGGGTCTGGGGTGGCCCGAGCCCCCTTAGAAATTCGTTTTGGGGGTGGGGAGGGGTGGAGCCCCCTAATAATTTAAGAAAATTATTAGTTCTGTTATGCTTTGTAAAATCACAAAATTATGTTGGAATTTTGTATTTTCCTTTTTTGACGATACTTACCTTTTAAAATACATTCAGTAATGAGTTAAAACAAATAATTATTACAGTAGTAAGCAGGTTAACTGAAAACCAGTGGTGTGAATCATGATAATGTTACGGTGCTGAGGGCACACTTACAATTTGGCTTGGTGCGCGAACCTTCGGGTGAAGTCTGGCGCCAGGGGCCAGCGCTGCGGCTGCGGCGACTTCAAAAGGACTGGAGCAGAGGCGCCTGGAACCCTCCGCCTCGCGTCGCCTTCACGCTTCGCGACATTATGACACCGCGGCTATACAAAGTCCACCGTGCTGTCGCAGTCATTGAGTGTGGATAGTTTCGTTCAGTGCACGCTGCAGACTTGTTTAGTGTTCCGACTTTAGTGTCTAGTGAACTACTTTATATGACTATATTTTATTCGTTTACCTTAGTCTCTTAGTGTATTCTGAATTAAGTTTGCAATGGATAAATTTGTTACCAAAAAGGCGCGCTTGGATGTTGGTGATACTGCAATTCAACCTCCAACAATTATTGTGTCGTCAATTGCTTCGTCGTCTTCAGGCTAGAACCGTTCACAGCCAAAACGTGGACTATCCGGCAAGGGAAGATCATTTCAGAAGTCTTGGTTGATCAAATATACATGGCTAAATTATAAAGCAACTTCCGAAAAAGTTTTTTGCAAAACCTGCAAAGAGGCAGATGCAAAAAATCCATTACAATTTCCTTAAAAAAAAAAAAAAGAAGATGCATTTACTTCCGTAGTGTTTTCTAACTGGAAAAAGGCTTTGGAAAAATTCCGTCTTCATGAAAAGACGTCTACGCATAATGAAGGTGTTCTGAAACTAAATTCTATCACTAACCGAAGTGTGGCCTCCCAACTGAGAGAACAGTTAGATAGTGATATGAAGAAATGCCATTTAGCCGTTAAGACAATTTTTACTACCGCGCAATTTCTATGCCAACAAGGGCTAGCAATTAGAGGGCACGAAGATGAAACCCAATTTTTTCTCAATTATTGGAATTCTGAAAGACTGACAAACCTGAGTTTAAGGATTGATTATGGCGTTCAGGGTATAAGTGGACGTCCCACGATATTCAAAACAAGATCATTGCTGTACTAGGAAAGTCTGTGTTGAGAAAGGTATTGGCTTCAGTCAAGAAGACAGAATGTTTTCCTATTACGGTTGACGAAACAAGTGATTCTTCGATTCACGAACAAGTGTCATTTTGTATTCGTTCTGTCGATGATTCCTTAATCATCAACGAAAACTTTATTGGTTTATATGAGACCCCGAACACTGAATCACAAACTCTGTTTAGTATTTTAAAAGACGTTTCTGTTCGTCTTGATTTGTCAATGAATAACTTAAGAGGAAAGTGCCATGATGGTGCCTCGAATATGAGAGGTAAGTTCAAAGGACTAAAAAAGTTAGTTTTGGATATACAACCAAAAGCACGTTATGTGCATTGCACTGCTCACAGTTCAGAATTAGCAGTTGTCGACAGTCTCCGCCATCTTACGTCTATGAAGGATATTATGGCTTTAACCAAGGACTTAATAAACACCGTAAGGGAATCCAACAAAAGGATGGGACTTTTCAAAGGCATACGCTGTGAGAGCGCCAACGACCAAGATGGTCTAGGACCCCTTTGCCCGACTCATTGGACTCTGCGAGCTTCCTGTATCTTGAGTCTGCAGAGCACAAAACACAGGCAGGTTACAAATGTCCAGCCTACCTTGAGTCAATGTTACAATTCAAGATTTATTTCTTTTTACGTCTTTATTGCCATGCAATGAACCCAGTAGAGGATGTCAATGAAAAACCTCAATACCCTTATCTAAGTGTTGCTGATCTGGAAAAAAATATATGAGGGCTTGATTTTTATATCGAATGAAAGACGTTATAGTTCTGAACACTTTTGGGAATTGTGTTTAAAGGTAAAACCTTCCTCGGAATCGAAGTATACCAAAGAACTATGAAAACAACGAAGCCAGCTCACCGCACACTTTCAAAACCCCAAAGAAATACTACAAAAGCTATTTACATTGAAGTTTGTGAAACGGTGCAATCTTGCATTACTGAGCGGATTGCTTCAACTGCACTCACACAGGTCATTGCAGTGGAACAAAAGTGCTTGCATTTACTAAACAGAGGTGAAACATGTGGTGTCACCGCCAGACACCACACTTGCTAGGTGGTAGCCTTTAAATCGGCCGCGGTCCGTTAGTATACGTCGGACCCGCGTGTCGCCACTATCAGTGATTGCAGACCGAGCGCTGCCACACGGCAGGTCTAGAGAGACTTCCTAGCACTCGCCCCAGTTGTACAGCCGACTTTGCTAGCGATGGTTCACTGACAAATTACGCTCTCATTTGCCGAGACGATAGTTAGCATAGCTTTCAGCTACGTCATTTGCTACGACCTAGCAAGGCGCCATTATCATTTGCTATTTATCTTGTGATGCATGTACCGTCAGACCGATGTTCACCAATTATGGATTAAAGTTAAGTATTCCAGAAGCTACGTACTTTTTTTACTAGACTCAACTCCATTTACTGTTCCAGACCTCACGCCAGCCTGCGTGAGCTTAAACGCGTGCCTTTTGGCTACCTCATAGTGGCTTGGCTGTCTTGCCAAGTCACAACAGAACAAATTTGGAAAAATCAACTGAGTTTTTCAAAAATGTCTTAGACATTGAAGGACTGCGCTTACACTTGAATATGTTAGCCGATATCGCTAATAAAAAACAACTTATCTTAAAAAACATGCGTGATGTAAGAAAGTACATCACACAAGAGCTTGCAGTTGGCGAAATGTTATGTGAAGTAGTGAAGTGCATTAAGCTTCTCCACGTAGTTCCAATCACAACAGCAGCAGCAGAACGGTCATTTAGCGCCGTTAGACGTCTGAAGTCATATCTCCAATTAACAATGGGACACAAGCAATTGAACAACTTGGCTGTTCTTCATGCCCACCGAGATATTTTGGATGAATTGGATATCCAACCAGTCATCAACGACTTCATATTGAGTAATCCAGTCAGACAGTCGACATTTGCACCTTTCTAAAGACACTCTAACCCTAATAATGGCATTTAGATCAATATTGAAATTCTTTATAAAATAGAGAATTAAATACATAAATAATGTTAAATTTTCAGTTTCGAAATATTAGCACTAGTTTAATACTGTATTACTATATTAATATATTACTGTATTAGTTATTTTCAAATACTTAAATATTTTTAGGGTGTTATAACCAATTAAAACCCGCTATTTACATACTTTTTGACTGAAAGTATTAGGCATACTATATTAACTTTATTAACTGTATTGAAGCATTAACTTTGAGATATTTTTTTATTTAATGAACCCTGAGCCTTACTCAAAGTAAGCATAAATTAACTATTTCACTTATTAATCAAAGTGCTATTACTGTGCGACAGCAATAATTTGTTTTATTCTTTTAATGGTAATTTAGGATTTATTTAAATATAATTTCAGTCTTTTCGGAGCTATATATTCACTGCTCTGTAATAGTCAATAAGAATGATTATTACTGTAAATTAAATTAGCTTTTTACGAAAATACCATGCGTGTTTATGTTTTGTTTCTTTTTTTCAAAGCCAAAAAATGTGTCAGGCTTGACGAGTTTCCCGAAGTGTCGAGTTATCGAGAGTCCAGTTTTCGGGGCTCTGATGTTGATCATATGACTCTAAAATGCTTAAAAAACTTTAAAACTCACTATTTTTCATCTAAAATTCAGAAAATTTCCCGGGGGAAGACCCCCAGTATGCCCTCCCGCCCCCCTAATATTTTTTATAAGTCGGCGCCCCTGGCCGCGGTAAACACTCTCTCACTAGCATAACCTTAGCTGAAGTGGATAGCTTGCAACGTGAAAAATTAGAGTATGGATAGCTGAAGCATGAAACGATCGTCTTGTAGTTTATTTTACTAACTGAATGTAGAAGCTTCAGTGAGAATTATTCAGAATATTTTTCCGAGATAACAAGAAAAGTCAAGCGAATTTAGCAAGATAAATCTGTCCCACAAACGCAAATCACTATTATGGCAACAGAGTTGCTAAACATAGCGTACGACGTTGCAAAGTTTTGACTACGTTAATGCAAGAAGAATAGATTTTCAGAGGCTGGAATCCTGCATGATTCGATCTGGACATCCAGTCTACAGCGAGATACTGTGCTCTACAAATTTCAGACATCATTTACTTTCGAATCGCTGTACAGAGCAACTTGCAGCTACAACGAATTTATGTTATGCAACAGTCAGCAGCTTTCTGCACGTCTGCATTCAGTTATGACTGCCAGATGATGTATAGCTATATAAAGTCAGTGGCGTAGGCACCAATTCAGAATATCATCAAGAGATGAATTGAAATTATGATTAGCCAGAAATTGAGTACATTCACCTAACGCACCAAGATGCTTTAACATCTCAGTAGTGATTCCCACACGAATATGCCGATGTTCTTGAACGAACGACGCACTTAGGAGCAATCAAACAGTACATTGGGAAGCAACTGCACCATATTCAGGCACTTCCTCAACCCTGCCTACGCTCAATACGGTAGACCAGCTGCTCTTACTGTTATTTTACTTCTTTCGGTCTGAGGTGTACTGCAAATTGAAAAGCTCGTACACCAGACACTGATCGCATTTATTGGCAATGTTTCCTGAGTGACCTTGCAATAAACAGTATGTGCAGATGACATTTGTCGTTATTTTGCCGTACAGATATAGACAGAAGGTCAGTAAACTGTAGTCGAATTTAGTCAGTTGTTGCAGAGGGAGTTTTGCTGTGTAGATAGCTAGGTGGCAGAAGTAAAATGGATGTAAAATTGGGCTGGAATAAGCAAAAATAGCTTTTTCAAGACATAAACATGCTAACATCAAACATAAATTTGATTTGATAGGAGGGCTTTACTGAAAGTATTTGTCAGTTTTCCTCCTGTTCTTTAATGGTGTAGATTGTTCTCCGTACAAATAAACACTAACTCTAGCAAAGCATTACCCATGATCAGAGTCACAGGAATGGGAATAACACTCATTAAGGTATTATTCAGTTTTTCACTCGTTTTAGACAGTTGCACACATTACATATCTGAAATCGGGTGTGTACAGTGTCTCCCGCTAGACCGCATGTCCGGATCCGATCATGCAGGATTCCATCTACCAAAATACAATCAGCTCACCATTAGCGCAGTAAAACTTCACGACGTCGTAGGCACTATTTTACAAGTCTGTTATCATAAAAGTAATGTTTGGATGTGGGAATGACTGATCCAGCTAAATTCGCTTGACCTTTTCTTGTCATTAGGATTAAATATTCCGAATAATTCCCATTCAAGATATCACAATAAGTTAGTAGAATATGGAGGCATGCTAAAAAATAATCCCTCCAAAATTTTATGTGAAAAAATTAAAATATTTTTAAGTAAAACAAACGTTATTAACATTCTACATATTTATTCTTCGTGTCTTAATATTTATGTATCAACATAGTCACTCTGGCGACGAACACATTTCTCCCAACGTGATGCAGGTTTGTTGATGGCATTACTGTAGAAGGTTTGACTTCGGTGACGGAGCCACAACTTGAACTCTACTCGCAACACTTCATCACTATCAAAGTGAAGTCACCGAAGGTTTTCTTTAAGTTCTGAAAACAGATGAAAATGAGATGGAATCAAGTCAAGAATGCGTGGAGGATGATCGATGACAGTGAACCCAAGGCGCCAGAT
Source organism: Schistocerca serialis cubense (assembly GCF_023864345.2). Taxonomy (NCBI): domain Eukaryota; kingdom Metazoa; phylum Arthropoda; class Insecta; order Orthoptera; family Acrididae; genus Schistocerca; species Schistocerca serialis. The sequence goes on along the minus strand of NC_064640.1, from coordinate 460,364,010 downwards.
AGTTGCAGACGTTACAGCACTAATGAGTGGTCTGGCACTCTCCATGCTGAAGAAGAGGATGCTACATGTGTGGTAGGACTCTTCATATTCGAAACTTGATTATAGCGCGCAGAGTCTCACACACCAACATCTTTACATTACAAACCGTCATGTTACACGCTACAATTCGGAGCAGAGGGCTGCAAATACAGAGACATGAATAATAAAGATGCAAAATATTAATAACGTTTCCTTTATTTAAAATACGTTAAGAGTTTGCGCATAAAAATTCTATGAAATCAGTTGTCAGCACACCCACGTAAAATTATTGATTCCAAGTAGGTCGTTTAATGCACTAAGTTATCCACACTTAAATCTCTCAAGTTGCAAGATGTCTACCTCTGCTACGATTATGGTAATAAGAGAGTGTTTATTGCAGCATTCTATTGTCTGTATAGTTCTAAAGTGTTAACTTTCGAAAACGTCAGTTTCTAAATCAGTTACAATTTTGCTGCAAACTGTATCTTATCACTTTTTCTCGCTGCTACTTTAACTGAGCTGTGTTAACTGTCACTAGTAAGGGACGGATTAACCCACTGTTTCATATGTCTCCTCGTAACCTGGCAATAACAGACGTAGTCCTCTGCTTCGCGAGTATCACGTTACGTCACCAACAAAACAAGAGAAAGTCTCGGAACAGGTTCGAAGCGAATGTCAGTGACACGACGCTGTATTTTGCTCACCATCTCAGCATTAGACAAGATGGGGAACATTAGAGAAGAAATGAACAGTTTTGTTAGTATGTATTATCTACGGTAGATCTGGAGATGAAAACGTATGAAAGTACACAAGTGAACCTATGCCTGTTTTTCTCTGTTTTGTTTCTGCTTCAATAGTCATAATCAGTTTTTCCTTATGAATCAACAGTTTCATTTATTACCTGTGGCATGGATGTATTAGTTTATCATCTATACTGTCTCCACATTTTTGTGGTATTACTGATATTCTGATTGTGTATGACGTAAGACCGAACACAGATACAGTCCTTTTGAGGTTAACAGTGCATAATATCTTCCTGTTTCTGGATTTTTGGCCAAGGTCTTTCTGCAGACATTTTTAGTTTTGTCAAAACAAACGTGTGCCGCAAGCTGAGCAGGATAAGTGTACTTGGTCATGTTTGTTTTTTACTACCAATAACAGTATAATGAAAATGAAAATAAAGCCCACTTAACTCAATGGACATTCTGTAATTGTGCTAGATCCGCTACTGTATTCAGTGACTGCACAGTCTTATTTAGGCTTAGGAGGAACTGTCACATATTACTGCATTTCCTGCTTAGCATGTTATTTTAGTCACCTGTGTTTTGTTCTGTTATAGAAAAACAATAAAGACAATTTAGTCTTTGAAATAGCATTGGGACACTTAACATGTGAGCGCACAGTCATATTTTAGGCGTCAAGTGTATCTTAACCCGTAAGGCACACAATAATTGCGCTATTCTAGTGGCTAACACATTATTTTAGCTAACGTGTGTTTTATAGGACAATAATACAAACAACTTAGATGTGGAAATATTTAATTTGTCTCTCCATCGTGCCATTTTATAGAGAAACTAGGGAATACTTGAACAAAAATTGAGATGTGCATGTATTCAGTATAAAAAAAAAGTTGCTGTTGGGATGTGCCTTCTTCAAGATTCTCAGCAACAACTGTCTAAGCATAAATGTCTTCAACAAATCCCCAGACTCAGCTCATTTAGCGACATTAAATAAATATAACAGAGAATTATAAGCCTGGTTGAAGTGCAACAAATGCTATTCAAGCAAGAAATTCTTGGAAATTAATCATTTTAAAGTGTTCTTTTCGTAAATAATAAATAAATTCCTTCTTAATTATCATGTAAGGACTTTTGTGTTGATGAATCTAATTATTTTATAAATATATTTCTTCATTGTATACTTTTATGAAACGGTTGCATGTAAAATACTAAGATATCAATAATTACCATATTCTATGTTAGTGTCACAACTTTGTCTACCATACGTATCTAGTAAATTGTATACTAAATGAAGACAACGTCATCACGTATCTCCTAGTTTGGGTGTGAATAAATACCGATACTTATATTTTTTTAGGTTTAATGTCCTGTTGATGATTAATTCATTGTAAAGTATATGAAGCATAATTTCAGATAGAACAGGGATTGGAAGAAAATCGTCTATGGCCTTTTCAAAAGCACCAACCCAGCATTCGTCTTAATCGATGTAGAGAAATTAGGGCACACTAAAATATGGGTGTCTAGGGCCTTAATCATGTACTACCTTGCTCGGTGGAGTCCCAGTCAGCATCTTATTACTTTGTTGAGAGCATAGTCCTTTACGAATTTGGTCGCGAGGGGGCAGTGGATTTGGTTGGTTGAAAAGTGTGGTGTTAGTAATTATAATATTTTATTGTGCGTTGTGAAGATCACTATTATTACAGAAGGTTTTGCGTCCTGTGTTTCCTCGAGATTGGTATGTCCAACATCGCAATGGAGCTCTCACCGCCCCCCCCCCCCCCCCCAAAATCTGAAACGTGACAGTGCAAAGTGATATATACTGAGGTGCAAAATGTGGAGTACTTCCTGATATCGTGTGGACCACCTTTTGTCTGACACATTGCAGCAACTCGGCGCGGCATAGACTCAACAGGCCGTTGGAAGTGCCCGGCAGAAATATTGAGCAATGTCGCCTGTATAGCCATCAATGACTGTGGAAGCATTGCCAGTGAAGGATTTAGTGCACGAAGTGTCTTCACGATTAGTCCCATAAATGTACTATGGGATTCGTGTCGGGAAATCCGGGTGTCCAAGACATTCACTCGAATCTTCCAGAATGTTTTTCATACCAATCTGAACAATTGTAGCTCAGAAATGAATGAAAAGTGCAGCACATTGTACTTACATAATGAAATAACTTATTTTCAAGATTGTATAAACAAAACAGTGTCTTTCACTTAAAGTGTAGTATCACAACGTTGGAACAACCCTGTAAAAGTCATCCGCAAAGGAACAAAATTGCTACTATTTCTTCTACTACTACTAGTACAAATGTTTCATTTAAATCTGTAGTTGCTTTCAGGACAGGTATGATGAAGCAGGGATATTTCGCTGCCTTTCAAAGTGTTCTTAACCTATGTAAGAGCTCTTATTCGTCATGCAAGTGCTGATGAAGATTCATGCCTGCACCAACAGCGTAAGGGAACTAGATCTAGCTCGCACTGGTACGTGAACAGTAAGGGGTAGGTGCTAGGTAGATTGGTTTTAAGGGATGAAGTGGAATGTGGACATCTTTCAGGCAGCCAATAGCAAGTACATTTCATTTCATACGGGAAGTACTATCGGCTAGTGAGAGATGCAGAACGACAGGCAGCTTGTATGATAAAGTTGTATAAATGTATGGTTGAGGATACTGTCATCGAACTCGTGTTGGAACAAGGAGTGGATAAAAAGAGCTTTGTTAGAACTCAGGAAATGGTGATAAAGAATAAGAAGTCTAAGTTACCGGTGATTCTAACAGTCTGCTCCCCACCACTTGGCACTCAAGGATCGCTCTGAGTGTGTGTAGAAGTGTTTGTGTTCCAGCCCTGCCAGGTAGGCTGAATTAGTCACAGAACTGGTTAGACATTAGAAGAACGGTTATTTGTGGATTCCTGAAAGAGTTTCTCGACCAAGTAATTTAATTTAATGAGAGTAGGTTGCCTGCTTTTAGGACAAACAATCCGTTGCTTGTAAACTTACATCGTTTTTTATCACGTTTTTTACAAAATGATTCAGTGTAGATATTGTTTACTGATAATTAAATTTAAAAAAGGACCATGGATCTTGATTCAAGTACCGGTTATAGATGACAATGCTTTGCTACCTGATAAGTTAAAGCAAATAAGTAAGAACAGAAGTAAACTCCACAGAAATGGAGTCTGCAATATACTACACTTAAACAATGTCAATTAATGTAGTTGGATAACTGTCCCAACTGACGTTCAACATTTTTATCTTGCTTGGCTGACCTCAACTCAAAGGATGGTTTAGTATACTACTCAAAAGTAAACACAGAATTGAATGAAGAGGCACCCTTGCGACATCATATGTAATGTACTCCCTGCACGATTGCAATGCATCATTTACCTTAGCAGCACGGTGTGTCCTTGAATGTGTGGGACGCCAGACGACTACATCTCCTCTGTGCTGCCTGTGAACCTACAAAACTGCTTATTCTTGACTGAAGTGTCAGTCTTATACTCTTACCGAGTTCTTCTGTGAAGCAGAAGACGGTTTGTCCATAGTCTGTCTATAATAGCTGTGTACACTAGCCTGATTAGTGGGATGATGCCCTCACAGTTCTCGCAAGAATAAATTAACTAACACAACTCTTCTAAATCTCTTCACTTGGAGAATATACGAGACCCTAAGCTTTTGTAACGTTGATCTATTTAGAGTCCATTGTGATCAAAGTGACCACTGAATAAATTTCTCTCCATTCCTCATAGAGCGTTAAACACCTAAATGTATCAACACAACGTTTCGGAGAGAAAGCGCCCTTTCTTGTCTGCAAATGACATATATCGATGTACCTCTTCCCCCTCTGTGAATAACATTGCCTTCCTCCAAAACTGAAGTCAGCCGACCAAATTACTGCATACAGGAATTATTTCTTCCACTCTCAAAGTATTACTTTTAGTCGTCCTATGCACTAACTCCAGCTCCACAAAGAAATGACATAAACAGTGCAGCCTCCCTTCCCTCGACATTTTCAGATTGTTCCGCCAAAGAGATGGCGCTCTACGAGAGGGGCAGGCCGTACTAGCATTCATACATATACGTAGACTTCATAGAATTCTCACAAGAGTGCCACATGCTACTTTTACTATGTATATCCTTGCCTCCAAAAATGTAACCCATCAAATTAGTGTCAACCGCGTAGTCGCCTCTTCCTTGGGGCACCTGAAGCAGTAAGCACACCTTTGGCCCCCTGTTGAGAAACAAACTACGTGATTGTGTCGAGACCTGTGCAGCATCCCTTGTGGCAGTGATATTTATGACTCATCCCTATCCTTCGACACAGGTCTGTTAAGTGACTTTTAAAGAAAAATGTTGTGTCATGGCTCATCGCCTCCTCTCCATTCCAGGTCTGCGTTGCTACCAAATGTATGTACATGCAAATGAGAAAATAGATTACTTGGTATTGTATTCCGATCTGCCAAGGACATTTCATTCACTTTCATTATAATTTGATATGCAAATTAAGTCTGTTACACTAAAAGCATGGCATGAGGCATATTATTCGAATCGTCTCCTCGAGGATATACTCATGACAGGTGATGAAAAATGGACTGCCCCTATAAATAACTTCCCCCTTCCTAGTTAATTTGATGGTGGGTTTAGTCAAAGGTTGTAGCGTGGACTAAAGCAGCGCCAAATTAGGTAAGTGTCTCAATTTGGTTATTGAGCTGACTTCCGCTTCATCCATCTTCCTTGTCTTATGTTAAGGTGGGTCATCTTACAATAGTAATTTATCTTTATATATAAAATTTTTAAAAAAGTGATTGGCAAAATTCTTTATTATATCTTAACGTTAGTATACTGAGATATTATTTGTTCATGGACTAAGTGTCCACAATTATTGTTAACTTTTCGGTGTCTCTTTACATGTAATTAACTAGAATGTCTCTTTCACACTTGACTCAGTATCTTATTCATCCTTTAACTAGTCTAATAATACTTCAAATTTGTGAAAAGGAAAGCCCACATTTATTCCACTTATCAGGAATGATTATGTGTATGGTTGAAGTTGGGGAAATCTTTGTCTCATCTATCCTATTATTTTATCTCAACCGTTCAAATTACTTGTGCATTAAGATATTTGTCTCTCTATATCTACATATAGAATACTCGTACATGGGTGGCTCGTTTTTTATTGATTGCCGAAGGTTTTTGCCCTCCGATGTGATTCCTATTTGAAGTAAGGTTCCACATCACTCGTTCTTGACTTCATTCGTGTTCATACTGTCCCGTTTTGATCCATTGTTTGTATTTTATTCCTCCTAAATTATCCTGTCTTTTGCTACCTGTCATAAGTCATTGATGTCTCCACCTTTTACCTGCGCTGTCTCCTTGATGATCTTTTATGTTGTCCCACGACCACTGCGCCGGTGGCTCGATGTTTCAACAGTGTTGTTCTCTTACTTGTGTCCGCATCTCGTGTTTACAATGTTCTATACAAAGTTTACAGTTAATCTGTGCGATAATCTAATTTTTGACTGAAATGTGTTCATGATCCATGGATTTAGGGTTATAATTTGTATGCCGTTAGTACTCGTCTCCTACTTGCGTTTAATTATTAGCTGTGCATGCTCTATAAATTCTAAGCTATTCTTTGATCATGTTTCCTCTCCATCCATAATGATGATCGTCCATCAGCTCTCCACCTGTATGTTTTTTATCTGAAATGTAGTGTTTGCCATTGCCTCTTACTGGTATGTTAGTAGAATTGGTCGTTTTCCCTCCCTTAGGTCAAATCATCCAATTGATTCACATATCCATATTTTTAATTACTGCATTGGTTTTATCTATTATTTAGTTACGTTCTTCTCATATTGATGTACACTTCCTCTGTTTTTTTCATTCTCTACTTGACTCATGTCTACCTACAAAACAGAAATCAATTAGATTAGCATTCATCTTTTGTATTCATTTACAGATGCACTTGTGTCATCATATATTGTCTCTGGTTTCCTTTCTCAAATGATGTTCCTGACCTAATCCTCCTCAGTCTCCATCTCCAATCATGTAAGATAACTTTGCAGCTGTGTTAACCCTACATTATTTTCCCCTAAGCACAAAGTTTTATTTGGAGTCCATCCCACTCAACATATTAATAATAATTAAGGTTCTGAAGAGTCCTCATAAGTACAGGGATCTCATATCCTTCGCTATGAGCCCATACTCTTTTGAACCATCTTTCACTGCCTGTGTACAAAATATATTCTACCTATTGATACTTGTGGCCCTTGGGTTCACCAACCTTCTTTTATATTATTATAATAACACTTCCTGCCTTTTAATTCAGCGAGCTCTTGACTTGGGTATCTTAAGCTTCGTTTAGTTACATATCCATTAGACCACTGACAATGATCTTAATGTCCGACAGGTCGTTCTTATTCACATAATTTTTCCATTCTATGTATGTTCTAAGTTACTTTATTTAATTATGTTGTTAAGATTGTCTGCCTCCCTCTTTTCCAGATTATTCTTTCATCACTGTTTCAAAATACTACAGATAGCCTGTTTTTGTAATGGTCACCTTCTTGCAGTTCTGTCTGTTCTATCTCTGTGGATAATGCCCGCACAGAGAATATTATGTGTAGCTTGTGCGACTTGTCTGTGTTGTTGTCTCAGGCTTGCCAGGAATTTAATTATTTCTCTTATTTTCTCTGGTGGACGATGGTTTCTTAGAACCGTTATGGGTGGTAGTTAAGTAGGTTGCCTACTTTTAGGACAAACAACCTGTCCCTTGCAGTATTATATTGTTTCTATTATCATGTTCCTTACAAAATGATTCAGGGTAGAAATGGTTTACTTATAACTACATTTAAAAAAGGACACATGGATCTTGACACAAGTATCAGTTATAGATGACAATTCTTTGCTACCTGATAAGTTAAAACAAACAAGTAAGAACAGAAGTAAACTCCACAGAAATGGAGTCTGCAATATACTACACTTAAACAATGTCAGTTAATGTAGTTGGATAACTGTCCCAACTGACGTTCAACATTTTAATCTTGCTTGGCTGACCTCAACTCAAAGGATGGTTTACTATACTACTCCAAAGTAAACACGGAATTGAATGAAGAGGCACCCTTGCGACATCATATGTAATGTACTCCCTGCACGATTGCAATGCATCATCTTGTGACAGCCAGAGCGAGAGCACCAGCAGCAGCGAGTACTGTTTGTATAAAGCGTTTATTTTGCATTTTGTTTACGACCTTCCACTAAGGAAGGGATTCTATTTGTGTTTATCTGCTCTGCATAGTAACTAACAGTTCTTGATAAAACTTTACGTAGTTTTCGTGTTAGATTTCTTAGTGTTTTCTTGATCGTTTAGAACAGAAAGCGCCCTAAAACCGTCTTTTGTTTGTTTCGCGGCCGTTAGCTACTAGTCACTTGAATCAGCAGTTGTCTTGTGACAGCCAGAGCGAGAGCACCAGCAGCAGCGAGTACTGTTTGTATAAAGCGTTTTTGTACTTATTTGCTGCGCTTAGCTTTTAAATAGTTTTTCTGGGAAAGCCTAGCGTAGTTTTCGCGTCTCGTATTTCAGTAAGTGTTTCTTGATTATCAGAGTAGCTAATCAGAAGATTATCTTGGGAATTTGTCACCGTATAGAGTAGGGTAAACATAGTCATGTGTAGGGACTGTGGTTGTTGTGAGCGGACGCAAGGAGAATTGGCCACTCTTCGGGGGCAGGTGGAGGCTTTGTCTGTTAGGCTCATCGAGCTCGAGGCGCAGGCGTCGGCTCGTAGTGGCGTTGGGGCAACTGTGGTGAGACCTATGCCTACTTCGGTGGCCTTGGAATCACATGGAACCCCTGATGTCGCTGCGTCTTCCGGCAGTGAGCATCTTACCGGTCAGCCATCACTCCAGGGTGAATGGCGGACAGTGGTGGGCTCGCGCGTGCCTGGCCGAAAGGCGAAGGTGGGATCTGGCCGCGTGGCAGCTGCCTTACCTCTTTCCAACAGGTACGGGGTGCTTCCTAGTGGTGATGACATCGTTTCCGAGCCACCACAGGATGCCTCGCCTGTTGGGCCAGTGGCCGATTCTCCGGCAAGGTCCCGACAGTCACAGAGGACGGGCCTATTAGTTATAGGGAGCTCCAACGTTAGGCGGGTTATGGAGCCCCTCAGGAAAATAGCGGGTAGGTCGGGGAAGAATGCCAGTGTGCACTCGGTGTGCTTGCCGGGTGGTCTCGTCCGTAATGTGGAGGAGGCCCTTCCGGCAGCTATTGAACGCACTGGGTGTGACCGGCTGCAGATAGTAGCACATGTCGGAACGAATGACGCCTGCCGCTTGGATTCTGAGGCCATCCTTGGTTCCTTCCGGCGGCTGGCTGATTTGGTGAAGACAACCAGCATCGCACGCGGAGTGCAAGCTGAGCTTAATATCTGCAGCATAGTGCCCAGAGTCGATCGCGGTCCTCTGGTTTGGAGCCGTGTGGAGGGTCTAAACCAGAGGCTCAGACGACTCTGCGACTATAATGGTTGCAAATTCATCGACCTCCGTTATTGGGTGGAGAACTGTAGGGCCCCCCTAGACAGGTCAGGCATGCACTACACACCGGAAGCAGCTACTAGGGTAGCAGAGTACGTGTGGCGTGCACACGGGGGTTTTTTAGGTTCGAGGGACCCCCCCTTGGGCGAAACGATAAAATACCTGACGGCTTACCAGAGAGGACATTATCATCGTTGATAAAGAACGTCCGTCCTCAGAGACCAAAAACAGGAAAAGTTAACGTAATATTGGTAAACTGCAGGAGTATCCAGGGCAAGGTTCCTGAATTAGTATCTCTTATTGAAGGAAATAGTGCGCATATAGTATTAGGAACGGAAAGTTGGTTAAAACTGGAAGTGAACAGTAACGAAATCCTAGACACAGAATGGAATATATACCGCAAGGATAGGATAAACGCCAATGGTGGAGGAGTATTTATAGCAGTAAAGAATTCAATAATATCCAGTGAAGTTATTAGCGAATGCGAATGTGAAATAATCTGGGTTAAGTTAAGTATCAAAGGTGGGTCAGATATGATAGTCGGATGCTTCTATAGACCACCTGCATCAGCAACCGTAGTAGTTGAGCGCCTCAGAGAGAACCTGCAGAACGTCGTGAAGAAGTTTCGTGATCATACTATTGTAATAGGGGGAGACTTCAATCTACCAGGTATAGAATGGGATAGTCACACAATCAGAACTGAAGCCAGGGACAGAGACTCTTGTGACATTATCCTGACTGCCTTGTCCGAGAATTACTTCGAGCAGATAGTTAGAGAACCAACTCGTGAAGCTAACGTTTTAGACCTCATAGCAACAAATAGACCGGAACTTTTCGACTCCGTGAATGTAGAAGAGGGTATCAGTGATCATAAGTCAGTGGTTGCATCAATGACTACAAGTGTAATAAGAAATGCCAAGAAAGGAAGGAAAATATATTTGCTTAACAAGAGTGATAGGGCACAAATCGCAGAATATCTGAGTGACCACCATCAAACGTTCATTTCTGAGGAAGAGGATGTGGAACAAAAATGGAAAAAATTCAGAAACATCGTCCAGTACGCCTTAGATAAGTTCGTACCGACTAAGGTCCAAAGCGAGTGGAAAGATCCACCGTGGTATAACAATCATGTACGAAAGGTACCACGGAAACAAAGAAAGCTTCATCATAGGTTTAAGAGTAGTCGAATCATAGCTGATAAGGAAAAGCTGAACGAACCGAAAAAGAGCGTAAAGAGAGCAATGAGAGAAGCATTCAACGAATTCGAACATAAAACATTGGCAAACAATCTAAACAAGAACCCTAAAAAGTTTTGGTCATATGTAAAATCGGTAAGCGGATCTAAATCCCCTATTCAGTCACTCGTTGACCACGATGGCACCGAAACAGAGGACGACCGAAGAAAGGCAGAAATACTGAATTCAGTGTTCCGAAACTGTTTCACTGCGGAAAATCGTAACACGGTCCCTGACTTCAGCCGTCGCACGGACGCCAAAATGGAAAATATTGAAATAAACGATATCGGAATTGAAAAACAACTGCTATCACTTAGTAGCGGAAAAGCATCCGGACCAGACGAGATACCCTTAAGATTCTACAGTGATTATGCTAAAGAACTTGCCCCCTTTCTATCAGCAATTTATCGTAGATCGCTGGAAGAACGTAAAGTACCTAGGGACTGGAAGAAAGCGCAGGTCGTTCCCATTTTCAAGAAGGGTCATAAATCAGATGCGAATAATTATAGGCCTATTTCGCTTACGTCAATCTGTTGTAGAATAATGGAACATGTTTTGTGTTCTCGTATTATGACGTTCTTAGATAATACAAATCTCCTTCATCATAACCAACATGGATTCCGCAAACAGAGATCATGTGAAACTCAGCTCGCCCTATTTGCCCAAGAAATTCACAGTGCCGTAGACACTGGCGAGCAGATTGATGCCGTATTCCTGGACTTCAGGAAGGCATTTGATACGGTTCCGCACTTACGCTTAGTGAAAAAAATACGAGCTTACGGAATATCGGACCAGGTTTGTGATTGGATTCAGGATTTCCTAGAAGAAAGAACACAACATGTCATTCTTAACGGTTCAAAATCTGCAGATGTAGAGGTAATTTCGGGAGTACCGCAGGGAAGCGTGATAGGACCTTTATTGTTTACAATATACATAAATGACTTAGTTGACAACATCGGTAGCTCCGTGAGGCTATTTGCAGATGACACGGTTGTCTACAAGAAAGTAGCAACATCAGAAGACTCGTACGTACTCCAGGAGGACCTGCAGAGGACTAATGCATGGTGCGACAGCTGGCAGCTTTCCCTAAACGTAGATAAATGTAATATAATGCGCATACATAGGGGCAGAAATCCATTCCAGTACGATTATGCCATAGGTGGTAAAACATTGGAAGCGGTAACGACCGTAAAATACTTAGGAGTTACTATCCGGAGCGATCTGAAGTGGAATGATCACATAAAACAAATAGTGGGAAAAGCAGGTGCCAGGTTGAGATTCATAGGAAGAATTCTAAGAAAATGTGACTCATCGACGAAAGAAGTAGCTTACAAAACGCTTGTTCGTCCGATTCTTGAGTATTGCTCATCAGTATGGGACCCTTACCAGGTTGGATTAATAGAAGAGATAGACATGATCCAGCGAAAAGCAGCGCGATTCGTCATGGGGACATTTAGTCAGCGCGAGAGCGTTACGGAGATGCTGAACAAGCTCCAGTGGCGGACACTTCAAGAAAGGCGTTACGCAATACGGAGAGGTTTATTATCGAAATTACGAGAGAGCACATTCCGGGAAGAGATGGGCAACATATTACTACCGCCCACATATATCTCGCGTAATGATCACAACGAAAAGATCCGAGAAATTAGAGCAAATACGGAGACTTACAAGCAGTCGTTCTTCCCACGCACAATTCGTGAATGGAACAGGGAAGGGGGGATCAGATAGTGGTACAATAAGTACCCTCCGCCACACACCGTAAGGTGGCTTGCGGAGTATAGATGTAGATTTACCTTAGCAGCACGGTGTGTCCTTGAATGTGTAGGACGCCAGACGACTACATCTCCTCTGTGCTGCCTGTGAACCTACAAAACTGCTTATTCTTGACTGAAGTGTCAGTCATATACTCTTACCGAGTTCTTCTGTGAAGCAGAAGACGGTTTGTCCCTAGTCTGTCTATAATAGCTGTGTACACTAGCCTGATTAGTGGGATGATGCCCTCACAGTTCTCGCAAGAATGAATTAACTAACACAACTCTTCTAGATCTCTTCACCTGGAGGATATATGAGACTCTCAGCTTATGTAATACTGATCTATTTACAGTCCATTGTGATCAAAGTGACCACAGAATAAATTTCTCTCCATTCCCCGTAGAGCGTTAAACACTCAATGTATCAACACAATGTTACAGAGAGAGAGCTCTTTATTGTCTACAGATGGCATACATCAATGTACCTCTCCCCCCTCTGTGAATAACATTGACTCCCTCCAGAATTGCAGTCAACCAACCAAACTGCTGCATACAGGAATTATTTCTCCCACTATCAAAACATTACTTTCAGTCGTCATATCCACTAGTTCCACCTCTGTAAAGAAATCGTTGTGTTTTGTCGCCTCCTCTCCGTTCCAGGTCTGAGTTGCTAGCAAATGTATGTAAATGCAGATTTGAAAAGGGATAACTTAATATCATATTCTGGTCAGCCAAGTGCACTTTCATTATCATTTAATATTCAAATTAAGTCTCCAAAGTATGGCGTGTGATATGTCATTCGAATCCTCTTGTCAAGGAGATATCCACGGATTGTAGTAAAATGGACTGTCATCTTATCTCTTGCCCATGGAAGATAGTAAAAATGGAGTGCCACGTTACAGGTGTTTTATTGCTGTTTCAAAATTGTGCGTGTGTTGCTGATCAAGGTTAAGGTAGAGGGATCAAGCTGATATTTTAGACGGTTGAGAAGGAAGTGGAGTTGGTTTGGAAATAGGTAACCATAATTTTGAGATATAATGCGGTCTGTACTGCTCAGATATACTGATTAAGAATATGTGAGCGTTCGAATGGATAGGTATTCGGAGAACAACTGTAATAAAAGACGGTGATGTTTTCGGCGGTGAGGTGAAGAAGCAGTGAGTTGCTGGTGGTAGGATATGTGTCGACGGGATGTATAAGGACGATCCGTTTATGTTCAGAGGATAGTGCCACTGCTAAGTATTTTTGGCTATGTAAGGCAGTGGGAATAATTTTCATGTGTGGTGACTGTAAATAGGAGGTATTGTTTCTGAAATTTGTTCGCACTATGATGGCGACATGCTGTGTTTCTGCAATTCTGGAGGAGACAACAATAATAGTATTTGATGTACACTCCTGGAAATTGAAATAAGAACACCGTGAATTCATTGTCCCAGGAAGGGGAAACTTTATTGACACATTCCTGGGGTCAGATACATCACATGATCACACTGACAGAACCACAGGCACATAGACACAGGCAACAGAGCATGCACAATGTCGGCACTAGTACAGTGTATATCCACCTTTCGCAGCAATGCAGGCTGCTATTCTCCCATGGAGACGATCGTAGAGATGCTGGATGTAGTCCTGTGGAACGGCTTGCCATGCCATTTCCACCTGGCGCCTCAGTTGGACCAGCGTTCGTGCTGGACGTGCAGACCGCGTGAGACGACGCTTCATCCAGTCCCAAACATGCTCAATGGGGGACAGATCCGGAGATCTTGCTGGCCTGGGTAGTTGACTTACACCTTCTAGAGCACGTTGGGTGGCACGGGATACATGCGGACGTGCATTGTCCTGTTGGAACAGCAAGTTCCCTTGCCGGTCTAGGAATGGTGTTCGATGACGGTTTGGATGTACCGTGCACTATTCAGTGTCCCCTCGACGATCACCAGTGGTGTACGGCCAGTGTAGGAGATCGCTCCCCACACCATGATGCCGGGTGTTGGCCCTGTGTACCTCGGTCGTATGCAGTCCTGATTGTGGCGCTCACCTGCACGGCGCCAAACACGCATACGACCATCATTGGCACCAAGGCAGAAGCGACTCTCATCGCTGAAGACGACACGTCTCCATTCGTCCCTCCATTCACGCCTGTCGCGACACCACTGGAGGCGGGCTGCACGATGTTGGGGCGTGAGCGGAAGACGGCCTAACGGTGTGCGGGACCGTAGCCCAGCTTCATGGAGACGGTTGCGAATGGTCCTCGCCGATACCCCAGGAGCAACAGTGTCCCTAATTTGCTGGGAAGTGGCGGTGCGGTCCCCTACGGCACTGCGTAGGATCCTACGGTCTTGCCGTGCATCCGTGCGTCGCTGCGGTCCGGTCCCAGGTCGACGGGCACGTGCACCTTCCGCCGACTACTGGCGACAACATCGATGTACTGTGGAGACCTCACGCCCCACGTGTTGAGCAATTCGGCGGTACGTCCACCCGGCCTCCCGCATGCCCACTATACGCCCTCGCTCAAAGTCCGTCAACTGCACATACGGTTCACGTCCACGCTGTCGCGGCATGCTACCAGTGTTAAAGACTGCGATGGAGCTCCGTATGCCACGACAAACTGGCTGACACTGACGGCGGCGGTGCACAAATGCTGCGCAGCTAGCGCCATTCGACGGCCAACACCGCGGTTCCTGGTGTGTCCGCTGTGCCGTGCGTGTGATCATTGCTTGTACAGCCCTCTCGCAGTGTCCGGAGCGAGTATGGTGGGTCTGACACACCGGTGTCAATGTGTTCTTTTTTCCATTTCCAGGAGTGTACATGATGCCTCAAGTAAGCTGCACTGTTACCCACCCAAAGCAGAAAAGGAGATGTGTGATGTGTGTAGTTGTGCTCAGCATTTTACGTCGTTTTTGTGAGATTTATTGACGCTGTAGTGTCCATGTTTCGCATACTTCTATGAAAGGCGGCGGAAACAAGCAAGGTGGGGAATCTGTGCGATTGGCACATTGATTCACTCATACAGGGTGGAGAAAAATTGTGCCACGAAATTTTAACCCTGGATAGCTGATGCCAGTAGGAACCAAAATTACTAATGTTGGGTAGGTCGATAACGTACTATTTTTGAACTACAAAAACTTGGCACCACGTGCTCTGATTGGGCGAGGGACTGCCCTGTTGCCGTTCGTCGGCTGACGGGCAGCGCTGTGGTTGTCGGTTCACACACACAAACGGCACTCGCCCCGTCACTGCCCAAGCATAATATGCACAGGTGTCGAATAGGTCTTGCATTCACACGTAAGCTTCGCTTCGGAGCACACACACGCCACCCGCGATTTATTCATACAGTAAGCATGGTTACACAGTATTCGTCTGAAGAACAACGAGATATGGTTTTTGTTTATGGACTAGCCGAAGACGCCACCCACACCCGCAAACGTATACAGCAATTCACCAGCGACATGGCGAAACAGGCTCGTTAGCGGGATATCACGGTGATGCTGGCAGACCTCGAACACGACGTCATATCATGAAATTATAATGGATGTGTCAGGATCCCGGCGGATTCGCCCCCAGGCCCCCAGAATGGAAGGCTAGCACGCTACCACCGAGCGTGCGGTCCACCTTGGACACATCGTGATCTCCAGCAGGCAAAGCATTCGCAGTCATGCGTTATCCGGGGCATCCGGCAACAGGGCAATCCTACGGCCAATCGGAGAGCATGGCGCCAAGTTTCCATAGTTTACAAATGGTGCGTTGCCGAACCACACAACACTAGTAATTTTAGTTCCTACTGGCATCAGCTATCCAGGGTTAAAATTTCGTGACACAGTTTTTCTCCACCCTGTATTTACATATACACTACCGGCCATTAACATTGCTACACCACGAAGATGACGTGCTACAGACGCGAAATTTAACCGACAGGAAGAAGATGCTGTAATATGCAAATGATTAGCTTCTCACAGCATTCACACAAGGTTGGCGCCGGTGGTGACACCTACAAAGTGCTGACACGAGGGAAGTTTCCAACCGATTTCTCATACACAAACAGCAGTTGACCGGCGTTGCCTGGTGAAACGTTGTTATGATGCCTCGTGTAAGGAGGAGAAATGCGTACCATAACGTTTCCGACTTTGATAAAGGTCAGATTGTAGCCTATCGCGATTGCGGTTTATGGTATCGCGACATTGTTGCTCGCGTTGGTCGAGATCCAATGACTGTTAGCAGAATATGGAATCGGTGGGTTCAGGAGGGTAATATGGAACGCCGTGCTGGGTCCCAACGGCCTCGTATCACTAGCATTCGAGATGACAGGCATCTTATCCGCATGGCTGTAACGGATCGTGCAGCCACGTCTCGATCCCTGAGTCAACAGATGGGGACGTTAGCAAGACAACAACCATCTGCACAAACAGCTCGATGACGTTTGCAGTAGCACGAACTATCAGCTCGGAGACAATGGCTGCGGTTACCCTTGACGCTGCATCACAGACAGGAGCGCCTGCGATGGTGTACTCAACGACGAGCCGGCCGGTGTGGCCACGCTGTTAAAGGCGCTACAGTCTGGAACCGCGCGACCGCTACGGTCGCAGGTTCGAATCCTGCCTCGGGCATGGATGTGTGTGATGTCCTTAGGTTAGTTAGGTTTAAGTAGTTCTAAGTTCTAGGGGACTGATGACCTTAGAAGTTAAGTCCCATAGTGCTCAGAGCCATTTTACTCAACGACGAACCTGGGTGCACGAATGGCGAAACGTCATTTTTTCGGATGAATCCAGGTTCTGTTTACAGCATCATGATGGTGGCAACCGTGTTTGGCGACATCGCGGTGAACGCACATTGGAAGCGTGTATTCGTCTTCGTCATACTGGCGTATCACCCGACGTGATGGTATGGGGTGCCATTGGTTACACGTCTCGGTCACGTCTTGTTCGCATTGACGGCACTTTGAACAGTGGACGTTACATTTCAGATGTGTTACGACCCGTAGCTCTACCCTTCATTCGATCCCTGTGAAACCCTACATTTCAGCAGGATAATGCACGACCGCATGTTGCAAGTCCTGTACGGGCCTTTCTGGATACAGAAAATGTTCGACTGCTGCCCTGGCCAGCACACTCTCCAGATCTCTCACCAACTGAAAACATCTGGTCAATGGTGGCCGAGCAACTGGCTCGTCACAATATGCCAGTCACTACTCTTGATGAACTGTGGTATCGTGTTGAAGCTGCATGGGCAGCTGTACCTGTACACGTCATCCAAGCTCTGTTTGACTCAATGCCCAGGCGTATCAAGGCCGTTATAACGGCCAGAGGTGGTTGTTCTGGATACTGATTTCTCAGGATCTATGCACCCAAACTGCGTGAAAATGTAATCACATGTCAGTTCTAGTATAATATATTTGTCCAATGAATACCCGTTTATCATCTACATTTGTTCTTGGTGTAGCAATTTTAATGGTCAATAGTGTATAAGTCGACTTACAGTACCTCCCTTGTGTCGAACAAAATCACGTATGTTAGACGATCGGCATCGAATACAGCCGCGCGGGATTAGCCGAGCGGTCCTAGGCGCTGCAGTCATGGGCTGTGCGGCTGGTCCTGGCGGAGGTTCGAGTCCTCCCTCTGGCATGAGTGTGTGTGTTTGTCCTTAGGATAATTTAGTACTGTGTAAGCTTAGGGACTGATGAGCTTAGCAGTTAAGTCCCGTAAGATTTCACACACATTTGAACATCGAAAACATAGGTCCAAAAGCCTGACGTAAAACTTAAGTGGAATTAAGCTGTTGATTTTATCAAAATTTTGTGTGTGTCAAGATGTGTCTTTTTGTACATTGTGTATTACGAGGAACGTATTTTGTGATACTGAGTCAGCTGTAATCAACATTTGTGGGTTATACAGTTTTAGTTGTAGTGTTCTCGCTCAAAGAATCGTTCAGCTCGAATTCCAGTACGACCTATAACATCGTGAACAAATATACTTTTTAAAGAATTTTCGGAAGTTACTAGTATTGTGCATGACATATTAAACAGTAAATTTAAGTTTGCGATTTAGTTACTATAGCAAATATTAAAAGTAACATATCACATTAAATTTAATTTTCCTTCAAAAGGAATGTGTATTGTCTACTTTTATCGTAAATTAACAATATTTTCTATTTTGTTGGCACCTATAAGCTCAAAAAAGTTTCAGGAAATTAATAATTTTCATTCCAGGTTTTTCTTTTGCATTCACAGAAATGTCGTTATGCGCTCTAATTACTTCAGTTCTCAAAGGTAATAAGTAATACATTTAGCTCAGTATATCCAGATATTTAAAAAAAAAATCAACCAGGTTATTTCAAAGTTTTTTATTTACTGTCGTGTAAAGCAACAAGTTCGAGAAGCTGACGTCCACTGAAACAGAAACTGAGTCAGTGAGACTCACTTCACATGTTGGGCAATCTACTACATCCTGCGTCAAGAGGAGGCAAACGCAAAGGCTAGGGGTCTATTAAACGTTGGCAGCTCTACCAAATGGCGAATAATGACATCTATTAGCGAAACGTTAGTAAGAGATGAGAAGTGACATAAGGTGAGCTCGGTGTGTATGCCCGGGGGCCTCAGTCAACATGTTGAAGAAGCTATTCCGGCAAACATTGAGGGAACAGGGTGCTACGAACTGCAGATTGTGGCGTACATTCGGACAAATTATGCCTGTCGTCTGGGCTCTGAGTGCCTGGCAGAGAAGAATGAGAAGACAAATCATTGCTTATGATGTTTCACCGAAGTTCACAATGTGCAGCATTGTCCCCTGAACACATCGTGGCATACTGTTTGTGAGTCGAGTGGAAAGAGAGAACCAGTGACTTCGAAGGTTCTGTGATAACCTATGCTGCGACTTCCTGAACTTGCGCCACAGGTTGTAGGGTCCCCATAAATGGGTCAAGTGTGCACTACACACCAGAGACTGCTATCCAGGTATCTAACTGTGTGTGGAGTACACACACAAGGTTTTTTTTTTTTTTTTTTTTTTTTTGTAGATTATTTGACTCTCCATCCAGCCCGGTTAACGCAGCTGTAGGGGACTAAAAGTATCAGTATAAGATCCACGATCTGTGTAAGATCCGAAGAAATGCCTCTTGTGGAAATAGTTTGATTTACTATTGATGAACTCCCAAAGCAATCCAAACAAAGTCCCAAAATTTTAAACACTCCTAGACATCAGTGGAGCTCACATAACACTAGGTACAAAAAGTTGGTTAAAACCCAGAATTGGTAGCAGCGATATTTTGGCAAACATTAAGTGTTTATTGAAAGGGTAGGCAAGTAGTAAATGGAGGTGGTATATTTGTCACAGTAGATAAGACATTCAAATCCACCATCATAGAAATTGCAACTGCCTGCTAAACTGTCTGGACAATACTCACTAACGAGTGTGGGCATAGCATTGTAACAGTATCCTTCCATAGACCACCAGAGCCACCTCCATATGTAACCATAAATTTAAGAGAAAGCCTAAGTTCACTAGCGAGTAAGTTCCCCAATCATTCTGTCATTGTTGAAGGAAACTTGAATCATCGACAATCAGTTGGGAAAATGACAGTCTTGTAGAAGGCCCTCTTGCCAAAAGGCAACTAAAACAAGTAGAAGGATTTATATTGTCATGAAACCAGATAAAGTGATGGTACTGTCACATCTCGGTAAGAACCTCGAAACATACACTGATCAGCCACAACATTATGACCACTTGCCTAACAGTCGGTATTTCCAACTCTGGAATGGATAACAGCGGCGATGCGTCATGACATGGAAGCAATGAGACCTTGATAGATTGCTGGAGGGAGTTGGCATCACGTATACACACACAGGTCACATAATTGCCGCCAATTCCGGGGAGGGGTCGATGACGCCACGTTCAGTCGCATCCCAGATGTGTTCGATTAAGTTTGGATGTGGCGAGTTGGGGGGCCATCACATCAATTGGAACTCGCCACTGTGTTCCTCGGCCGGCCGGTGTGGCCGAGCGGTTCTAGGCGCTTCAGCCTGGAACCGTGCGACCGCTACGGTCGCAGGTTCGAAACCTGCCTCGGATATGGATGTGTGTGATGTCCTTAGGTTAGTTAGGTTTAATTAGTTCTAAGTTCTAGGGGAATGATGACCTAAGATGTGCTCAGAGCCATTTGAACCATTTTTTTGTGTTCCTCGAACCACTCAGTCACACTCCTGGCCTTGTGACATGGCGCATTATCTTGCTGAAAAATGCCATAACCACTGGGTAACAAAATTTTAGTTGAAATTCATGATTTTCTGATTTTTGTCTCAGAAATTAAGGAAGCAAGATAGATTAAGTAGGCGAATAAATAAAGCTAGGATGTTTAAATTTAAGTAGAAGGGAGATTCGCTATAGTCATAAAGATGTGAGAAGTTTCAACTGAATAACCACAAAACTATAGCTATAGCGTATCTCCAAAGGGCAAGTTCAGATCTCGTCTACTGCGTGTTGTGCAATTCAATTAATTATCTCGCCCAAAATGTTTGACTTAGCCACCTCAGACTTTTATTATGATTACTTACCTGTGTATTGATCGCACATTTAAATTGAGAGCTTCATCGGCCATCAGCAAAGGAAGCAATGATTTATTCGATAACTTAAAGTGGTGCATTACTAGCCCAGCGGCTAATCGGGAGAGCAGATTTGATCAGCCGTTCCCTTAGCCGTCCGCACCGCGGCTTTATATGTAAGGAAGCTGCGTGAGGAAAAAAGGCCCCAGTTCTCTCCAGACGCTGATTAGCGCACCACCTGTGCTGGGAGTCGCGTCGCGTCGGTATCGTTGATATAAACAGTCTCGGATGCAGTAATAAGTTACTCGGGATACGTGTAACCATGAAATCGTTTTCGAGTGAAGTGTTAATTTTGGGATGACTTTAATGATCTATCATCAGTTTGCGTATGTCGTATTTTCACGTGCCGCCGCAGGACAGACATTCTACCTTTATTTAGCGTAGCGTTTTATGAACCTTAATCATCAAATTATGGCGAGAATTCACTTAAACATTTAATTTGAACAGTTATAGTTGCATCAGCGCAATAGACTCTGAACTGCTCTGGTAGGTGGATTGTGTGGATTCTTTTTGGCCTGTGACTTTCAGAATATAGTGAACATTTTAGAGAGAATGGTTTTTGATTATGAATCCCAGACAATCTCCTAATTCCTCAGAGCTATAAGCTGTAGCTATAAATTTATTTCTCGGATGAAGTGGGCACTAGGAATTCTAATTACAGGATTCACGTTTTGCTAATCACTTTCTGGTAGCCAATATTGTAGTTAGAGATCCAGTGTTGAGAATGGCAAACAGCATAAATACAAATCATTTATTCTATTATTCCACCTGCCACCCCACATATGTTGCTAATCGGCTGGGAAACAAACTGAGTAAAAGTGAAAGTGATTTTTAAATAATTCGGATTCGCAACTGAGCAATGGAACAGTTACGTGTGGATGTGGACGACGCAATTGGATTAACAACGCATCTGGATTGACGGAGCTGGCGCTGAGTCTACCTCCATTGCTGGCATCGCGAGAAGTCAGTCTCGCCGCACCGCAGTCATCCGTCGGCGCGACCGGAGCCGCGTCTGCTGTTGCGGGCTACGCCCACAACACAGCAGTTGTCGAGGTGCCGTCTGCAGTTCAACGCGCCGCGTCACATCAGTATTCCTGGTACGCCGCTCCGGCAACGCCATACGTCGTGCAGAAGGAACTAAGTTAAGTGAAAAGCCGTTAAAACTTTTACTAACCTGCACTAAAAGACTGTCGGCGATGGAACCGAAAAAAGAAACAGAAGTTAAACCTAAATCAGGACCTGTGTCTGTTGAAGGAACTGTAAATCCAGACAACGGTTCAAGTGTAAATATGCATGAAAATAGTAATGTTAAAGTGAAATCCGAACTAGTGTCTCCTGACAGTAGTGTGAAAAAGGGCAACGATTCAATAGTAGAGACCGCTGTAGTAAAGCAGAAATCAGAAAGTGTTAAGTTATTGGAGGATAGTTTCTCTGATGAATTAAAAATGAAACAGTCATCAGAGATGGTAGAGTTTAAAAAAGAGAAGTTAGATATGACTGATCAATCAGAAGTTTCATTTAGTTTTGATGATTCTGGTGTTGGAGCTAGTTTTTCGTCACCCGAGTGTGATAAAAAGCCAGCTAGTGAGCAACCCAAAGATACTGGGGCTATTGATTTAAATGTAATATTACAAGCAATAGCTGCCAGTAATGCAAAAATGTCAGCCAGTAATGCTAGAATGACAGCTGAGTTAAAATCTGATATAATTGAGGTAAATAACAGGATTGTGGCCAGCCAAACCAATTTTAATAAACGGTTTGAGGCAATGGACAATAAATTAGAATCCAATAAAGCTGAATTAGAAACTTCCTTCAAGACTGGTTGCAATAAGTTGAAAGAGGATCTGGACAGTTTAAATTATAAAATTGATTACAACCATGAGGATATTAAGAAAAAGGTTGCTCAACAGTTATCTGAGATGTATAAAACAGTAAAATCCGAAGTTGCTGAGGTTCGCAAAGACTTCCAAATGGAAGATGCGAAGCTGGAGCACAAGTTAACAGAAAAGATCGAGGCGGAATCTGAACTGTGCTCAGATAGGTTTAAAGATGTTAATATAAAAGTAAACATATGTCAAGCAGAAGTAGACGCAATCAAAACTGATGCTACTCATATTGTGCAAAGAGTAGATAATGTTGAAATGAGAGTAGAAAATATTAGTACTAACATTGCTAACATTGAGAGTAAAGTAGCTTCAGGAACTTCTGGTAATGGTAGTATGCAACAAGTTATAGCTGCAAACGCCGTTTTTATCGGGTGTCGGCAGTTCTTGCGGTTCGATCCAGATAAAAATATCCACCCGCTAGATTTCTGGAACGATTTTGAAGATGTGATTTCACCAACTTGGTCTGAACCAGAGAAAATCTCATTTATTAGAAGCCATTTAGCGGGTGACGCCATGCGTTGGTCAGCTGATGTTATGTTGAAGTGTAAAACATTAGCGGAATTTAAAACAGCTTTCATTAATGAGTATTGGTCTAGCAATAAGCAAAATGAAGTGTTGAGAGAATTTTGGAGTGGAAAACGCTTCAATGCAGGCAAGGAATCTATTAAAGAGTTTGCCAGGTCATGGATCTCACGTTTGTCACATTTGGTCGAAAAGCTAAAACCTGAAATGATAATACTAGGTCATGAAGCCAAACTGCCATGGTATTGGCAAACTGGAATTATATCTGCCCCTAGAGACAATCTGGATCGTTTCACTGAATATTTGGAACGTGTAGAGCGTGTGGCTGCCAATGAGGAGCAAGCACGTAATAACAGAAATGCTAATAACACTAGTAGTAAGTTTAAGAACGAGCAGAATGGCAATGTAAACATCAGAACAGTAGGTGTTCGCCATCCTAAGAAAGGTAGGAATTGGAGAAATAATTACCAGAACCAACAATGGCATCCAAATGATAGTAATTTTGTTCCTAACAAAAATGTGCAAGTAAACAACAGTGTTGAAAACAATGCTGTGCCAGTTAACTATAATGCAAATAAAGGTAACAGTAGTAGGCAGAGGCCGGAAAACTAGTTCCCGTCTATGAGGATACTGGCGCTCACCAGGCGGTTGCTTTTCCTAAGCCAGTAATTACAGTAATTAGTATGACAGATCAGAATACTCAAACTGAGGATTCGGATGATGGGTCGGTAGCATCCAATGATACTGCAGAAATATTAAACCACTCACAGTATTTGATAGATACCGTGTTAGAGACGCTTTCTAAGTGGGAAGAGAAAGAGAAGGCGCAGCAGTGTAATGGTAGGGAAGAGCTACAAAACACTGAAGTGTCAGGTGAAGAAGCAGAAGAAATTGATGCTTATATTTACGATGAGGATGATGTGCTCTTATCTAAAGTGCCTGTGCAGGATGTTGATACTGTACTAATAGATTTAGGACAGGAGGTAAGTGAGAATGTAGAGGATAGCCTGTTGGGGGTCGATGAACCCAGTAGCTGTGACCAGTTGTCACTGGAGAAGGAACCTGACGATAATAGTGAAAGTGGTTTAGTTGTAACTAGTGTTATGCCCGGTGTGGAGGTGAAGAATCGCTCAGACTACAGTAATTTGGGTCATTTCCAGCAAACTAAATGTAATGAAGTCGTGCGGTGTTTCGATTTGAAATTAATAGACCGACTGGAAAAGGCAGCTGAAAATGTAATTCAGGAAACCCCTACACACTTTGACCTAAATGTAATGAAGACAGATGTCGATCACTTTAGTTGGAGACAAATCCAAAAGGAACTATTGGATGAGTTTGAGGAACCACGTGTACAACCTAGAATAAGCCACCCTATAATAATAGTGGATATGTTGGGTATCAATGTACGTTGTCTCTTACACAGTGGAAGTGAGGTGAGTGCGATATCTCAGTCCTTCTTTGATGCGTTACCTGGTAAAGACAAGCTTACAGTAATGAAGGTATCAGGACTAAGAATAATTGGTGCTACTGGCAAGGTGTCAAAAACGGTAAAGCAAGAAGCTTAACTGCCCTTTGATATTAATGGTAATTTAATTGATCATCCATGCTTAATTGTAAACAATCTCAGTATTGAGGTTTTAATTGGCATAGATTCCTTGTCGAAACATCAGAGTGTTGTTGACTTTGAAAGAAGCCAGTTAAAATTGGTCTTGCCGATAACCGGAGTAATTACGGTACCTTTTATTGATAAACATGTAGTAACTAATGATGAAACTTGGGAGCTGCCTATACGAGTTCTGAAAAATAGGAGATATTGGGACGAAGGCGTTAATCTTAGTAAAAGTAAGCTAAACACAGAAGAAGAAGAAGCAATTATTTTGGACAAAATAAAAGCTAAATTGCAGGAAATCGATAAAATTTCAGCTAATCAGAAGGAAGAACTGAGACAGGTTCTAAAAAGGCATCATAAGGTATTTTCAAATCGACCTGGCGTGGTCAAAGGTTATGAATGTCAATTAAAGGTGAAACCTGGCCAAGTGTTTTTCAGGAAGCCATACCAAATACGTGTAGCTAGGAAGGAGGCGGTTCGAAAGGAGATACAGAGAATGCTAGAGTGGGGTGTGATTGAAAAGGCGGTCAGTGAGTACAGTAATCCTCTTGTTGTTGTACCAAAAAGAGACGGGAGTGTCAGATTGGTCTTGGACGCTCGTTGGTTGAATGAAATGGTGGTTAGGGAAAGTGATAGACCGCAGAACATGGACGAGTTATTGCAAAAATTCCGGGGAGGGTTGGGGTTGTTTGAGGGAGGAGACCAGACAGCAAGGTCATCGGTCTCATCGGATTAGGGAAGGACGGGGAAGAAAGTCGGTCGTGCCCTTTCAAAGGAACCATCGCGGCATTTGCCTGGAGCGATTTAGGGAAATCACGGAAAACCTAAATCAGGATGGTCGGACGCGGTATTGAACCGTCGTCATCCCAATTGCGAGTCCAGTGTGCTAGCCACTGCGCCACCTCGCTCGGTAATTCCGGGGAGTAAAATTCTTAACCTCTATGGACATCACGTGTAGATATTGGAATTTGCCACTGGCGGAAAGTTCAAGGAAGTACACAGCTTTCTCGTACGAAGGAGTTTGTTACCAATACTGTGTGGTACCTTTCTGATTTAATATTTCTGTTTGTGCCTTCGTACGTGTGATGTGCCATGTTTTAGGACCAGCCTTAAGTAATAAAATAACAGTCTACGTAGATGATCTGTTAATAGCAACTCCTATCTGGGAAGAACAGTTTTATTAGAGGAAGTGTTAGAGGCTATTGAGAGACGTGGCACGAAACTAAAGATTGAAAAGACAGAGTGCGTTAAAGAGGAAATAGGTTTCTTGGGATATATGATAAGTGGAAAAGGTATTATGCCTGACCCAGGCAAGCTAGCAGTCATTGAAAAATTTGAGGCTCCCAGAAACAAGAAGCAGTTGAGATCGATGTTCGGTCTTTTCGGCTTCTATAGGCGTTTTGTTAGTGATCAGGCTTTTAGTGAACCCTGTCTTCACCTCCTGCTGAAAAATAATCCCCCTTGGGTTTGGACAGCAGAATGCCAACAGGCGTTCGAGGTGCTTACACAATCTTTAATTAATAGTTGAAAAACCATTCTGTATGTCTGTTGATGCTAGTGGCTATGGTATAGCTGTGGAGATATTCCAAGTAGAAATAGAGAACGAACAAGAAGTGCACAAGACCACAGCTTTCGCAAGTCGATCTTTACAGGCAGCAGAGAGAAATTATGGCATCTCAGAACTGGAAGCATTGGCAATTGTATTTGGGGTACAGAAATTTGAGCAGTATCTATTAGGTCACAAGATAATTGTTTACAGTGACCATAAGCGTTGACCCTTTTAAAGACCTGTAAGTTGAGGAATGCTCGTTTGGTAAGATGGTCATTGTATCTCCAGCAGTTTGACCTTGAGGTTAGATATATTCAAGGGAAAGACAATCTGGTAGCTGATGGGTTATCTAGAAGTGCGGAGCTATGTGATGACGCGGGAATTATAGCAACTGACCTAAGTGAAGTACGAATGTTTGCGTTGCACGAAGTAAAGGAAGAAAGTGCATTAAAGAGGGTGATTAAGAACTTGAGACGTGAGCAGAATGCAGATGACCAGCTGAAATTAGTAAAGAGCTATTTGGGAGATGCGAACTATCATAAGGTTTGGCAACACTATTGTCTGCATAAAGGTATTCTGTTTAGAAGAAAAATGTAAGAGTTTCAGAGTGGAAGCTGTGCTTTCCCTCACAACATGTAGGCTTACTAATCGACTATGTACACCTGAGGTATGGGCACTACGGTGCAAAGAAGTGCATTGCCAAATTAAAAGAGAAGGTTGTGTTTGACAACATGTACCACCGTGTTGCCAAGCGTCTAGCATCTTGTGTAGTGTACCAGAAAGTCCGTGCTGCTAACACCAGAATACAAGGGGATATGCATTCAGTAGAGCTAACTGAAACCCTAGAATTACTGGCTTGTGATTTGTTTGGCCCTCTTCCTGCTTCGAGAGGTGGGTGCACCCATGTTTTTGTTGTTGTGGATGGATTTAGTAAGTATGTTAAGCTATACCCAATTAAAAGATCAAATACAAAAACGTTGGTAGAAAAGTTGGAAAAAGATTTCTTCGTGAACGTTGGCGTTCCGAAGAATTTGCTGTCGGACAATGGGCCTCAATTTACTTCTGATAGATTTAAAGAATGTCTGGATAAGGCCGGAGTGAAACATCTGAAAATATCTGCGTATTTCCCCCAAGGAAATATGAGTGAACGTATTATGAGAGAATTGAATAGGCTTTGCAGGACTTATTGTGCTCGGAAACACTCAAGTTGGCCAGAGCACATGAAGTATTTTGAGAATGTAATTAACAACTTAAGGCATGATGCAACTGGTTTTGTGCCTTGCGAATTGATGTTTGGCCAAGAACCACACAATGTGATTGCAGATATGGTAGAATTCCCTATTCTAACGCAAACATCCACAGACGAAAAGAAGTTAAGGGCTAGGGAAAATATAAGGAAAAGAACATTAGAAAGAAAGAAGCGTCATGACGCAAAAGCTATACCCACCATTTTTGAAATAGGTCAGTTAGTCCTTGTCAAAACCAAGGAAAAATCAAAGAAAATAAATGCAGAAACAAAGAAATTCATGTTCGTATCCCAAGGACCCTTCAGGATCGTAGGAAAACCACATGCCAATGCATATAGGCTAGAGTACCCTAAGAGTAAAACGCTATTCGGTCTCAGGAAGTTCATAGGTAGTGAATGAATTCTGTAGGGAGGAGGTTGTTCTGTAACCTCTACACAATGTGGCAGCTGTGCAGTCCCAGCTGTGTGAGATCTTCTTTCCCATTTCACATTTCACTCTCTCTTCATCTTTTCTATCCACCTAAAATTTCGAACTCTTCTTTCCAACACATTAAATCTTCCGGTATGACTATCAAGCCAGCATTAAGCTAATGAATTCTGTAGGGAGGAGATTGTTCTGTAACCTCTACACAGTGTAGCAGCTGTGCAGTCCCAGCTATGTGAGATCTTCTTTCCTTTTCAGGTCTCACTCATTCTTCATCCTTCCTATATACCAAAGTATCGACTCCTTCTTTGCAATACAAAATTTTTCCGTCATGGCTATCAAGCCATGAGTTCTGTAACCATTCTATCCACCGATTAGTGAAGAAAATACCTAATGTGACAAACCTAACAGTGACATAAACAACAGAGAAGTATGATGAAATTAAGATACAAAGGTATTTGAGTAACAAGTATTTATAGAACCCTGGTAATATTATAAGTACAAAGTTGTTGTTTTATTGGAAGTGGTCCATCAACAGTAATTTAAAAGATATTCAAATTCGTGTACAAGCAGGGTCTGACGTGGCAGTGAAACCTATTGTATACTGTAGAGCTAACTAATTAATAGTAAAAGAGATTGCTTAGTGTTATGAAAAATATGCAGATAAGTTGTAAGAATGAACTGACCTTGTGTAGCAAGGAATGGCAGTGTTATAGAATTGAACAGTGTATGTGGTTGAGACGTGAAGGACACGTCCTTGAAATATTTATAAGGTTCGAGCTGGCTGTTATTTGGTGTAGTGTGTGACAAGACACACCGACACGTATTGAGGTTATGAGTTGGAGGCGTGAATGCGACCATAGGTACCATTATGTTAGATGAGACAGAGCAGCTCATGGTGTCCTATAGGTTTAAGGAATTTAGCATTACGCTCGGCCATAATTACTTAATGCGCTTTAGTGGTAGGTCGAGAGAGACTACCTGTGGTTTCAGCGTCCGATCGAGTGGAAATGGACTGCCACGTGAGCAAACTGATCAGCTGCAATACACTATAGATATGAAATAAATGTGCTATCCTATGCTTTAAATTTTAATGGAGTGAGTATTACTTAAGTTCATACACTAGCAAAGTAAGTAAGTACATAATTGCAGATGTGGAACTGACACAGCATCAGAAGACCAATAAGTGGATTTAGTAGTCAACTAAACGTAGTGTGTCTTGAACACTCAGAACTCTACTATTACCCCAAGTTACTGACATGTACAAAGAAGCTGAGAAGGCAACTACTAATCAAATATACTCATACTATCTCTAAGAATAAGGTAGTCGAAGATGAGTCAGCTAAGTAAATAAAACACAAATGTATCAAGAATGTACCGAGCATTGGTTCAGTGTTCTGGCCCAGAAATAATAAATTGAGATTAAATAGGATTCATGATTGTATGCCTTGAACATAAATTTTCTCTAGTACGTGACTACCGGCGTTTTAAGCCATTTGTTTACCGATTTTATGACAGTTAAGTAACCGCGAGAGTAAAATTGAAAAAGTTCTGCTAACTTTGTTCCAGTAACATTTTGAAAGATAAAATGTATATATCCCCATTTCATTATGACCCACCCTTATATATTAAGTGAACAGAGTCTGAGGCACTCTTTTTGTTTGTTCTACAGGACAAATCAAATAATGGCAGCCTGGTAGCTGCGTGAAAGCGTGGAGTGACTTGGACACAACTCACAGTGACCCCTCCCCTTTCCCCATGTAATTTAGAGTGAACGTGAATGACGCACACCATAGCAACTTCCCCTCCTCTACCCTTGTGAATGGAAGTGTAGAACGCCAGCCAAAGCGGCTACAACCACGTGTCTAAAAATGAAATTGTCATGATTTGTGAAATTTTCTTTCAGGTTTAGAAAAGACTGCTAAGATATAATTATCTGTTTATGTAACATGAATAACTGTGTTATTTTCTTTGAATTTGTGTATGTAAAAATATTTACAGACAATTTAATGGATTTAAGATTTTCATAATTTTACATATTTTTATGTGTTTGTCTGTCTAAGGCAATATGTATGCCAAAGTGTTTAATTGATTTTGCTTAAATTTTGAGTGATAATGTTGCTGAAGAGGCAGTGAACATGCCAGCAATTTAAATAATTGAAGTAGGTAATAAGTTTTCCTTTAATATTTCTATATGTTTACATTTCGAGTTTAATTTTCATAGGGAGTTGAGCTGTACTCTTGCTTCCCTTTTTGTAATTAATTTTTTTTCATTTACATTCAAAAAAAATTAAATAGAGGGTGATGTAGGGAAGCAGCATACTCACGCCTTATAAAATTCACATCAGTCTTTCCACTGTGTGCCAGCCTAGTCCGCTGTAACTAGCTCTGACATCATAAATATTGTGCAATACTTTAAAATGAAGTAAATAACCTGAAACGTTTCTAGCATGTCAGGAGTAATACAAAATCAATATGTGTTGGATATCAGTTCAATAACTTTAACCATTTTCGAAATTTGGATGTTTTTCTGTAAAAATCATTGGCGCAACACAAAAGAGCTACAAACTTAAAAATTTATATTTAGATTCCTTTTGCATAATAATTTAGTAGAAACAGTGTTCTGGATCTCACAAATTAAAATTTTAGTTGAAATTCATGATTTTCTGGTTTTTGTCTTAGAAATTAAGGAGCAAGGTAGATTAAGTAGGCGAATAAATAAAGCTAGGATGTTCAAATTTAAGTAGAAGGGAGATCCGCTATAATCATAAAAATGTGAGAAGTTTCAACAGAATAACTATAAAACTATAGCTATAGCGTATCTCCAATGAGCAAGTTCAGAGCTCGTCTACTGTGTGTAGTGTAATTAAATAAATTATCTCGCCCAATATATTTGACTTAGCCACGTCAAACTTTTATTATGATTACTTACTTGTGTGCTGATTGCACAATTAAATTGAAAGCTTCATCGGCCATCAGCAAAGGAAGCAATGATTTATTCGATAACTTAAAGTGGTGCATTACTAGCCCAGCGGCTAGACGGGAGAGCAGATTTGATCAGGCGTTCCCTTAGCCGTCCGCACCGCGGCTTTATATGTAAGAACGCTGCGTGAGTAAAAAAGGCCCCAGTTCTCTCCAGACGCTGATTAGCGCACCACCTGTGCCGGGAGTCGCGTCGCGTAGCATCGGTATCATTGCTATAAACAGCCTCGGATGCCGTAATAAGTTACTCGGGATATGTGTAACCATGAAATCATTTTCGAGTGAAGTGTTAATTCTGGGATGACTTTAAAGATCTATCATCAGTTTGCGTATGTCGTATTTTCACGTGCCGCCGCGGGACAGACATTCTACCATTATTTAGCGTGACGTTTGATGAACCTTATCATCAAATTATGGCGAGCATTCACTTAAACATTTAATTTGAACAGTTATAGTTGCATCAGCGCAATAGACTCTGAACTGCTCTGGTAGTTGGATTGTGTGGATTCTTTTTGGTCTGTGACTTTCAGAATATAGTGAACATTTTAGAGAGAATGGTTTTTGATTATGAATCCCAGACAATCTCCTAATTCCCCAGAGCTATAAGCTGTAGCTATAAATGTATTTCTCAGATGAAGTGGGCACTAGGAATTCTAATTACAGGCTTCACGTTTTGCTAATCAGTTTCTGGTTGCCAATATTGTAGTTAGAGAGCCAGTGTTGAGAATGGCAAACAGCATAAATACAAAACATTTATTCTATTATTCCACCCGCCGCCCCACAACACACTTGTGCTCTGCCCAGCATTAAAGTCGGATAATAGTTCCGCCGCAGCTCGCCGCCTGTCCTCTTTTACAAATACGCCCAGCTTACGAAGTCTGACATCAGTAATGAGGCGTGGCCGCCCAACCCCACAACGTCTGGACGTGGTTTCACCTTGGTTGCGTCAAATGTTGAAGACACTCACCACAGCTCTCCTCGAACACCCAACAAGTCGTGCATTTATCCGAAATGCTCGTGCCCGGGCTCCAGACCATCACAATCTGCCCACGGTGAAATTCAGATAGCTCGTGCGCCTTCCCTATTCTACACATCGACAGCACGCTCACTGACACACATGCGCCATGCGTGTGTCTGACTATCAAATTCCTCGCCAGGTGATGCTGCTATCTCCTGGACGTGTTTATATCTACAGTTGGTCGGAGGTCATAATGTTCTGTCTGATCAGTGTATAGCTCTGTAGAGGAGCATGTAGAACAACTGTAAGCTTAGATTAAGAAGAGTAATTGATGATGCACTTGATAGATGTGTGTCTAATAGAACAGGTCATGATGGAAGGCACCCTTCACGGTATACAGTCACCGTAAAAAAAACTTCCAAAGTAACAGAGACTATTGCTAAACTGGTGTAAAGCAAAGGGCTGTAGATAGGGAGATGTTGAATGAAGCGCGTCAGGCTGTCAAAAAGGCAAAACGCGAAGCCTTCAGCGATTATCTTAGCAGAATGTTATCCAAAAAGTCTGAAAAATCCTGAAGAAATCACGGTCACATGCAAAAGCTGTTAGTGGCACCAAAGTCAGTGTCAAGACACTCAAGGACGAGACAGGTACTGAAACTGAAGGTAGCAAAGCAAAAGTAGAATCGCTAACCTCTGTTTTCAAATATTCCTTTGCAAATAAAAATCCAGGGGTATTGCCCCAATTTAATTCTTGCACCACTGCAAAAGTCAGCGGTGTAGATATTAGTGTAAGTGGTATTAAGAAACAGCTGAAATCGCTAAAACTGAAGAAATCTCCAGGATCCAATGGAATCTCTATCAGATTCTATACCGAATTTGTGGCTGAGTTATCTCCTTTTTTGATCGTATTCTACTGTAGGTCCCTCAGACAAAAAATCGTGCCTAGCTGTTGGAAGACAGCATAGGTCACACCGATCTACAAGAATGGTAGCAGAAATGACCGACTAACTACTGTCCAATATCCTTACCATCCATTTGTTCCATAATCTTGGAGAATATTTAGAGTTCGAACGTAATGTGGAGGCTAAAACAGAATGTCCTCCTCAATACCAACGAGCAAGGATTCCAAAAACATCGATCACGCGAGACCCAACCCGAACTTTTCTCACACGAGGTCCTGAAGGCCATGGATCAAGGCAATCAGGTGTATGCAGTATTTCTCTATTTTCAAAAGGCATCTGACGCATCACGCCTACGCTTATAACCAAAACTACGACTGCGTGGGGTATTAATAGAAATTTATGACTGGACTGAGAATTTCTTGGTAGGGAGGACTGAGCCTGTTATCTTGGCTGGAACGTAGTCGACAAATGTAGAAGTAGGTTCAGGTGTGCTCCAGATAAGTGGTGTGATGGACCTCAGACTGTTCGAAGATGATGCAGTTGTCTGTAATGAGGTACTGTCTGACAAAAACTGCATAAATATTCAGTCTGACCTTGATAAGATTTCGAAGTGGTACACAGATTGGCAACTTGGTTTAAATGGTCAGAAGTGTAAAATTGTGCACCTCACAGTACGAAAAAATAGTATCCTATGACAATTGTATTGAGCAGTCACAATTTGAGTCGATCAACTCATAT
This sequence comes from Schistocerca serialis cubense, assembly GCF_023864345.2. Taxonomy (NCBI): domain Eukaryota; kingdom Metazoa; phylum Arthropoda; class Insecta; order Orthoptera; family Acrididae; genus Schistocerca; species Schistocerca serialis. The sequence goes on along the minus strand of NC_064640.1, from coordinate 460,330,335 downwards.
AAGTATCAGGATGTAAAATTTGTGCGGATATGAAATGGAATCATCATATAGGGTCAGTCGTAGGTAAAGATAGTAGCAGACTTCCATTCATTGGTTGAATAATATGGAAAAACAAGCAGTTTACAAAAGATTCTGCTTACAAATCACTCGTCCCATACATCCTAGAATATTTCTCAAGTGTGTGGGACCCATACTAAGTAGGACTAATAGGGAATTTGAACGTAATACAGAGAAGGGCAGCACGATTGGTCACAGGTTTGGCTGAGTCATTGGAGAGTACCACAGAGATGCTGAAGAGACTTGAACTGGTAGACACTTGAAGATAGGCGCAAATTGTCCCGAAGAACCCTACTTATGAAGTTTCAACAACCAACTTTAAATGATGAATCTACTAACATACTACAGCTCCCTAGCTGCCTACTATGTCGCCCGTAGGAATCGTGAGGGTAAGATTAGGTTAATTACAGTGCGCACAGTTGGATTCAAACATTCATTTTTCCCGTGCTCTATACGTGAATGGGACGGGAAGATGTCTTAATAACTGGTACAATAGGAAGTACCCTCTGCCGTGCACTTCACCGTGGCTTTCAGAGCACGGGCGTAAATATAGATGTAGATAAATCAAAATTCCGTTGTTGGTGAAATGATTTCTCGTGGATGTCGGACAGATAGGGATTGGGGCATTATACTTATAGAAGGCTTTGTGGATATGGACATGAGGATGGGAACTGAGTTCCAGCTCAACACATATCATGACGATATCAGGACTTACTACAAAGAGCGTTGTCGAAGTACAGACTATTCAGACTGAACGTTAAACGAGGTTTTAATTAGAGTGAGTACTAAATATGACAAGCAGAATATTATGGAAGAGATGTGTATGAAAATCTGTGTTTGTAGGTTTTACACCAGTGAATCTTCTGTAGGGATGAACTGGGGATCATTTGAGATGCATACCTTTCACTTAAAGGGAGTGGGAATTAGAGGTAAGCAATTCTGTATCAGGCGGGTTCCAGAAAAGGAAAAAGTGCGTTGTTAGAGGGATTTTGAGATCTATTGAGAGTGATATCCATCTACTCCATATTCTCAGACATATTTTTAAACTTTGTGGGATATGGGGAAGGCAACGTATATTGGAAAATAGGGAAAAAGTGAGTGCCGAAAGAGCATATTATACTCATTAGAGCACAGTAACGTGAAATAGGGATAAACGTTGTTAATGAAGTCTCTATGGCGTGAACGACTGAGTTGAAGAAGATAGGCGACGGTACAGGTGATGAAAGCTGACACAGATGACGACAGACGAATAAGACGATCTCGGGAGGGCAGAGTCGATACTCCAATGAGATCCAGAGCCAAGATGGACATGGTATTAAAACAGATGAAACACGTAACAATGAGACTATATCGATACAAAGTTAATTTAATATAAATCCGTTCTATACCCAAACGGTAGTTGTAACAAGAACAGCAAAAGTAACACATTTTTATTTGTAAAATAAGGAGCTGAGTGAAGAACAGCAAGGGTTTAGGAAAAGAAGAAGCACGATAGACCTGATATTTTCTATCTGTCAACTGATGGAAAAAGTAGGGAGTATAACAAAAGGGTGATCATGGTCTTTATAGACCTAGAAAAGGTATCAGTTAACAGGGAGAAACTCTGGGAAGAAATGAAGGAGATAGATATAGAAGATGGATACATTAATGTAATAAAGACAAGGTACAGAGAACACAATTGTAGAATTAGAACACCATTGGGGAACTCTGAATACTTCGAAATAAGACAAGGACTTAAACAAGGAAGTATTCTATCTCCTGCCTTTTTAATGTTGTGATGGAGGGAATGAATAGGTCAGTTAAAGATATAATAAAAGAAAAAGACCAAAAGATGATTTTTTTAGATGATATGGCAATATGGGTCGATAAAGAGGTAGATGTACAGTTACAGCTTAGTGCGTGTAAGGAAATAATGAAAAGCTAGGAATTAAAAATAAATGAAGATAAGAGTGAAGTCATGGTATTTGGAAGAGACAGAGGGATCAACGGAAATATTACTTTGAATGGAGAAACCCCTCAAAGTGGTAAACAGTTTTACTTATTTAGGGAGAGAAATATCTAGTGATGGAAAAATAACCAACGAAATTAATAGGAGGCTACAGAAAGGAGGCAATTTCTACCAAAAACACCTGATTTGGAATAAGGAAGTTTCAGAAAAAACAAAACTCCTTATGTATAAGAGTTACTACTCCCCACATTGTCACCTATGGAGGAGAAACTTGGACAATGACAGAAAGGGACTGGATCAGACGGCAAGCAGGGTAAATGAAATTTCTCAGAGCAGTTAAGGGAAAAACAAGAATGGATAGAGTAAGGAATGTAGATATTAGAAAGGACCTTAATCAAGAAAGTATGAGAGAAGAAATTGAAAAAAAAGATTAAGATGGTACGGGCATGTTAAGAGGATGCATGGGCAGAGTCTCCCCAAAATTATGGAAGAACTAAAGATGGATGGAAAAAGATAGAGGGCGCCCAAGAACACGGTGGAAAACGGGAATGAGAATATCTTTGGAAAGGAGAGGTGTAACCTGGCAGCAAGTGGAGGAAGAAAAGTGGGGGGAGGAGCGAGCCAAATGGAGAGGACTCGTCAGCACCCATACCCGACAGTAGCTACATATACATCTACGTGATTATTACTGTTTTGAGAGTATAGTTCCCAAATATCGTTGGTGGAGCAGTCCCGATAAATATTTTTGCATCACTTTAGGAATAAGCACACAAGAATGTCCAGAGTCATTTTGCAATAATATCACGCGATGCTGGACGGAGAGGTTATGCTGGCGAGCAAAATATCGGCACACAAAAGAACACTGAACGTTTCTCACTGAACGAGGCCAAGTACATCTACATCTACGTGATTACCCTGCTATTCACAATAAAGTGCCTGGCAGAGGGTTCAATGAACCAACTTCAAGCAGTCTCTCTACCGTTCCACTCTCGAAAGGCACATGGGAAAAACGAGCTCTTAAATTTTTCTTTGCGAGCCCTGATTTCTCTTATTTTATCGTGATGATCATTTCTCCCTATGTAGGTGGCTGGCAACACAATGTTTTCGCGATTGGAGGAGAAAACTGGTGATTGAAATTTCATGAGAAGATCCCGTCGCAACGAAAAACGCCTTTGTTTTAATGGTTGCCACTCCAATTCACGTATCATGTCTGTGACACTATCTCCCCTATTTCATGATAATACAAAACGAACTACCCTTCTTTGTACTTTTTCGATGTCATCCGTCAGTCCCACCTGATGCGGATACCACACCGCACAGCAATACTCCAGAATATGGCGCACAAGCGTGGTGTAAGCAGTTTGTTTAGTAGACCTGTTGCACCTTCTAAGTGTTCTGCCAATGAATCGCAGTCTTTGGTTTGCTCTACGCACAATATTATCTATGTGATCGTTCCAATTTAGGTTATTTTTAATTGTAATCCGTTAGTATTTAGCTGAATTTACGGCCTTCAGATTTGTGTGACTTACCGCGTAATCGAAATTTAGCTGATTTCTTTTAGTACTCATGTGAATAACTTCACACTTTTCTTTATTCAGGGTCAATTGCCACTTTTCGCATCATACAGATATCTTATCGAAATCATTGTGCAAGTCGTTTTGATCATCTGATGACTTTACAAGACGGTAAATGACAGCATCTGCAAACAATCTAAGACGGCTACTCAGATTGTCTCCTATGTTGTTAATATAGATCAGGAACAATAGAGGGCCTATAACACTTCCTTGGGGAACGTCGGATATTAATTCTGTTTTACTCGATGACCTTCCGTCTGTTACTACGAACTGTGCCCTTTCTGACAGGAAATCACGAATCCTGTCGCACAACTGAGGCGATACTCCGTAGGCACGCAGTTTGGTTAAAAGACGCTTGTGAGGAACGGTGTCGAAAGTCTTCTGGAAATCTAAAAATATAGAATCAATATGGCATCCTCTGTCGATAGCACTTATTACTTCATGAGTATAAGGAGCTAGTTGTGTTTCACAAGAACGATATTTTCTGAATCCGTGCTGACTATGTGTCAACAAATCGTTTTCTTCGAGGTACTTCATAATGTTCTAATACAGTATATGTTCCAAAACCCTACTGCAGATCGACGTTAGTGATATAGGCCTTTAATTCAGCGAATTACTCCTTACTTCCCTGTTTGGGTATTGGTTTGACATGAGCAATTTTCCAGTCTTTAGGTACGGATCTTTCTGTGAGCGAGTGGTTGTATATAATTGCTAAACATGGAGCTATTTTATCAGCATACTCTGAGAGGAACCTGACTGGTATACAATCTGGACCAGAGGCCTTGCCTTTATTAAGTGATTTAAGCTGCTTTATTACACCGAGGATATCTACTTCTGTGTTTCTCATGTTGGCAGTTGTTCTTGATTGGGATTCAGGAATATTTACTTCGTCTTCTTTGGTGAAGGAGTTTCGGAAAACCGTGTTTAATAACTCTGCTTTAGTGGCACTGTCAACAGTGACTTCACCGTTGTTGTTGCGCAGTGAAGGTATTGATTGCGTCTTGCCACTGGTGTGCTTTATGTATGACCAGAATCTCTTTGGGTTTTCTGCCAGATTTAGAGACAGAATTTTGTTGTGGAAATTATTAAAAGCATCTCGCATTGAAGTACGCGCTTTATTTTGAACTTCTGTAAAACTTTGTCAATCTTGGGGATTTTGCGTTCTTCTAAATTTGGCACGCTTTTTTCGTTTCTTCTGCAACAACGACCTGACTCGTTTTGTGTACCATGGGGGATCAGTACCATCCCATATTAATTTATGTGATATATATATGTCAATTGCTGTCGATACTATCTCTTTGAAAACATTGGCTCTGAGCACTATGGGACTTAACTTCTAAAGTCATCAGTCCCCTAGAACTTAGAACTACTTAAACCTAACTAACCTAAGGACCTCACACACATCCATGCCCGAGGCAGGATTGAAAACATTCCACAACTTTTGTACACTTACATGATCCTATCGGAAGGAGTGAATACTGTCTCTTAAAAAGGCGTTAAGAGCATTTTTATCTGCTTTTTTTAAATAAATACGCTTCACGTTTCTTTTCGATGATTGTAGGTGTGACGGTATTCGGCCTAGCAGCAACTGCGCTGTGATCGCTAATACCTGTATTCGTCTTAGTACTCACTATTTGTCCAGGATTATGTGTTGCTAAAAGGTCAAGTATGCTTTCGCAACCGTTTACGCTTTTAGTGGGCTCATGAAATAATTGTTAAAAACAATTTTCTGAGAAAGCATTGAGTACAATTTCGGATGACGTTTTATGCCTGCCGCCGGATTTAAACGTATAATTTTTCCAGCATATCGAGGATAATTTGGAGTCACCACCGACTGTAATTGTATGACTGGGGTACCTGTTTGAAATGAGACTCAAGATTTCTATGAACTGTTCAGCAACTATGTCTTCTGAGTCGGGGGGTCGGTAAAACTATCCAATTAATAGTTTAGTTCGATTGTCAGGTATAGCCTCGACCCATACTATTTCACACAAACTATCTACTTCAATTACGCTACTAGGCAAACTACCTCATACAGCAATAAATACTCCACCATCGACTGTATTTAATCTATCCTTTCTGAACACTGTTAGATCGTTTGAAAAAATTTCGGCTGAACTTATTTGTGGCTTTAGCCATACAGTCGCACTCAACACAGACACACTCAAGGAGAGCTGTACCTACAACTATTTGAGCTTCAGTGCTTTCTATTAGGGCTTTGATCTCTGGTTCTTTCTCAACACAACTACGACAATTTACAAGTACAATAACAATCGTTTCTACAACTACCATATTGTGTTTTACGTGACCACTTTTAGAAGGACGCCCCTTCTGTGGTTCCCTGAGACCCTCTGCAGCGGGATCCGGATATAGACAGAGAAAATGCAATCAAAAAGTTTCCATTCGAAGGCCGTACAGTCCAGAATCGGTATGCCGATCAGGCTGAACAGTCGTGAGCACCGAAGCAATTATCCCACCGACGCGCCGGGTTGAAGATACCCGTTTGGTAGAACACAGCGTTCTGTTGCATGAAAAAGTCCGTAAGTGGTTGCTGCACATCTGGCCCGACAGGAATCATCTACCACGCAAGACCTTTTTTAAGGGGCCAAAGGCGTGATAATCGATAGGGGAGAGATCAAGACTATAGGGTGGGTGCTCGAGTGTTGCCCACTTGAATTGATATAACTTATGGGTTATGACACTTGCAATATGGAGACGTACGTTATCATGTAGCAGCAGCATTTCACAGCGCTGATTTTCGACAGACATGATGCCCCATAGACAGCGTTTATTATCCGATGGATGCCTACCGGTGTTTGACCTTCGGCTGCCAAGAAAAGAATAACAGCTCGTTGGTCCTGTTTGGATGCATTTGGTAATAATTCCGACATAGTTCACGTTACTGTATTTACCGCACGCACATCGGTAAGACAGGAATGCCACACTAATCCCTTGCATACATGTCGGTGATTTTATACCCGCACTGGAGTCGCGCTACGTTGCGTACACGCTGCAGCAATGCCCTCAAACGGAAACTTTTTGATCACCTCTTATAAGACTGCAGAAATTTATAGAGAGATGCTGCGAAATTTTTTTATTTATTTAGTTTCTTTTATTGACACCTGAAGAAAAATCATTTATCTGAACGTTATTTTATGTAATTCGTCGATAGGTAACAGCCTTAGTCATTTGTTATTATTCACTCAATGCCTGTATTTTGACGAAAAAGGGAGGAGGCGTGGTGGCGCAAAGTTCTGTTCACCAGACTGTTTTACTGCGATTTATGGAATTAGGGCAGGTGACACGATCGATGGGGATCCATCCGTCAAGCAGGGCCGTTAAGCTCGGCGGCGCCTTTGGTGCTTGGCAAAAGGGAAAGGCTATATGCCAATATTGGATTTTACCCTTCCCTTTCTCTCATCATCATAAAGCACAATCACAACTCTGTGCTATTCACACATACATTACAGTCGCACTCAACATAGACACACTCAAGGAGAGCTACCATTCTCAATGAAGGAAGAAAACCCTTTCCGATTCGGCGGCTGAACCTACTCTCAGGATCTCGCAACCAACAATGTCTTTTAACTCTTTCTTCCTTCATTCCTTTGTTCCTTACTTACACAATCACACAATCGTTTAAAAATGACGAATCAATGACGTCTCCCCCCCCCCCCCACCCCCCGTCTCCCATGAACTGGACCTTGCCGTCGGTGTGGTGGCTGGGTGGCTTGTGTGCCTCAGCGACAGAGATACCCGTACCGTAGGTGCAACCACAACAAGGCGGTATCTGTTGAGAGACCAGACACACATGTGGTTCCCGAAGAGGGACAGCGGAAATTTCAGTAGTTGCAGGGGCAAAACTCTGGCTGATTGACAGATCCGGCCTCGTAACATCAACTGAAACCGTCTTGCTGTGTTGGTACTGAGAACGGATGAAAGCAAGGAGAAATTACAACCGTAATTTTTTCCCGAGAGCATGCAGCTATACTGTATAGTGAAATGATGATGATGATGTCATCTTGGGTGAAATAGTCCCCCATTCGTACCTCTGGGCGGGGTCTACTCAGGAGGATGTCGTCGTCAGGAGAAACAAAAGTGGCGTTCTACGGATCGGAGCGTGGAATGTCAGATCCCTTAATCGGGCAGGCGGGTTATAAAACTGAAGAAGGGAAATGGAAAGGTTGAAGTTACATACTGCTGGAATTAGTTACTCCCGGTAGCAAGAGAAACACAACTCCTGGCCTGGTGAATGCAGGGTTATAAATGCAAACTCAAATAGGGGTACTGCACGAATGGGTTTAATAATGAAGATGAAAATAAAAATGCGGGTAAATTAGTATGAACAGCTTAGTGAGCGCATTATCGTAGCCCAGACAGACACGAAGCCCACGTATAAGGGTTTATATGTCAACAAGCTCCGCAGATGACGAAGGGATTCAAGAAATGAATGATGAGATAAAAGATATTGTTCAGATAGTTGAAGGAGACGAAAATTTAATTGTGATGGGGGACTGAAACTCAATAGTAGGAAAAGGACGGGAAGGGAAAAAAAATAGGTGAATATGGACTGGGGGAAAGGAATAAAAGTGGAAGTGGCCTGGTAGAATTTTGCGCAGAGCACAATTTAATCATCGTTAATACTTGGTTTAAGAATCATATAAGGAAGTTGTACACCTGGAAGAGACCTGGAGACACGGGAAGGTTTCAGATTGTATGTATAGTGTTTAGACAGAGATTTAGAAACCAGATGTTTATTGTAAGACGTTTCCAGGGGTAGATGTGGAATGGAACCACAATTTATTGGTTGTCAACTCTAGACTAAAGCTTAAGAAATTTGGAACTGGTAAGAAATTAAGGAGATGAGACATGGATAGGTTGAAAGACCCTGAGGTTTTTGAGAATTTCGGAGAGAATATTAGGCAGCGGTTGACTAGAACAGGGGAAAGGAATACAACAGAAGACGAAAGGGCAGCTTTAAGAGATGAAATGGTGAAGGCAGCAGAGGATCAAGTAGGTAAAAAAGACAAAGCCTAGTAGAAATCCTTGGACAACACAAGAGATATTGAATTTAATTGATGAAATGAGAAGATATAAAAGTGTAGCAAATGAAGCTTGTGAAAGGGGATACAAACCTTTAAAAAATAAGCCTGACAAGAAGTGCAAATGCCTAAGCAGGAATGGCTAGAGGACAAATGTAATAATTTGGAAACATAATTCACTAGAGGAAAGATAGATACCGCCTACAGGGAACTTAAAGAGGCCTTTGGGGAAAAGACAAAGAGTTGTATGGATATCAGGTGCTCAGATGGGAAACCAATACTAAGCAAAGAAGGGAAAGCTGAAAGGTGGAAGGAGGAATATATACAGGATCAATACAAGGGAGATGAACTTGGAGGCGATATTACAGAACGGAAGTGCACACATATGAAGATGAGATGGGACATACGATACTGCAACAAGAATCTGACAGAGCTCTAATAGATCTAAGTAGAAACAAGGCTCCGGGAATAGACGATATTCCATCAGAACTACTCATAGCCTTGGGAGAACCAACCATGACAAAACTCCTCCCTCTGCTGTGCACGGTGTGTGACACAGGTGAAGTACCCTCATACTTCAACAAGAATGTAATAATTCCAGTTAAAGAAAAGTACAGTTGCTGAAAGGTGTGAAGATTATCGAATCTTCAGTTTAATAAGTCATGGTTGCAAAAAACTAACACGAATTCTTTACAGAAGAATAGAAAAACTGGTAGAAGCCGATCACGGAGAAGATCAGATTGATTTCCGGAGAAATTTAGGAACACGCGAGGCAATACTGACCCTACGACTTATCTCAGAAGACAGGTTAACGAAAGGCAAACCTACCTTTATAAATTTTTTAGACCTAAAAAAAAGAAAGCTTTTGACACTGTTGCCTGGAATACTCTCTTAGAAATTGTGAAGGTATCAGGGGTAAAATACAGGGAGCGAAATGCGATTTACAAGTTGTACGGAAACCAAATGGCAGTCACAAGGGTTGTAGGGTGTGAAAGGGAAGCATTGGTTGAGAAGGGTGTGACACAGGGTTGTAGAATATGCCCGATGTTATTCAGTCTGTACAATGAACAAGCAATAAAGAAAACCAAAGTCAAATTAAAGTCAAGGGAGAAGAAATAAAAGCTCTGAGGCTTGCCGATGATACTGTAATTCTGTCAGAGACAGCAAAGGACTAGGTAGAGCAGTTGAACGAAATAGACAGTATCTTCTAAGTAGAATATAAGATGAATATCAACAAAAGCAAAACAGGGATAATGGAATGGGGTAGAAGTAAATCAGGTGATGCCAAAGGAAATAGATTAGAAAACGAGACGCTTAAGCTAGTAGATGAATTTTTATATTGGGACAGCACAATCACTCATGATAGCCGGAGTAGAGAGGATATAGAATGTAGACTGGCAATGGCAAGAAAAGCATTTCCAAAGAAGAAAAATTTATCAACATCTAATTTAGATTTAAGTGTTAGGAAGTCTTTTCAGAAGGTATTTGTCCGCAGTGTAGTTGTGTATGGAAGTGAAACATGGAGGATAAACAGTTTAGACAAGAAAAGAAGAGAAGCTTTCGAAATCTGATGCTGCAGAAGAACCTTGAAGATTAGCTATGTAGATCACGAAACTCGTGTAGAGGTACTGAACAGAACTGGGGAGACAAGAAATTTGTGGTGCAACTTGCCCAAAAGAAGGGATCGTTTGATCGGACACCTTCCGAGACATCAAGGGGTCAACAATTTAGTATTTAAGGGAAATGTGTTGGGTAAAAATAGTAGAGGAAGACAAAGAGGTGAATACAATAAACAGATTCAGAAGGATGTAGATTCCAGTAGTTATTCGGAGATGAAGTGGTTTGCACAGTATAGATGAGCATGGAGAGCTGAGCTGCATCAAACCACTCTTAGGACTGAAGACAACAACAACAACAACAACAACGCAGTTTCCTATCACCACAAGCCCCGTGCATGTTTCAGCTACGCCGTATACAGCCTTAGACATAAACATACACTGAGGTGACAAAAGTGATGGGATACCTCCTAATAGCGCGTCGGTCCTCCTTTTCTCCGGCATAGAGCAGCAACTCGACATGGCATGGGTTCAACAAGTGCTTGGGAGTACCCTCCGGAAATACTGAGCCATGCTGCCTCCTCGCCGTCCACAATTACGAATGTGAGTCATTTGGTGCACGAACTGACCTCTCGATCATGGCCCATAAATTTTTGGTGGCGTTCATGTAGGGTGATCTGGGTGGCCAAATCATTCACTCGCATGGTCCAAAATGTTCTTCAAACCAATCCAAACAATTGTGACCCAGTGACGTGGCGCATTGTCATCCATAAAAATCCCATCGTTGCTTGGAAACAGGTAGTTCATGAATGGCTCCAAATGGTCTCCAAGTAGCCGAACATTACCATTTCCAGTTCAAATGGTTCAAATGGCTCTGAGCACTATGGGACTTAACATCTGCGGTCATCAGTCCCCCAGACTTAGCACTACTTAAACCTAAGGGCATCACACACATCTCTGCCCGAGGCAGGATTCGAACCTGCGATCGTAGCAGTCGCGCAGTTCCGGACTGAAGCACCTACACTCCTGGAAATTGAAATAAGAACACCGTGAATTCATTGTCCCAGGAAGGGGAAACTTTATTGACACATTCCTGGGGTCAGATACATCACATGATCACACTGACAGAATCACAGGCACATAGACACAGGCAACAGAGCATGCACAATGTCGGCACTAGTACAGTGTATATCCACCTTTCGCAGCAATGCAGGCTGCTATTCTCCCATGGAGACGATCGTAGAGATGCTGGATGTAGTCCTGTGGAACGGCTTGCCATGCCATTTCCACCTGGCGCCTCAGTTGGACCAGCGTTCGTGCTGGACTTGCATACCGCGTGAGACGACGCTTCATCCAGTCCCAAACATGCTCAATGGGGGACAGATCCGGAGATCTTGCTGGCCAGGGTAGTTGACTTACACCTTCTAGAGCACGTTGGGTGGCACGGGATACATGCGGACGTGCATTGTCCTGTTGGAACAGCAAGTTCCCTTGCCGGTCTAGGAATGGTAGAACGATGGGTTCGATGACGGTTTGGATGTACCGTGCACTATTCAGTGCCCCTCGACGATCACCAGTGGTGTACGGCCAGTGTAGGAGATCGCTCCCCACACCATGATGCCGGGTGTTGGCCCTGTGTGCCTCGGTCGTATGCAGTCCTGATTGTGGCGCTCACCTGCACGGCGCCAAACACGCATACGACCATCATTGGCACCAAGGCAGAAGCGACTCTCATCGCTGAAGACGACACGTCTCCATTCGTCTCTCCATTCACGCCTGTCGCGACACCACTGGAGGCGGGCTGCACGATGTTGGGGCGTGAGCGGAAGACGGCCTAACGGTGTGCGGGACCGTAGCCCAGCTTCATGGAGACGGTTGCGAATGGTCCTCGCCGATACCCCAGGAGCAACAGTGTCCCTAATTTGCTGGGAAGTGGCGGTGCGGTCCCCTACGGCACTGCGTAGGATCCTACGGTCTTGGCGTGCATGCGTGCGTCGCCGCGGTCCGGTCCCAGGTCGACGGGCACGTGCACCTTCCGCCGACCACTGGCGACAACATCGATGTACTGTGGAGACCTCACGCCCCACGTGTTGAGCAATTCGGCGGTACGTCCACCCGGCCTCCCGCATGCCCACTATATGCCCTCGCTCAAAGTCCGTCAACTGCACATACGGTTCACGTCCACGCTGTCGCGGCATGCTACCAGTGTTAAAGACTGCGATGGAGCTCCGTATGCCACGGCAAACTGGCTGACACTGACGGCGGCGGTGCACAAATGCTGCGCAGCTAGCGCCATTCGACGGCCAACACCGCGGTTCCTGGTGTGTCCGCTGTGCCGTGCGTGTGATCATTGCTTGTACAGCCCTCTCGCAGTGTCCGGAGCAAGTATGGTGGGTCTGACACACCGGTGTCAATGTGTTCTTTTTTCCATTTCCAGGAGTGTAGAACCGCTCGGCCACTAAGGCCAGCTCCATTTCCAGTCAGATCGGTTCAGATGGACCAGAGCACCCAGTCCAGTCCATGTAAACACAGCCCATATAATTATGGAGCCACCACCAACTTGCAAAGTGCCTTGTTGACAACATGGGTCCATGGCTTCGAGGGTTCTGCATCACACTCTAACCCTACTATCAGCTCTTACCAACTGAAATGAGGCTCATCTGACCAGGCCACAGTTTTCCAATACAAATTGTTCCAACCGATATGGTCACGAACCTAGGAGAGGTGATGCCGTCCTACTAGCAAAGGCAGTCGCGACGATTGTTTGCCGGCATAGCCCATTAACTCCAAATTTCGCCGCTGTCTTAACGCATACTTTCGTCGTACGTCCGACAATGATTTCTGCAGTTATTTCAGGCAGTGTTGCGTATTTGTTAGAACCGACAGCTGTATACAAACGCCGCTGCTTTCGGGCGTTAAATGAAGGTCGTATTCTCGGCACACTCGTGGCACTGTGGTTCTCGGAATATTGATTTCCTAACGATTTCCAAAATGAAATGTCTCGTGCGTTTATTGCTCCAACTATCATTCCGTGTTCGAAGTCTATTAATACCAGTCGTGCGGCTGTAATGACGTCGAAAACCTATCCACATAAATGACTTGAGTACAAATGACAGTTCCGCCAATGCACTGCACTTTCAGACCTTATGCACGAGATATATCGCCAACTGTATATGTGCACATCGCTGTCCTATGACTTTCGTCACCTTAGTGTATGTGAACAATGCACTAAGGGGGTGAAGGGCTGTTAAGACAAAACACTCGCTACTATTCAAATTGTCTAGCACCTGTTGCATCAAATTACGAGACATTTTCTTCTACATCTACATGATTACTCTGCAATTAACAGTTAAGTGCCTGGCAGAGGGTTCATCGAACCACTTTCAAGTTATATCTCTATCCTCCACAATCGAAATTCGCGTGGGAAAAACGAACACTTAAATCATTTCGTGTGAGCTCTCATTTCTCTCATTTTATTATGATGGGCATTCCTCCCTATGTAGGTGGGCGCCAATAAAATATTTTCACAGTCTGAGGAGAAAGTTGGTGATTAAAATTTCATGAGAAATTTCTGCCGCAACGAAAAACGCCTTTGTGTTAGTGATTGCCACACCAGCTCGCGTATCGTATCCGTGACTCTCCCCTATTTCACGATAATACGAAACGAGCTGTCCTTCTTTGAACTTCATCGACGTCCTTCGTCAATGCTATCTGCTGTGGATCCCATATCGCACAGCAACACTCCAGAAGAGTGCGGACAAGCGTAGTGTCAGCAGTCTCTTTAGTAGACCTATTGCACCTTCTAAGGGTTCTGCAAATGAATCGCAGTCTTTGGTTTGCTCTACCCACAACATTATCTATGTGATCATTCCAGTTTAAGTTATTCGTAATTGTAATCCCTAAATATTTAGTTGAATTTACAGCCTATAGATATGTCTGATTCATTGTGTAACCGAAATCTAGTGGATTCCTTTTAGTGCTCATTTGGTCAACTGCACACTTTTCATTATTTAGAGTCATTTTCCGGTTTTCACACCATACATTTATGTTGTCTAAATCGCTCTGAAACTTTTTCATCGTCTAATGACTTTACAAGGCCATAAATGACAGCATCATCTGCAAACAATCTAAGAGGGCCGCTCAAATTGTCTACTAAATCGTTTATGTAGATCAGGAAAAGCAAAGAGCCTATGACACTTCCTTGGGGAACGCCAGATATTACCTTTGTTTTACACGATGATTCTCTGTCAGTTATTATGATCTGTCACCTTTCTGACAGGAGATCACGAATCCAGCCGCACAACTGAGACGATAGTCCATAGCCACACAATTTGACTAGAAGTCGCTTGACAGGAGGGGTGTCAAAAGTTTCCTGGAAATCTTAAAATTTCGAATCAGTTGGACTTCCCCTATCGATATCACTAATTACTTTGTGAGAATAAATAAAAAGTTGTGTTCCACAAGAACGATACTTTCCGGATCCATGCTGGCTATTTGTCAATAAATAGTTTACTTCCAGGTTATTCACAATGTTCGAAAGCAGTATAAGTTCCAAAATTCTGCTGCAGATTTAACTTAGTAATATGGGTCTGTAAATCAGCGGGCTGCTTCTGTTTCCTTTCTTGAGTGTTGATGTGATTAGTCCACCTTTCCAGTCTTCGTGTAAGGATCATTCTATGAGCGAGCGGTCGTATATGATTGATAAATACGAGCTATTTTATCAGCATATTCTGAATGGAACCTGACTGGTGTACAGTCTCATTCGCTACACCGAGAATAAGTTACTCATGTTGGCAGTTATTCTAGATTCGTATTCTGTAATATGAACTTCGTCCTCTTTTGTGATGGTAGGGCTGCTCAGAAACGCTGAGATCTCTTAGTTTACTTCCCATTCCTTAGTTTCTTGGTACACATATCTGGGCCGTAAAGCCAGTGCAATAAAAACGTTTCCCAAGCTTCAAGGAAGGTGATTCCCATAACCGGGAAAATAGTCCATAAAGGTCTCAGACTGTGTAAAGCCATGAAATAGATAGTTCATTTAGACGTGTGCAGGAGTGAAGACGTACTCATAGAATTCTGAAAAGGAATACTGATCAACGTGTGGTCTCGTTTCAATAAAAAAGAAAACTTTCTCGTAGCGTCTACCACGCAGAGAGATTTTCATTCTGGCTGAAGGCAGTAGCTTTCTTATATAGACCTGTGTTCACAGAATAAAAGACTCATTTAATCGCTCTTTATTAATCCTGTCGACCTGTTTCTGCATACAAACAAACATTACACAATAGTATTTCAGCTAAGCTCGTAACAGAAGATTTTTGTCGTTTCACATAACAGTGTCGTGCTCATTCAATAAAGCTCTACTCGATTAACGAATTCATTGCTGTCATATTTCCTTACTGAGGCAATTCACAGTAAATAAGTAATCATCACCATTTAACAGGATATTTGTTGTGGTTGAGCTTTTGGATATGCCTTTTTGCATCGAGCTGGAATACTCCCGTTTTTGCTGTTTACGCCTTGCTTCCAACACAAGAAATGTAACTTTCACATAATTAACTAGAAATTGAGGGCAGTTTACTTTGTCTCGTGGTCCGTAAATTCTTGTGACATAATGTCTCGCAACTGCTTCACTGTGCTTCTAAATTACCATACTGGCCGAATACCTGCACTGCCTTATCCATGCCCCATTTCGTCACTGTCGCAGCCTTTTCTTTTCCTTTAGAGGGTGGCCTACTCTACGGTATCTTCATTAAATCACGCGGCTCAAAGGTTTGTGCCTATAGCCGTATAGTTGTGACATTTATTCTCCATCATCACTTACATCCTTTTAATTTACATTTTATTGTGCACTTAGTCAGAAACACAATGTGACAGGAAGTAATTCTTACAATCCTAAGTCTTTTATTCCAGTTGCTATGCAGTAAGAAACCCCAAGTTTTCGTCCCTGTACTATCTGCAGTGTTAATTCGTAAACGGTAATAACGCTACAACTTTTATCTGATTATTATCAAAATATGTTTCCCAAATTTTTTCAATCTTTCAATATTTTTTTTCAATCTTTTGGCTTGTGGTCTGTGCCAATACAGCCATCTCAATAGTGGAAATCAGTTACGACGATACAAACGTAAGGACAACACAACACCCAATCCCCAAGCTGAGAAAATCTCCCACCCAACTGGAAATCAAACGCGGGCCCCTTCGATTAGCAATCCATAGCGCTAACCGCGCATCTACAGAGGCGGACCAGTCCGAATACTAGCTAGCAGCAATTTTTTTCCACTTCTCCCTGTTCATTTTCTAATATGAGCCTGTTCCTGCAACAATTATGGTTTGTCTGGGGTAGAATTGTGCTCTGCTAAAACTACGGTTCAGTAGTTTTGGTACAGTACATAAATGACGTCGTAAGAGGTAGGACTACCGGTAATATTAGTAGCATTGGTGGGGAAAGAAACAAATAAATATGTGCGAGATGAACTGTTTGTTTGTTTGTTTGTTACGCGCATAATTAATACTGCACATAGTTAAGTGTTAGTCCACTGGGTATTTTATATCCTTACAAAAAAAACTGCATTTTATAAGTAAAAAAAGTTAGCTGCTCGTGTAAATTCTTCCCTTTTATGTAACCAAAACAATTACTATTGATGTAAGTACAGCTTACACGCACAAACATAGAAAATCTGTACTTTTATTGTTGTCATTTTGTACTCAATAGTACGTTCTTCATCATAATCAAAGGCAAGTGTTTCCTTTTATAACTGATAAGTGCTGCGAAAGTTGTTTAGTAATAACAGAAACATGTTTTATATAAGCTGGACGAAGTATGAACGACGTTTGCTATGTTTCTGTTTTGCATGTTTTTGATTTTACCTATTTTGAGGCAACTGCGTTTTCTAGCGCTATATGATAAATCTGTGTTGACTTTTTTAAATTTCTGCTACAACATCGCTCTGTTTTACGTTACAAATCAACACTTTAGGAATAACATATGAATTAAACAATGAAAATTTCAAAATTGCTGTAAATACTATTTATTTTTAAGTAACAAACATGATGATAACTATGTAGAACAAAAATGTTATATAGGTTACGAGGTCCTTAAGGAATCAGCACTGAATTTTCAGATGGTCCAGCACTTCGCGGCTTCTAGGGGACCCTAGTACGACATTGATAGTATATACAGACAGAGTGACCGAAATAACGTTCAACAGGTACGCAAAACACCTAACGTACAGGTAACGCGGTCACTATCTTAACTTACCAAACCTACTATTAAAACTACCGTACTCTACGCTTACTTACAATAGTCTGCGGTAGCCTACAGTAGTTTTACAGCTCTAGTCTGGAGTATTGCAGTGGAGGTCTTCTTCTTCCTTTCTTGTCTTGGATCATTCCTTCCATTACATTAATCAGAAAACTACTACGCCGGTAAAGATGACCAATTAATTGATATTTCCGTTATCATACCATTGGTAGCAGAGATCAGTTTTCCACTTATTCTTTTAATAATTCCTTCATTAGTGAGATTTGTTGTACACGAGATCATTTCCATCCTCCTCCAGCCCAAATGTCTCCAAACGCCTCTTGTCGAAAGCACCAATAGTCCACGTTTCCGGCCCGTACAAGTTCAGGTTCTACACAAAACTCTTTATAAACCTCATTTTGGTCTCTGTGATTGCTTGTTGTAAGCAGCCACTTTTTGTTACAATACGCTGCCTTCGCCTTCAAATTCTGCTTTTTATGTCGCCTGAACTTTTGCCATATGAGTTAATCTTACTTCCTAAGTCATCAGCCCCAATGTCTACTGCGATATGTTGGCGATGTTATATTTCTGTTTAAAAATATAGTTGACGTTCCCCCACTTTTTTGTAGTTTATGTTCGTTTTCCTTAGTGACAGCTACGCCGTCAGCAAATCTTATCATTTTCATTTCCACTCCATTAGTTTTAATCCCTTCATGTCATCTTTACAGTCCAAGATGCCTCTCTCAACATACACTTTGAACAATATTGTAATGTTACATCACTGAAGTACTTCTTTTTGTATGTAAGCGTCTAGTACGTCACTATTTTTGTGTGTATAATACATTTTTGCTTTTTATACAATCCGTATTTCGAAATACAGCAACGAGAAAAACTCGGAAATCAACAATACTTTCAAGTAACTAAAGATCTGTTATCCGCAGCCATTTGTGAGTACTAATCTCTTATTCAGACTATGACATACAGTTCTTGAGCAATGTTTGATGTTTTTCGTGTAGGGAAAGTCTTAGTAATCTAAAATAGAGCATGGCACATATTGCCATTTCGCACTATGTTGACCCATAAATGCTCCGAAAGGAATATGTATTCTGTGTTTTGTTGGAGAAACGACACTCTCTGCATGAGACAGAAACACGAGGGCTTGCTGGAAAGTAATGCCTCCGAATTTTATATGTGAAAACTCTTGAAGCACTTTAAATTAAACAAATGTTATTAACATTCTACATATTGATTCTTCATTTCTTCATATTTATGTATGAGCTTAGTCACCCTGGTGACGAACAAATTTCTCCTAACGAGATACAGGTTTTGTCGATGGTATCACTGTAGAAGGTTTGACTTCGGTGACGGAGCTACATCCCTCAAATCTGCTTGCTACACTTCATCACTATCTTTAATTTTTGAAAAAGATGGAAGCTGGATAGGACTAAGTCAGGAATGGACGGAGGAAGGTCGATGACCATGAACCCAAGGCGTCGAATTGTTACAGATGTCGCAGCGCTCGTGTCTGGTGTGGCAATGTCATGCTGAACGGGAGGGTGCTCCACGTGTGAACCAGCTCGTCGAATTCGTTCTTTCAATTTTATGAGGGATTAAAGCACGCTCATTCTCACGCGCCAACATAGTTACGTTTCGCCCCACACGTAACAATTCGGAATCCTCCACCGGAAGAGGTTTGCAACTTGCGTCAGAGAAGCGGGAAAGTTGATGGACTAATATTCATGACATGTAATAGCTCAATCGATATTGAGAATAAAAAATTCAGACAGCCCTTGTATAATTACGCAAGATTTGGACTTCTTAGTTATATATAGAAAAATCGTTCATTCAGTGAAATTGTGAATGATTGGAGTACTTTCTTTCATTGTCATAGTCATCTATGGTCGCGTGGCTCACAACTCGATGGGGACAAACAATCCAATGCGTTCACCCGCCTTACTGCCCAGGAACTCTTCGTACTCCACTGTCTATCAACTGGAGTTACGTTCCTTAATGTTTATCGGCTTCACATGTCACTTTGTCGCCTATTCAAGAGTAATAACTACTACTTTAGTTTTGTCTACTTTCTTACTACATACGCCATTGAAAATTTGAGAAACTAGCTCTCTGCACCGAACTAGCAAAGTGAAGAATATTTAAATACAAAACCTGCGTTACGCACAAGTAATTGTATAATACTTTCCTAATTTGTGATGTTGTCACGTGATGATAAAAAGGAATTGAAGAAGTCCTAACCTCTATTTTTTTCCTTTTTTATTCATAGACCATGCTTAAGACGAGGGTCTTTACCATGTCACTTAATAACTGTCAGCGTAAGAGCCTACCATGACCTTACCTAACAACCTATAACTCAATTCGAAATTATTATTTAGGCAAACAATACAAGACAGTCGCTCAAAAAACGAGTGGGGTGTGATCCGAAATATAATTATCGTCACTAAAAAGTCACCTCTTAAGTCGATGGTAGGCTTTGCAATGGTACGCAAGTACGAAAGGAAGGCGAACTTATATTATCATGTGACGTCATTTCTGTATAAGTTCAATGTCATTACGCTAAAATGTTTTCTAAATTATTGAGTATCTATCGATATACACTAATGAGGCAGATAAAACTTAAAATACATATCAGTTGAGCGGCTGTAGTTGTTTATTGAGAGCAAGTCACGTCTGCAGTTTTAAACTGTAAATTAACATGTGTCAACAAATCAGTCAAATTTCTCACTTATTTCTTTTTTTACTACAGTTTGTGGGTAATATAAGTGAATGCCGTTCCCAATTTTCATGCTACATAAATTCTTGCAATGTATGTTCTATCAGTTAACATTGTGTGCACCTCAGTTTTTTCATAACAAAATTTTACAAGCGCTAAGATACTAAGATCGTAGAGGACAAATCTAAAAGTGTACTTTTAACAACAGTAGAAAAACAAATTTTATAATGGGATATGAGAACCGTTCCATTAAACAAAGCCTTACAGGCATATAGGTTAGTGTGCTTCAGGCAAGTCAAGTTTGTGCTGTCGATAGTGTAAGAAACCCAAGGCTGTGTTTCCCAACAATCCGACGACTCATATTTCAGCCTAATTTTATTACATAACGTTGAGCTGCGGAAAGACAATCACGTAAAGGAGGCACTCTGGTGCGAAACGAACAGGTTAGAGGGCTTCGAAATGGCAACCCAAAGTGGCAATCTTGGCTTGGTATTCCGTGCTAACGATTCATGTCACTCAGATTCTTCACAAAGTTCATCCATTCAGAAAATTACATCATCAAATGAAGTTTCGAAAGAACAAGAGAATGAATGGAATATGCCAGCTACATTCGTTTCCAGAACAGAGGAGAAACTAAAAAGATATGAAGAAACTCATAACAATGTAGTGTTTTAACCAGTTTTGCACAGCACGTGTGCTTAATATTTAATTAAGGGGTGTCTGTGGAGAAAGTAGAGATGATCTGAAAGTTTTAGGTGTATAGGCTTCTCAAGAGAGGAGGAAATAACAATCTTGAACTTTCTATGAATAACAGCAACACTCATTTGATAAACTTAATAAAAACTATCTCATTATATGTAAATATTTGAATGGAAGAAGGTCAACACTAATTGGACCATACGAGATGATCTGTTGCTATAATAACGGTCAAATACGTACATAATTTACTTGTATGGAAAAGGAAGAATCACAAGTAATGTACCACGAACGACGAGGTCACTATAAAACGAGTACAATCGGATACGACAAAAATTGATAAAAACTGTCGGACATTCCCTTCTCAAAGGAACCATTTTGCCATTCACTTCTGTTGTGGCATCAGCCTTAGGAGGCTCACAGCAGCCAGCCAAGTAGTGTGTGGGACAGCCGCATGTGTAATTCTACAGTCGAGAGCTGCAATAACTCTGGTATAGTGCTCTTCAATGCAGTGGTCTACCATAGCAGTGGGGTGGGTTGCTACATGATGTAGCACAACACAATGTTCTACAACCAGCTGTGAGATGGCAACCAAGTTCCTGCCACAGTATACCTGACCAGAGTAAGTATATATGCCTCCAGTTCAGCCGATAACTTGATTCCATTAACGCCTTGCATTCGTCTCGCGTAGTCGCCATGCTAGTCGTCAGTCTGATTTGAGCCAAGCAGCTACAACTTCATCGAGCAGCATTATCAACTAGATCAAGTAGGTGGAGCCTCTGGCCTACGAGACGTCAGCTAGCCCTGTTGGTTCCAGGCTTGGAACTGGTACTACTGAGGCATGGCCTCTCACTTAGTGGCATTGCCTGACATTCCAACCAGACTTCGAAAGTCCTGGGTCGATTCAGGACTTTTGCAGGCCCTTGATAGCCACCTTGGGTCAGGGGCCGGCTATGCCAGTCCATCATTAAGCTGGCTGTGATGTAGAACGGACACCCTCTCGTGTCAGCAAGACTGTCATCGCCACCAGCCGCTGTTACATTGTCTCAGTATTTCACTGTCTCAATTGACTCGCTCGTTGCTGCTAGTCGCAGTTAATACCTGGGTTGCAGCTGTTGGCCTACTACTCACGAATGAATGATGGCTATTAAAAGGAGGCATCCAACCATGTCCCAGTAATTTACAAGCCATTACAACGAAAAAGCCAATCACAATGTAGCTTCAGCATCACTGCATTTACCATATTCAACAGTATCCAAAGGATTTGAGTTTGTTGCGCCATGTTCAGAAGTATTTATCAAAAAATCTAATGTAATGGTTGTAAGTTTCAGTATCTCCAAATTTAAAATACATAGGCTTCGTCGTCAGCAAAGCGCACACACACACATTGTTTATGCCATGAACTTACATTCCACATTTGGTATATGGCACATTGACTCTCAAATTAAATATTTCAATATCTAAATTATTCTCTAAAACAAATGATGATTTTCGAGTATCACATTGTTAATTTAACTTCTGAAATGTCAGTAAAAATACTTAAATGTCATCAGCAGCACAATATTTATGTCAAAGTTATTTCCACAGCTGTAATATCCCCAGATATAACTGTAGACTCTCAAATTAAGTGCCCCAACGCTATTCCATGTCTAAATTGTCACAAACCACATATGGCTAATAAGTAACATTCTAATCAGGTAGCTTACACTAAATTTTTAGACCTAAAAGATTCTAAGTATAGAAAACACACCTGACAAATACGATAACTGCACAGAACTCATGTTGTCTTAAATACTATACTAAGAAGAGAACCACACAAACAAACAAGCAGTCTGAATTACTCTCAGCTACTGGAAGAATGCAATAAATGTCTAACTTACACATGATACCGAAAGTATGGCTGTGAACTCTCAAATTAAGTTCCACAGTGCTAATTCCACACCCGAATTGTTCTATGACCCCACAAAACAAATCTGGCTAAAACATAACACGCTAATTAGGCCTAACTCAAGCCCATGTTCAAAAACAAACTTTATAGGAAGACTGTGACATTTAACCATCAGAACTGTGGTGCTAAGGCTCTCCAAAATGTTTACAGACTGTGTTTCCATAATCAACTCCTAAATAATATCAAAATGTCATCATAAAGCTCCAAAATACGAGATCTAAACACTCAAAATAGTCAAAGGCAGAAGAACTGTTAGAGCACCACTTCAGGGGGGAAGAAGGCATTTTGACGAAGTCTTCATTGTTTTTCGTCACTTAAACTACATATTTTTGAAATATGAAAACATGATTTTATTATGCTCTGAATATGTGATGTAAACGTGATCAAATACAATTGTGAGCAAGGTTCCACACACAGAGTGGAAAGTTCAGTATCTCAAACAAATGAATTTACACCAAAATAAATTTATTTATCAAAATTCGTGATTATTTCGAGTACAATATACTTATTATTATGCTTATCATAATATGCAAGTACAATTACAGATCGCTGATTGTGAACGAAAATTGCACCAAAATATGTAAGATATCAAGCAAAAAACACAATTTCCAGTGTTGTCATAACTTAATTGTTCTGTAATGTGAACAAAGTGTACACATGACTTGTATATCGGCACTCCTGATAAAATTTACAAGTGAAGCAGCACTTTTTCACAACTGAAGTTAGATACCTGTACCATACTTTTCAAGGAAGACTGGACCTTCAAATTAAACTGAACTTGCTCATTTTGAGAGTACTGTAGACGCGATTTATTTTACTTTCTAAAAATCATTCAACAGCCTACATCGCATAAAATATTTCGTTATTTAAGAAATTTATTAAATACTTCCACATATAAATTATCTGTGCTTATTGGCCATGCTGATTTGACTTACAGGCCAGTTGACGAGCTAAATTCGATCACTGTAACTCTCATTAAGGAAACCAAAATACATAACAGTTTGTTTTATAACATTACAAAACACACATGGGCACTGCTATTGATATAACTTACAGCATAAAGTGGATTTATCGATGAGATTATCCCATCATTGTATCAAAGTAAACAATATTATTCCCACACCTAAATTGATCAAAAACTCGTTTTAATTCAGCTACACGGTTGTAGCTGAATTAAAAAGAGTTTTTGATCAATGTCAGCCAAACATAACGGTGACTCCCATGCTAGGTTACTAACTTTATCTTGAGGTTACCTTCTGCTGATAATGCTAAGACTTATGCTGTCACACAGTCACGACTACATGACATTTCGTCGAACGGGTGTAATATACTTTCCTATGGGTAAGAAACGAGGTTTGCTATGCCTTCCGATTATTTTTCAAAGCCACCCAAGCATTTTAGTGACCCCGTGCTAGCGTATCAACTTTATCTTGCAGTATAAAAAGTTTGTGATCTTCCGCTGTCGCCCAGTGGAGACTACATGGCACTTCACCCCGTACATCGTCATCTTACAGGAAAATCGTAACAAATTGCCCCATAAACCTTCATGTTATAAAAAAATTGGAACAATGACGATCCGATGACATGTGATGACTACTATTAGCCCGATAGTGCTTCAGTAGGTATAATAAAGAGCTTACAACAATTAAAAATATTTTCACTTGGACTAATTGTGAACTAATAAATTCTTGAAACAGTTTTGATCTGCCAGGAAGTTTCAAACAGCGTACACTCCGCTGTAAAGTGAATATTTCATTCTGGTAATAAATTCTTAACGCAAGCTTTCTACTTTTCCTATTGTAGCATCTGAATACCGCCATTGTGGGCTGAAACGGGTTTTCATTGTGTCATAAAAAGTGATTGATGTCAAAATTAACCAAACTTTATAATAAGTTAATCACCATCTCCTTAAATGGAATGTCATTCTCTTGTTCTTTTAGCGTGATATATTCGTTTCTCAGTTTCATCAAATATTACATCAGCCATTGTCTTCAGTTCATAATTTGAAAGTGTAACGTAACTGATACTGGTCTGATTACAGGTCTAATGAAAATGTTTCTTTCATTGTCGTGTTTATATTGTCTCTACATTCAGCAACTCACCTTGAAACTGGTATATTTATGTGTTTTGCTTCTGAGACATAGTTTCCTGCTGCATTAGAGGTTAAATATACTGCTTGAATATTGCTCAGCAGTGTGGGATCCGTACCAGATAGGGTTGATAGAAGATATAGAAAAGATCCAACGGAGAGCAGCGCGCTTCGTTACAGGATCATTTAGTAATCGCGAAAGCGTTACGGAGATGATAGATAAACTCCAGTGGAAGACTCTGCAGGAGAGACGCTCAGTAGCTAGGTACGGGCTTTTGTCAAAGTTTCGAGAACGTACCTTCACCGAAGAGTCAAGCAGTATATTGCTCCCTCCTACGTATATCTCGCGAAGAGACCATGAGGATAAAATCAGAGAGATTAGAGCCCACACAGAGGCTTGCCGACAATCCTTCTTTCCACGAACAATACGAGACTGGAATAGAAGGGAGAACCGATAGAGGTACTCAAGGTACCCTCCGCCACACACCGTCAGGTGGCTTGCGGAGTATGTATGTAGATGTAGAAAGGCGCTTCAATATATTAATTTATGACTATGCATCGTTAAGCTAATTTTTGTGTGCCTCTTTGGGTAACAACTCTCTAACATGATTCCTGTACGGAAAGTGGGGGACTTCCCGCTCCCCATGAAGGCTAGATAAAATTTGAACATGAACCAGCAGTCACAAGAGAAATTCTTGTGTGAAACTCGTGAAAAGTCATTCAGTATCACATCAGGAATTTTACTTAAGATAAACATTGTCATATCGACATCTAAGGTGTTTTAGGCATAGCATTCACGAGATTGACTCTAAGAGCTAAGATCAGTCATTGAGTTATTTAACAGACTGATAGTAGGCATGCACAGAACTAAGGACAATTTCATTAAACAGAGATCCTCAAAAGACTCATCGCGGTATGACTGAAAAGAAGCAGACACTTAAACGTTTGTCGGTGACTATTTTGCCCCTTGTTTTGAGGAGGATTTACTTGGAGCTAGTGATGGTGCTGTGGACGCTGCATGATAATTCGTTATCTGACAAGCAAAAAGTTTAACTTTCTCTGCAAGTAACCACTATTTATGATAGCTCTGTATGTTATTTAGCTTCATGACATAAATAAATAATTAAATAAATAAAACTTACTATTTAACTCTTTAACAGCATCGTCGATACCATCACACATCACTGTACGTTCTGGGTCGTTCCTTTAGGTAATTAATTTCCGTATTAGGTTGAAAGTGCTATCCATACTTAAACGAAAATTTCTTTGGATTGATGAGGCTGTAAATTTGAATGCAGGTCTTCTGCCACAAACTTTTCTTCCCGTTTTATTTATGTCGCGTAATATGCTGTACTCTTGACTTCAGTTTCGGCACATACCGCACATAACTTACGCAATATGTCGTATTATTCTTTCTCTTTTTTACAAAAATCAGTGTACTTATTTACAAGAATCTCAGGAACTCAAGTGCACACAAATGTTTTCAACGTTTGTAATGACTGTCATGGAAACATATTCCTTAGTACATCGTCTTTTCATTACATGTTTATGATGCTACTCATTACATTCGTTACGCAATTGGACTCGAATCCAGGAGAAGCTGGGTTCATAGCCAATCCAGCCATATATAGTTAGGATTTTTGTAGTTTCCAGAAATCGGGTAAGGGCAATGCCAGGTTGTTTTCTTGAAACGGTCACGACCATAATCTTTCCCCATCATTGTTATCCTATTCAAGCTTATACCCCTCCTCTCATGACATCGTTGTCGACACGATCATAAGCACTAATGTAACTTATTGCATCAGAAGCTATGTATTGAGATGGTATTAGCTGTGTATTGAGATGGTATTAGCTGCACTGAACAAACAGAAAATTCCAGAACTAAGTGGGTACAAAGATCGGAGCAAAATCATGTTTTGGTACCAAGTGTAGCTTAAGCTTTAGGCTACACCAGTAGTGCCAACAAAACGATCCACATGTGTTTTGTACTCTTATGGGGAAAATCTTTACGTATTTTGATAAATAATACAAACAATTTAGATGGGGGAGTGACATCCTGGCAATCAATTTGAGGGTCCATTATGCTTTGCACCAAGTCGTTACGAAGATCGAAAAACAATCGGATTTTGGAGTCAAGTGTTCCTTATACTAATAGGTTGTTTCACTTTTCAAGGAGGTAAAATACCGAGGTGTGATTGGGAGAGCAAAACACGTGTATGTTCCCCTGGAAGTTCTCTGATTGCCCTATTTCCAAGAAAGTGACATGGCTTAGGAAGGAGCTGAAAAATGTTTTTTTTTAATTTTTCAATATTTTGCAGCTTCAAACGTCACAGTATTCAGTACCCTGGAACTATGAATTGAAAAATGCCTTCACTCACCACTTATCGTGTTTTATTAAATTCACGATGCAGTTTGGATCCTGTGGGTCCATCATCAGGTTAATTTGTCTTAATACATACTTTATGTTTTCTCTTGAGTGAAGTCTAATGCATATTCCTGTCATGAAAACGTTTTCATAATATGAATATGCGTTTCTTAATTCGTATTTCCAGTGAAAACTATGTGACTGGGAGATCGTAATGTGTGTTTGTGTGTGTGTGTGTGTGTGTGTGTGTGTGTGTGTGTGTGTGTGTGAGCGCGCGCGGTCCAAGCTATCTAGATTCTGTGAATGCTGACAAACCTGTATGGGTTCTGTGAATAATCACGAAGCTTCCTGCCACAGCTCTCCTCAGTGCAACCCTGCACCTAGGCAACCCGAAGATCGAAGGTCAATTTGTGTCTCATAAGCCCATGGCATTCCGGCTGCTGACTGCAACTCTTTACCACTGGTCAGATGTTGACACTGAAATCTCCTGGCAGATTAAAGCTGTGTGCCGGACGAAGTCTCAAACTCTGGACCTTTGCCTTTCGCGTGCAAGTGTTCTACCGAGTGAGCTACCCAAGCATGACACACGATCCTCTCCTCATAGCTTTACTTCCTCCAGTACCTCATCTCCTATCTTCCAAACTTCACAGAACTTCACCTGTGAAACATGCAAAAGTAGCACCTCTGGAAGAAAGGATACTGCGGAGATATTGCTTAGCCACAGCCTCGCGGATGTTTCCAGAGTGAAATTTTTCCCCTGCAGCTGAGTGTGTGCTGATATGAAACTTCCGGGCAGATTAACGGCAGAGGTACGGTCCTGAGTCGTGTTTGGGTAGTTCAGTCGGCAGAGAACTTGCCCGTGAAAGGCAATGGTTCTAAGTTCGAGTCTCGGTTCAGCACACAGTTTTAATTTGTC
The DNA here is from genome assembly GCF_023864345.2 of Schistocerca serialis cubense. Classification (NCBI taxonomy): domain Eukaryota; kingdom Metazoa; phylum Arthropoda; class Insecta; order Orthoptera; family Acrididae; genus Schistocerca; species Schistocerca serialis. The sequence goes on along the minus strand of NC_064640.1, from coordinate 460,302,176 downwards.
AGGAAGTTTCAACACAGAATATGTTTGGCAACTGTGTGTTCGATCTTGTTACTTCACCCCTGTTCATTTGAATTAGTTACTCTGTGCTGAGTTATTAAGTAACCATTATGGCAGTTACCAACTCGAAGGTGATACACTTGCAACTTTGAAAATATTTACCAGGACTGTTCTTGTATAAAAATCATTTTGTTTAAGCAGGTTATTTAAATTATTTTGAGTAAAGCTACTGACTACCATAGCCACACTAGTGACTCAGCTGTTCAAAAAATGTTCAAATGTGTGTGAAATCTTATGGGACTTAACTGCTAAGGTCATCAGTCCCTAAGCTTACACACTACTTAACCTAAATTATCCTAAGGACAAACATACACACCCAAGCCCGAGGGAGGACTCGAACCTCCGCCGGGACCAGCCGCACAGTCCATGACTGCAGCGCCTCAGATCGCTCGGCTAATCCTGCACGGCGACTGAGCTGTGACTATTTGATAACAGTGATTACTGTGACTATGACTGGTTTATGCGTATGTGTCTAAACGCAGTATGAGTATGCTCATACGTTACTTCCATTCGCAGTTTTTTTGAAGCGATGTGATTAAGCTGGACTGTATGAATTTGCGCCCTGTAATAGTGCTCAGTGATTTACTATTTGTGTCTACTGTGTTTCACTTTCTGACAAAGTGTTTTAAAGCGCTTCTAAATTAATTTATCTGTTATCACTGGGTAATTATTTCATGTATCTTAGCGTACACCTACTTAATATCCTCCCTGACTATCATCAGGTAATTTCAGCTGCAATGAATCCGACTACCGTTGAAAATAATTATAAACCCTCTCCGCAGTGAGATTAACTTCAGATCGTGTCACCATCCTGCAAACTTTGTTTTGTTAACACGCTGGTAGTGACGACAGTTCTTCGTAGGCAAAACTCATTGTGTTGGCTGTACCAGCTAAATATTATGTGTTACGATCAAAAGCTAGATTGCGTGGGTGCAATCCGTAGGCTACTTAACGTAGTAACTACAAATTTAAGGAGACGTCCCTCTGGAAGACATGTCATTAATCAATTTGTAATGTTCGCTTTTGTTACCATTAGTGTGTTCGGCATCTCCATATCGACATCAAGTGACAGTAGAAATTTTTAGTATTTGTAGGTTTTAGAATTTAAATGATAAGAGAGAGGCTTGCGGTTACATTGTTTCGAAAAGGTTAAACAAACGTCAATGTTTCAAGTTCTGTCTACAACGAGGTCATTACAGTCGGTGTACCAGTTCGGTTGGACAAACACGAGTAAGAATTTTTTTTCCTTATGGGACTTAACTGCTAAGGTCATCAGTCCCTAAGCTTACACCCTACTTAACCTAAACTATCCTAAGGGCAAACACACACACCCATGCCCGAGGGAGGACTCGAACCTCTGCCGGGACAGTAAGAATATTAACCCTGACCTCATCTAAGGATCAAAGAAATCGTTCTCTACATTCGCCTGTGGCGGTTTCGGGAAACTGTTGACAATGTAAATCAGGGTAGCCGTACGGAAGTCTGAACCCAAGTCCTTCCTAGAACAAGTCCCATGTCTTGTCTCCTGCATTATATCAGTATCGATCAGCATCTCGAGTGCCTCTGAACAAGAATAGAGTGGGGGAGAGGGAGGTGCCCTTTTAATTTTCTGCTGTAAAGTTGTAGATGGCAACAGAAATTCTCTATGTGTGACCTGTAACAGGAAAAAAATAAGAAAAATTGAAAAGTAGAAAGGGAACTGGGAAACGAAGAACAGAAGGAACAACAAAAAAAATCAGTCAGCATGGAAACATGCAGAAAAAGTAAAACCAAATGCCGTACCACCAACAGAAGACACAGGGAAACATAAAGGAAACAAAGTTGAAAAAGTAAAGAACACTGCAGAAGCAAGTTATAAGGCAGCAGTTGGAAAGTACGAACGCTTATTGTTCTCGTTCATGCAACATCATAAAAAGTAATTGCGTCTACTCGGATGCGGAACATGCTGTGTCCACCATCACAGACGGTGCCCATAACCACAGGGGGTGCCACCACCCAGGCAGTCTACAGAGTTGTTCCCATCGAGGGCGCACATAACAGGAACCCATTGATGCTTATGTCATACGACTCACGAATAGTGGGCTCCATCTGCCAATAGTTATCTACGCCGCCATACGGACAGTGACACCCAAATACACTCCTGGAAATTGAAATAAGAACACCGTGAATTCATTGTCCCAGGAAGGGGAAACTTTATTGACACAATCCTGGGGTCAGATACATCACATGATCACACTGACAGAACCACAGGCACATAGACACAGGCAACAGAGCATGCACAATGTCGGCACTAGTACAGTATACATCCACCTTTCGCAGCAATGCAGGCTGCTATTGTCCCATGGACACGATCGTAGAGATGCTGGATGTAGTCCTGTGGAACGGCTTGCCATGCCATTTCCACCTGGCGCCTCAGTTGGACCAGCGTTCGTGCTGGACGTGCAGACCGCGTGAGACGACGCTTCATCCAGTCCCAAACATGCTCAATGGGGGACAGATCCGGAGATCTTGCTGGCCAGGGTAGTTGACGTACACCTTCTAGAGCACGTTGGGTGGCACGGGATACATGCGGACGTGCATTGTCCTGTTGGAACAGCAAGTTCCCTTGCCGGTCTAGGAATGGTAGAACGATGGGTTCGATGACGGTTTGGATGTACCGTGCACTATTCAGTGTCCCCTCGACGATCACCAGTGGTGTACGGCCAGTGTAGGAGATCGCTCCCCACACCATGATGCCGGGTGTTGGCCCTGTGTGCCTCGGTCGTATGCAGTCCTGATTGTGGCGCTCACCTGCACGGCGCCAAACACGCATACGACCATCATTGGCACCAAGGCAGAAGCGACTCTCATCGCTGAAGACGACACGTCTCCATTCGTCCCTCCATTCACGCCTGTCGCGACACCACTGGAGGCGGGCTGCACGATGTTGGGGTGTGAGCGGAAGACGGCCTAACGGTGTGCGGGACCGTAGCCCAGCTTCATGGAGACGGTTGCGAATGGTCCTCGCCGATACCCCAGGAACAACAGTGTCCCTAATTTGCTGGGAAGTGGCGGTGCGGTCCCCTACGGCACTGCGTAGGATCCTACAGTCTTGGCGTGCATCCGTGCGTCGCTGGCGTGCATCAGTGCGTCGCTGCGGTCCGGTCCCAGGTCGACGGGCACGTGCACCTTCCGCCGACCACTGGCGACAACATCGATGTACTGTGGAGACCTCACGCCCCACGTGTTGAGCAATTCGGCGGTACGTCCACCCGGCCTCCCGCATGCCCACTATACGCCCTCACTCAAAGTCCGTCAACTGCACATACGGTTCACGTCCACGCTGTCGCGGCATGCTACCAGTGTTAAAGACTGCGATGGAGCACCGTATGCCACGACAAACTGGCTGACACTGACGGCGGCGGTGCACAAATGCTGCGCAGCTAGCGCCATTCGACGGCCAACACCGCGGTTCCTGGTGTGTCCGCTGTGCCGTGCGTGTGATTATTGCTTGTACAGCCCTCTCGCAGTGTCCGGAGCAAGTATGGTGGGTCTGACACAACGGTGTCAATGTGTTCTTTTTTCCATTTCCAGGAGTGTATTTAGCAGGTCGACATCCTTCCATCGTTCGTGAATGCGGATGCGCAGCTTTACTCGGTCATTTATCCAGTTTCCAGCAATCGTCGATCATCATTTACCGCTGTTATCAGCCAGCAGCTATCAACGAGCTATCATCTACATGTACATACTTGCTCTGGAATTCACAAGTATGTGCCTGATGGAGGGCTCATCGAAACATCTTCAACCCATTTCTCCACCGTTCCACTCTCGAACAGAACGCGGGAGCCGGCCGGAGTGGCCTGGCGGTTCTAGGCGCCACAGTCTGGACCCGGGCGGCCGCTAGGGCAGCAGGTTCGGATCCTGCCTCGGGCATGGATGTGCGTGATGTCCTTAGGTTATTTAGGTTTAATTAGTTCTAAGTTCTAGGCGACTGATTACCTCAGAAGTTAAGTCGCATAATGCTCAGAGCCATTTGAACCATTTAGAACGCGGGAAAAACTATCACTTAAATCTTTCTGTGCAACCTCTGATTTCTCTTATTTCATTATGATCATCATTCCTTCTAATGCAGTTTGGCGCGAACAAAATATTTTCACACTCAGAAGACATAGTTGGTGATTGAAATTTCATGTCGCAACGAAAATCGCCTTTGCTTTAATGATTACCACCCCAATTCGCATACCACATCCGTGGTACTCTCTCCCGTATTTCACGATAATACAAAACGAGCTTCACTTCTTTGACTTTTTCAATGTCTTCCTTCAGTACTATCTGATGAGGATCCCACACAGCACTGCAATACCCCAGAAGAGGGAGGAAAAGCGTTGCGTAAGCAGTGTTTTTAACAGACCTGTTGATTTTGCTATGTATTGTGACACAAACGAATTACAGACATTGGCTGCGAGTGGACATTGATTTAAATCCTTGGGAAAGTCGAAAATTTAGGTCGGACCGGAATACGAACCCGGGTCCCCTGTTTACTAGGCAGATGCTCTGATCACTTAGCCATCCGGACACAGTGATCATCGCAACTGCATGGACTACCGTAGCACGCCCTCCGTCAGACACAGATTATCAACTTATCCACACAATGGTAATATAGCGGCCCTTGTCCATTATCCTCATTACTCGCGATATTTCGCCGATTCCCGTAAGAGTTCGAGCCCTCGGAGGAGGACATCCAATGATACCACAGTCTACCCCTCACCCACCCCGTGTGTGGGTGGTTGGTGGTAATTTTGAAATCTTCAAAGGGAATCCCCGTTTTTATGTTGCAGATTACGACTCTGCGGCAAAATCTACATACGTTTTGTCTGAAGTATTGTAGTCATTACTATTCTTAAAGGCCACTCACTAAAGTACTTAATTTTAAATATGAAAGGAGAATTAGTTACGATTTGTTACATGGTCCCGATGTGAGAGCCATCTATTGTCTGCAACACACTATACAAAGGTTGTCTTTACTTGCACCTTACACGCAATTTAAAATGGATTTGCACTGTTTAGAATACGTCCAGCATATATAAACAGTTGTGCCATTGTGTACTGTGTTTGTATGACCCAACAAGCAACGGTGAGCAATACATATATGGGCATAGCCTGTTGCACAAGGTGTTTTATGTTTTAAAATATTTTATGGATGACAAACCTTTTATAACGTGCTATTTTTATCCACTTGAGTTTCTTATAATTGTCACAGTGTGTGGTTTTTTGTGTACAGTTTTTAGCTTTTTATCATCATTTTATAATCACCCCTTTTTTACGCTGTCTTCCACTATTTTTCCCCTTCTATGTGTCTGTTTCGCCGTATTTCCTCCATTCTGTTTTTTTTAAGGGTCTCCATGTTCTGTACTTAATGTCTGTCTCTCGGCTGAAGAGCGGCGCCTATGCTGCTCCAGCCAGCCCATATGGGGCACTGAAATACATTAAATGAAAAAAAAATATATCCACTTGACATCTTGTGCTTGAGCTCAGCGCAAAATTAACATGTTTTACAACAAAAGATTTTGAGGTATGTAAATGTACATGTCCACTTCCGGTTTTTATAATACCAATCTAAAACTTGTGCATCAAATGTTACATCTTAACTTATGAGACGTATTCCATGTATATGCACTTTCTTACAGACCTGAATATGACAGCATTGTCTGTTGAAACCGGTTGTCTTAAACAAAAAAATATTTTGTGCGGTCTTGGCTGCTTTTCTTCCCGGTTTTTAACAATTAAATAGATAGATCTTCAGTTCTCGCAAAATGAGAAAAGTCACTCGGTTTTCGTCTCAGGAGTTCATACCTTTTTGTGAAAGGAACAGTATTACACATTTCAATGCCGAATCGTTTCAGCATGAAGTCAACAAACGTACTAAAATATTTGTATGAACCTTCAACTCGCACGTGACTCGTTCCACAGTACAACAAGGATAATTAATTGTTAATATTTCTTTCGTACTACAGAGCTACTACACATAATACAAAATCCTCAGCAGAAAAACTGCATGGGGACCCCACCGCATTTTAACGTCAGTTTTAAAGCCAATCGTCCATCCACAGCCTGAGTATGACAACAGTTCGGACAAAAGCTTCTTACAGTCAGTGATAAGATAATCACTACCATATATAAATGCGGAAGGAAATCTTTCAGAAAAATATTCAGATGTGTGTGAAATCTTATGGGACTTAACTTCTAAGGTCATCAGTCCCTAAGCTTACACACTACGTAACCTAAATTATCCTAAGGACAAACACACACACCCATGCCCGAGGGAGGACTCGAACCTCCGCCGGGACCAGCCGCACAGTCCATGACTGTAGCGCCTCAGAGAGCTCGGCTAATCCAGCGCGGCGAAGGAAATCTTTACTACTGGCTCTGACGCCAGCTGTCTTGGGCACCTGCGGTTGCAGCCACCAACTGTCCCCAACATGGCCACCGGCAGCAGTGGCCACCTGCAGCCGACCAATGATGCCCAGAAGGAGGTGTACGACACGCTTGACCTCACAGACGAGGCTCTGGAAATGGACATGGCAAATAACTTACCCGACTGCCCCCTCGCCGAGCTTTTGAGTATGGTTTTCTGCCACGCTATAGGCGAAGTCCAGGGGGAGTAACATGTCCAAACCCACAACATGCTCACATCATCATGCACAGAAGCATGAAGGTAAGGATGTAAGCTTCAACAACCCCTCCTGTCCTCCCACCAGCAGTGATGCTCAGTCCATCATCACACACAGTACACAACTATAGCCGGCCACCAGCTAGACAGTCTGCAATGTGCTGTCACAGTTGCAGATCATTTGCTGTAGTCACAGCGCAGTAACTATCATCAAGTAACCACTGGAAAGTAAACAACGAGTATCAAGGTGTTTAACTTTCACAGAGCCGAAACTAACAGACTGTTAACCAGCTGCACTCCATGACTGAAAATCTGTTAAATAAGACAATCAGCATGCTCCGTACTAAAAACTATACTTCACTGTCACACACCATTCATCAGACATGCATGAGTATTTACACATATGTACTGGTGTTTCTTGTTTCATACTGTGTTGCCCAAGTTAATTCAGCTTTAGTATTAATTGCCTGGTCATGAGTCTTGCTACAAGTGTGCAAGCACGCCATCTTCAATAGGGCAACTACTTTCCTGTGGTAGGTGGTTCCCAACCTGATACCTTTATTTTCGGCGCCAAACTGTTTTGTTGAGCACAACGTAAAAGTGTGGATTTTTTTCTTATTGCACACTGGTTGAACATAATTCATCAACAATTTAAATATAGAATAGCAAGAAAAGATTAGAAGATTGAGGTTTAATGTCCTTTCAACGACAAGGTAATTAGAGACAGTGTATGAGCCATGATTAGGAAAGGACGGGGAAGTAAATTGGTTTTGTCCCTTTCAAAGTACCGTCTTTTCTTTCTTCATTGTGATTTCATCCCCCCTCGCCCTATGTGGGCCGAGAGGGGGGGGGGGATGGCTAGTAGCAGGTAGCGGTACAGCAGTGGAACTGCTCTTCAGCCATATAAACATGAAGATACAATGACAATGATTTTAAAATAGTGGTGAAATGTGAGGGTTATGAAAGACGAATGTAATAAGGCTGACTGAACGAATAGTTTAAAAATGGTGATAAAAATATGTTCGGACAGCAATGTTTAAAAAAACACATGAAGAATCCTAAAAACACTCGAAAAACCCTGGAAAAACACAAAACAACACAGAAGAGACATTGACCATTAAAAACGAAGCACTGCACACTTGCACTAAATATGAAAGGACTTACCCTGGGGTCCGCCGCTCGTGGTCTCGCGGTAGCGTTCTCGCTTCCCGAGCACGGGGTCCCGGGTTCGATTCCCGGCGGGGTCAGGGATTTTCACCTGCCTCGAGATGACGGGGTGTTTGTGTTGTCCTCATCATTTCATCATCATCCAGGAAAGTGGCGAAATTGGACTGAGCAAAGATTGGATAATTGTACGGGCGCTGATAACCACGCCGTTGAGCGCCCCACAACCCCAACATCATCATCATCATCACTTACCCTGGGATGGTAGACGAAAGGAAAACTAGTCACAGGGGGACAGAGGAGAGGGATGGGGTTGGGAAATGAGGGCTAGTAAGAAATGGCAATAGGGATGGCTGTTAGGGAACAGGGGAAGAGAGGTAGCTGGCAGGGGGATCTGTGAATTTGACAGGGAAAAGGGAGTGAGGAGAGACTGGGAAGGGGAAAAGGAGGAGGTGTGGAAAGGGGGAGAGGAGGGAGGTCCTGTAGGGGAAGGAGAGGGTGGGGTGGATTTAGAGTTGGTAATAGGGGTACATTTCATGGTAGAGTTTATAATCTAGGAAAGGGAGGTGGTTGAAATTGTTGTGGCGTAGCAAGACAGCCACGCCACGGAAGTAACCGAAAGGCATGCGCTAAGCTCACGCAGATGGGCGTGAGGTCTGAAACAGGATACGTAATGAATGCTATAAAGAAAAGTACGTAGCTTCTGGAATACTTAACTTTAATCCATACTTGTGGTACATCGCTCTTGACGATACAAGTGAGACTCTGTAGATACATGCAATGTTGCTAGGTCATAGCCATTGACTTAGCTGAAGGCTATTCTAACTATCTGCTCTGCAAAGGAGCGAGGCTTCGTCAGTGTAGTCGCTAGCTGCGTCGTCCGTACAACTGGGGCGAGTGCTAGTCCGTATCTCGAGACCTGCCTTGTGGTGGCGCTCGGTCTGCGATCACACAGTGGCGACACGCGGGTTCGACATGTACTAATGGACCGCGGCCGATTTAAAACTACCACCTAGCAAGTGTGGTGTCTGGCGGTGACACCACAGAAATTTCCTAGGGAGAGGATGTGGAGGGTGTGCATCTGGAGCATGGGTGAGATGCGTAGCAGCACCCTAGGATCTGAGACGACGCACAGCAGGATTGTTAGAGTCTAATTTGCAGATGGTTTAGTTTACCGGGAGGCGTTCTATGTGCATGAGGAGAGACGGAAATTTGAAGAGTTGGTAAAGGATCGGTGTGGGGGAAGGTAAGCAGATGCAGAAAGCAAGGCTAAAAGCATGATGTTCAAGGATCTGGAGGAACTTATACAACTTGATGCTGCAGATATCCATGCAACACAGGCATACCAAAAGACTGGGTATATCAGGGATTTGTATGTGTATAGGATAGTGGAGTGGTGTAATCCCCATTTTCAGCCAGTTAGTAGTTTTAGTAGTTTTAGCCAGCTGCTGTGAGCGAGCAGTTCTAGGGGCTTCAGTCCCGAACCGCACAACTGCTACGGTCACAGGTTCGAATCCTGCCTCGGGCATGGATGTGTGTGATGTCCTTAGGTTAGTTAGGTTTAAGTAGTTCTAGGCGACTGATGACCTCAGATGTAAAGTCCCATAGTGCTCAGAGCCATTTGAACCATTTGGTAGTTCTAGCCTATTGTGGGCTTTCTCTTGGGTGGTTAGTAAGTGCGGTTTCTAGGTCAGTTGTCAGTTGCAAGTTATTCCAAGGTATTTTAGTATGTTAGTGAGATGGATACGACAGATATAAATGATGAGGAATGGAGACAGAAGATGCAGGTGGTGCGTCTTACAACTATTGCCTGGGTTTTGGAGTTGTTAATCTTGAGGAGCAATTGTTTACACCAGGAGGTAAACTGATTGAGGTGGAGTTGGAGGGATCTTTGGGATTTCTGGAGTGTAGGATAGAGGGCTAGGAAAGTGGTGCCATCAGCATACTGAAAGAGGTGGATGGGAACAGGTGGTTTGGGAATGTCAGCTGTGTCAGAAGTAAAGGAGGTCGGAGAGAACAGAACATTGGGTCATGCCTGCACTGTAGTAGAAGGTACAGGAAAGAGTGTTGCTCACTATGACAAAGGACAGGTGAGTGGAGAGAAAGGACGCAATGAGGTGGTGGTGGTGTTGCTTTCAGGACGAATGTGCTCTGGAGTGGGCACAACATTACCTTGGAGGGAGTCTCTAAACTGATGTCACCCCTGGAGTTCTATGGGGGATCAACTATGGATGATGGGGTTGGTGGCAATAATGTGTGTGGGAAAGATATAGTCAATTTGGGTGACGAAATGATAGGTGATGGAGTTATTAGGTCAGACGTAGATGTTAGTACAGGAAATGGTTAGGGTTTTGAAAAAGAGGCTGAGGATCATATGTCCAGGGGGATTATTGAGTAAAGGTTGTAGCTGAGTGGGGATGTTCCTGTGATGGGCAACTGCTACTCCACTCTGGACTAGGGGGAGGGGGTTATCAGTGCAGTGGAGGAGATAGGGAGACATTGGACGATGTGGTGTTGTTGGAGGAACATTTCATTGAGGATGAAGATGTTGACGCTTGTCAGTGGGGAGGAAGCGAATGATGCTGCATAGGATCCTGTAGTGCTACCACGCGATGATGAGAGGCTAGGAAGCTGATAGCCTGGGTTAGGGATGGAGAGATTTATGCGATAATGTTGGGACAATGGAGTAGGAAGTGGACTTGATTTTGGGAGTATATGGTTTGGGTTTTGAGGTGGCATACTGAGCAGGTGGCAAGGGCGATTTGCTGAAGGGTGTGTGAGTGTTGGAAGGGATGATGTCCTGAGCAGTGGGTGGCAGGTGGAGGGAGTTGTTAGGATGGATGGGATGGTCAATAGGATGGACAGGCACAGTTAATTCATGTTTGATGGGTGGGGGTTTCGCCTTGCACTTTGCATACTATGTAGGGTGTGCATCATTACATGAGTTGCGGATGGGTGGGGAACCAAGTTTAGGACATTGCTTAAGGAAGTAGGACTGGGGGCAAGTGGGAGGACTCTTACAATCTGGAGTAAGGTGGTCAATATAGAGAAGGAATTTTTGGCATATGTAGGATAGGGGTGAGGGGGAGGGGGGGGAAATTTGGAGGATTCAACTTTATGATGGCAGTTGCAGATGAGGGTTCCCTCCATGAGGAGGCAGTCGAGCGTGGGACCATGCTCTGACAATATACACATGAGGAGGTGGTTACAGAGTCACTGAAGATATGGCGTCGCGTCCAGCCGTGATGCATAATACGCGTATCTCGAGCAACGCCTGCACACGTAGCGTCGCTATCTCGGCTCGCACATGCGCACTATACTGCATCACAAACCACGTGCTCTCTGTTGAACAGCTCTGTTACTGACTGTTTGTGTATTTATTGTGCAATATGTCTGCATTAACTGATCAAGAAAGAGAGTATCCGGTGCTCTGGGACTTCTCAAAGTTGGAATACAGATATGTTAACTTACGTTACTTACCTGTAGCTTGGGAAGAAGTTTCACAAGCTTTAGGGAAGCCAAGTAAGTACGAAAAGTCCTTTTCGTGCTGTATTTTACGGTGGGGTTAAGACTGCAGTACTGAGTCCGTATTACGACAGTGCAACTTTTTCCTTGTTATGGAAGATTTTTTCATGTTTTCGTATTCTCCTGTATTTTAGTGACTAAAATGGCCATTCTCCGTATAACCAGATAGACCTGGATAATGTGATAGCTACTTGTTCTTCGCTACGAAAATAAACAATAAATCTCTAGATATCAATATACTTCTTACGCTACATCCATTTAATTTTTTAAAAAAAGAATATTACTATAACTCAATTAGAAACTGAATAATTAACTAAAATTGTATATCAATCTCTAATTCAAAAATTGTAAGGAATTGTTATAATAAACGCTACGTCGTTCTCCTGGCTAAATGACTGAAAGTAAAACGCCGAATTCAATTAAGTTAATATCATGTTCTTTTTTTCCACTAGAAAACGTGCAAACACTTTTTTTGGTAAATTAATGGGTGTATGAAAGTTGGCTTTGAAATTAGAAGGTGACAAGTATTTGTTGCTGATTTCCTTTGTTAGATGCTAATTGAAAGTGAAATAAAAATAATCCTATTTAGTCTACGATGGACTTCACCAGGAATCTGTAACCGTTTTTAATGACAAAGAACAAACTGAAATAAATTTTTCTGTGTCAGTAACATTTTATTTTCTCCCCCCACGCGTTTCGAGGGTTTGCACCCTCAGCTTGATGTGTATACTTCTTGTAAATAGGTTTTACCTTTCAAATAAAAATAAACTAATCATCATACATCATAATTTCGTATTAATTACAATTTATTTGCAGAAATCAGTTACAATGGCATATTGGAAAAACTCTTACAGTACTCTTCTTGAAACTAGATGCAGTATTAAAATAATACTTATTTCTTATATGTCTGTTGTAATTACTGGTTAGCAACGTGCCGCCACTGCCAAGGCGCGCTTTCTTCAGGAGAGTTAAAGAAATCGACAAAGTGGTTCCTTATTGCTGCGTTCTCCTTTGTAGCCGCAGCAGCAGTTTTCTCAAGAGGATTCCAGCATGTTGTGTAGGCATCCAGAATTTCTTCTGGTGACCCAACTGTTGTAACGTCACCTTTACCGTACAGGTAGCTGTGTAGTATTACTGTGGCTTTTATTAATTTACATACAGTGTCAAGTTTGCACTGCAACGACCGAAAGTACAATCTCCACCGTTGGGAAAGTATACCGAAAGAGATTTCAATACGTGTGCACCGTCTCACTCTGCAGTTGTAAACTCTCTTCTCATCGTTAAGATTTCTGCGTGGATAGGGACGAATCAGGGTACATCTTCAGGAGGAGACCTTCATTTCCCACGATAACATATGGAACAGAGGCTCGTCCTGGTACTAGCGGCAAGTCTTTTGGTACTGAAATACTGTAGGCAGGCATTCTTTTCCCAGGTGTACTGTTTGCAAATATGAAGGAATCGCTTTCCTTTCCGTATGATCACCACGTCTACGGCTATAAACTTATCAACATCTATCAAACGCAGCAACAGTGTAGAGCAATATACATATTTTGTAATTGCAGTAATAAGACGATTCATATGAACGTAGTGCCTGAATTCCGATGTTTTTTCCATCTATTGCACCGATGCAGTGAGGAAAATTCCACCTATCATGAAATTCTGCAGCAACGGTCGTTGGTTGTTCAGAGGTTGTTGGCATGTACCGGGTGATCAAAAAATCAGTACAAATTTGAAAACTTAATAAACCACGGAATAATGTAGATAGAGAGGTAGAAATTGACACACATGCTTGGAATGACATGAGGTTTTATTAGAACAAAAAAAAGTTCACAAAATGTCCGACAGATGGCGCTGGACAGCAAAACGTCAATGACTGCGCATGACAATCGTATATAAAAGCAGCTGTAATGAGAGTGCGGTGTGGGCGTTTCAAAAGATGACGGAAGATGACGATTGGCTGAGTAACGTGTTGTGGACCGACCAAGCTCATTTCACGCTCCGAGGGTCTGTCAACGCCCACAACGGCAGAATTCGGGCTGCCGAAAATCCTAGAACTGTCGTGGAAACTGCATTGCACGACGTGAAAGTCACGGTATGGGTTGGATTTACCACATCTACCGTTATCGGGCATTTTTCCTTCGACATAACTTGTGATTCTGGTTTTGTAACTGCTACCGTGACTGGTGAGAGGTACGCCGATATGTTACAGCCGGCTGGGGCGGCCGAGCGGTTCTAGGCGCTACAGTGTGGAACCGCGCGACCGCTACGCTCGTAGGTTCGAATCCTGCCTCGGGCATAGATGTGTGTGATGTTCTTAGGTTAGTTAGGTTTAAGTAGTTCTAAGTTCTAGGGGACTTATGACCTTAGAAGTTGAGTCCCACAGTGCTCAGAGCCATTTGAACCATTTGATATCTTACAGAATCGCATCATCCCCGGCATGGCTGATAAACACCTACTGGAACGTACGATGTTTATGCAAGATCGCGCTCCACTCCATGTTGCTAGACGAGTCAAAAATCTCCTGCGCGCGTCGTTTGGTGATAATCGTGTGTTCAGCCGCCACTTTCGTCATGCTTGGCCTCCCAGGTCCCCAGACCTCAGTTCGTGCGATTATTGGCTTTGGGGTTACCTGAAGTCGTAAGTGTATAGTGATCGACCGACATCTCTAGGGATGCTGAAAGACAACATCCGACGCCAACGCCTCACCATACCTCTGGACATGCTTTACAGTGCTGTTCACAACATTATTCCTCGGCTACAGCTATTGTTTAGGAATGATGGTGGACATATTCAGCATTTCCTATGAAGAACTTCATCTTTGCTTTGTCTTACTTTGTTATGCTAATTATTGCTATTCTGATCAGATGAAGCGCCATCTGTCGGACATTTTTTGAACTTTTCTATTTTTTTGGTTCTAATAAAACCCCATGTCATTCCAAGCATGTGTGTCAATTTTTACCTCTATATCTACATTATTCAGTGATTTATTCAGTTTTCAAATTTATACTGACTTTTTGATCACCCGGTACAAAAGTTGCATTGTATGCCACAGAGCGTCACGCGCTTGGTTTATAATCAGCGATACAGTGCTAATGCCGGCTCTGCAGATGAAGCATATAGTATTGTAAGAGTTTCCAGTAGCGAGATACCTAAAAAAAGAGTTGTTGCTATAGAGGCTGTTATAAAAACAGAAAGGAAGAAACTGCGAGATGCCCATAGGAATGTCCTCTGAAGGAGAGAGACAAATAACAAAAGGCATATCCTCTGGTGAGAGTAATTTTTTATTTGTTTGTTAAAATTAATTTCTTCTAGGCATGACAGTAATATTCCTGATGTCATGGATGACTCGCAGTTTACTGAAAATCAAACTAACGATAGCGACACTGTTAATGGTTAAGCTTCCACTGTTCCTGAAGACGATGCACTTATCAACTCTGACAACGATATCAACATAGTCCGGAACAAACCCAAAGGAGTAGACAAAGTTCTGAATTTTCCGAAAAAAAACATAAAAACAAACCTGTTCGTTCTGTCCCTGACGAAACAGATTCGTTTTTCGGCAGTATATCAATTTCGGGTACAAAAAATTACCTGGAAGGTTACAAAACAGAGTTAAAGAGAGAGAGGCAGTAAACCGAGCTGAAGATGAAAACGACTCTTTCATGACTTAAATAATGTCGGTAGTACGTCAAACTCGCTCTCCGTTCGTGTCTCCAAGTATCTCCTCTGGCAGCTCAACATGTTCAGCTAGTAACTATTCCAACGATCCAACGACCCTTCGCTGTAAAAATGAGGGATCACTCACAGAAACCGACATGTTGCTCCGATCTTGCAAGAAGACAGAGGTGTTGATTTGTTAGTGGAAAACTATTCAGAGCAACTAAAATGAAACTTTAAATACTCTAAGCACAAACCTCATGAACTTTAAACTCAAACTGAAAACATTCCTTAAACAGATATCTTATTATGGTTGTGGCTTGTTAACGTATTATATCATTATTTTATGTTGTCTTCTCACGGCTGTAGACACATATGCTAGTGTGATATAATTGTAACCAACATACATTTTTACTCCATTTTCTACAACCGCCTACACGAATAACCTACATTTCAATTTTAACAGTAGGGACAACCTGCCGTTGAGTGACGGAGGGTACCTTGAGTGCCTCCATCGGTTCTCCCTTCTATTCCAGTCTCGTATTGTCCGTGGAAAGAAAGATTGTCGGTATGCCTCTGTGTGGGTTCTAATCTCTCTGAATTTATCCTCACGGTCTCTTCGCGAGATATACGTAGGTGAGAGCAATATACTGCTTGACTCCTCGGTGAAGGTACGTTCTCGAGACTTCAACAAAAGCCCGTACAGAGCTACTGAGCGTCTCTCCTGCAGAGTCTTCCACTGAAGTATATCCCTTATCTCCGTAATGCTTTCGCGATTACTAAATGATCCTGTAACGAAGCGCGCTGCTCTCCGTTGGATCTTCTCTCTCTCTCTTCTATCAACCCTATCTGGTATGAATCCCACACCGGTGAGCGGTATTCAAGCAATGGGCCAACAAGTGCACTGTAACCTACTTCCTTTGTTTTCGGCCTGCATTTACTTAGGATTCTTCCAATGAGAGTCCCAGTTTGGCATCTGCTTTACCGACGATCAACTTTATATGATCATTCCATTTTAAATCACTCCTAATGCCTACTCCCATATAATTTATGGAATTAACTGCTTCCAGTTGCTGACCTGCTGTATTGTAGCTAAATGATAAGGGATCTTTCTTTCTATGTATTCGCAGCACATTACACTTGTCTACATTGAGATTCAATTGCTATTACCTGCACCATGCGTCAATTCGTTGCAGATCCTCCTACATTTCAGTACAATTTTCCATTGTTACAACCTCTCGATATACCACAGCATCATCCGCAAAAAGCCTCAGTGAACTTCCGATGTTATCCACAAGGTCATTTATGTATATTGTGAATAGCAACGGTCCTACGACACTCCCCTGCGGCACACCTGAAATCACTCTTACTTCGGAAGACTTCTCTCCATTGAGAATGGCGTGCTGTGTTCTGTTATCGAGGAACTCTTCAATCCAATCACACAAATGGTCTGATAGTCCATATGCTCTTACTTTGTTCATTAAACGACTGTGGGGAACTGTATCAAACTCCTTGCGGAAGTCAAGAAACACAGCATCTACCTGGGAACCCGTGTCTATGGCCCTCTGAGTCTCGTGGACGAATAGCGCGAGCTGGGTTTCACACGATCGTCTTTTTCGGAACCCATGCTGGTTCCTACAGGGTAGATTTCTAGTCTCCAGAAAAGTCATTATAGTCGAACAGAATACGTGCTCCAAAACTCTACAACCGATCGACGTTAGAGATTTAGTTCTATAGTTCTGCACATCTGTTCGACGTCCCTTCTTGAAAACGGGGATGACCTGCGCCCTTTTCCAATCCTTTGGAACGCTACGCTCTTCTAGAGACCTACGGTACATCGCTGCAAGAAGGGGGCAAGTTCCTTCGCGTACTCTGTGTAAAATCGAACTGGTATCCCATCAGGTCCAGCGGCCTTTCCTCTTTTGAGCGATTTTAATTGTTTTTCTATCCCTCTGTCATCTATTCGATATCTACCATTTTGTCATCTGTGCGACAATCTAGAGAAGGAACTACAGTGCAGTCTTCCCCTGTGAAACAGCTTTGGAAAAAGACATTTAGTATTTCGGCCTTTAGTCTGTCATCCTCTGTTTCAGTACCATTTTGGTCACAGAGTGTCTGGACATTTTGTTTTGATCCACCTACCGCTTTGACATAAGACCAAATTTTCTTAGGATTTTCTGCCAAGTCAGTACATAGAAATTTACTTTCGAATTCTTTGAACG
This sequence comes from Schistocerca serialis cubense, assembly GCF_023864345.2. Lineage (NCBI taxonomy): Eukaryota > Metazoa > Arthropoda > Insecta > Orthoptera > Acrididae > Schistocerca > Schistocerca serialis. Next base: position 460,284,902 of record NC_064640.1, on the reverse strand, counting down.
CCTCTCGCATAGTCCTCCTCACGCTATATTTCGCTTCGCGTAATTTTTGTTAGCCTGCAAGGCTTTGGCTATGTTTATGTTTGCTGTTAAGGTCCCTTTGTGTCTTCAGCAGTTTTTTAACTCACTTATTGTACAATGGTGGCTCTTTTCCATCTCTTACGATCTTGCTTGGCACATACTCATCTGATGCATATTGTACGATGGTTTTGAACTTTGTCCACTGATCCTCAACACTATCTGTACTTGAGACAAAACTTTTGTGTTGAGCCGTCAAGTACTCCGAAATCTGCTTTTTGTCACTTTTGCTAAACAGAAAAATCTTGCTACCTTTTTTAATGTTTCTATTTACCGATGAAATCATCGATGCAGTAACCGCTTTATGATCGCTGATTCCTTGTTCTGCGTTAACTGTTTCAAATGTTGCGGGTCTGTGTGTCACCAAAAGTTCTTCAGCAGGCAGTGCTTTCTGTAATTTGTGTCCTGTTTTTTTTTTTTTAATGTCACTGCCGATGAGTGATAAAACTTCATTGAACTGCTCTTCATTAAGCCTAAAATAAATTTTAAACTTTTCATTGTCAAGCTGTAAATCTTGCATTAGGTAGTTGTATTCGCCATACACTGTTCTAACACTTATCGGATGAACCCAATTCGACTTATTTGATATTGAAAATAACAACAGCATTTCATCATCGCTATCGTTGCCTGAACGACAGTGCATCCATGACACACTGGAGTTGGAGTCTGGCTCACAACGCGGCACACTGAACGTCATTTCTAGTACCATCCGTAAACAGCATTCAAGTTAGCACGTCGTCTTAACAAATGAGCAAATACGAAGACGGAATATATTACGTGGCTTTCGGTTTGAAGGGTACGTATCTCGAATCGGCATACGTGCTACGCACGGCGACGTCTTCCGAAGGCGTAGCTCGAGATACGCTACGCCAGTGTGAAACGACCTTACGGAATTGTGCCGAGGACGACTCGTATAGTGACAGTAATTAGTCTCTAAACAGCATTGAACTTAAATACACGGTCCACTCACAAGTGAGCACCGCCTACGTCCGGCGTCAGCGTGCAATAACCACTCACAGACGGCAGGTGGCACCACTAGCACTAGAGAGTATTGTAGTGTCGCGGAATAGCAAAGAGTTGGAAACGTGGAATATTGTCAGAGTTTCGTTGCCTATGCTGAGGCAGTAGGTTGGCCAAGAAGTAAGAGGATTGCACATGTGTCGGAATGTGTCGTCACGCATGCGCAACAGCCTGGTTACACACAACAGGCGAGAGAGAATTGCTTAGCACGCGGGTTTGTGTTAGACGGAGACTTTCATAGAGTGCAAGACGGAGGTATAGCGTCAGCTGTAGTGCATTTCACAACTTCGCCGTAACAACACGGAACTCTGTCGCAAGAACACCTAAGGGGCGAGTACGACAGAAAAGTCAGCAGTATAAGTGGAACGAATGCGGTCATTACAAACGAGCATAATGTCAGGACGTCGCTCGTGCTTTGTGCCAGCTTTGATAGCAACAAGGCACTCGCAGTTAGACTTGCAGTTAGATGTGTACTGGGTCGCTGCGTAGCGCTCAGCTCGGTGATCGACATGTAATCTTTATTTAGGAGATGTTGCAGTAAGGGCGGCCCATCCAGCAGCAGACGTGAGGGGACAGTACCAGCTCTGGTCCTCTCTGCTGCCGTTGTCAATCATCAACCCAGGATTAGCAGACATCGCGGTAAACTCGCTCGCTGCCAATGCTGACCACATCAGTGAGCTGTCGTCGAGATCGTGCGGGGCCTAGGCCTTTGCATCCGCCGTCGCAACCGGGTGAGCCAACGACGCTGGGGGACTGCAGCCCGTTCCGCCCGTCCACCGCGGACGAGCCACCAGGAGGAGCAGGAAAGAAGACGGGATGGGATAGAGTACAATCCGCACTACGAGAACGCCTCTCGTGCCGACAGCGCCGGGACTCAAACCCGGAGCCTATTGCTGTCCGTCGCCGAGTCGGACGGCCAGCCGGCGCCGCCAGCCACACGCGCCCGAAGTAAGGGCATTTCTCCGCTACGTCACAGCACGCGGCGCTGCGCTAGCAACACTGTGCGGCCCGGATCTGGTGTCATCGCTACGAGTCAGCGAGGACTCGGGGAAGGTCGTTGATATCACCAAGCCACATTGTACTCGGCAGGAATAAAGATGTTTTCAATTAATAAAGTTTCTTTGGCGTCTCTGACGCGCCCACAGTCATTTCCTAGCATCCTGACAACCGGAGAGGTCACCGCTCGGCCATCCAGTCCACCGTAGGCGACCGGGAGCACCGGGACGCCTACAGTATATAAAGTGTGTCGCAGGGAAGGTGGAAACAGTGCAGTCGTCGTAATGCGGAAACGGAGTGGTTTATTTGACGTCCAAAAGGGCATGATCATTAAATTTCCGGCCAACAGCGGAAACATTTCCGAATCAGCTATGTTTGTAAACTGTTCACGTGCCACCTTGGTTAAAATATTCCGTGCATAGCAAAATGGCACTACCCGAATCTGGCGCCGAGTCAACTGTGATGCACTGCGGGCCATAGATGATAGATGTAAACGATGGCTGCGGAGATGTACATGGGAGAATAGAAGTGCATTGCTGAGCAGCTGACCGCCAAGACGGACCAAGGGGCTACCAACGGAGCCTCCTCAACGTTCGTTCAGCAAACGTTCCTGTGCACTGGTCTCCGCAGCAGGTGCCTGGTTCATGCACCAATGCTGACTGCTGTCTGTCGGCGACGAAGACGAGAAATTGCGCGTCAATACCCCAACTGGATGTCCACTGAGAGGCGACAGGTTTTCAGATGTATCACGCTTTATACTCCATCGCACAGATGGTCGTTACCATGTACGTTTGGAGCGTCCCATTCGGGTAAATTCCTTCGCTGTCCGTCCTTGTTTTCTATCTTAGAGTGTACTTGCGTGTTGTTGGAACGTACCGGTAACAAATCTAGCAGCCCTCCTTCGACATCTTCCTTTAATCCGACGTCTTAGGGATACAAAAAGTCCAACCAGTACCCAAGAATCGGTCACACTACTGTCCTACAGGCGGTCTCCTTTACAGATGAACCCCATTTTTCTAAAAGTCTCCCAATAAACCAAATTCGACCATTCGCTTTCCCAACCACAATCCTTACGTGCCCGATCCATTTCCTATCGTTTTTTAACGTTATGCCAAGATATTTAATCGACGTGACTGTGTCAAGCAGCACATTGCTAATGATGTATTCGAAGATTGTGGGATTGTTTTTCCTACTCATCTGCATTAATTTACATTTTTCTACGTTTAGAGCTAGCTGCCATGCATCACAGCAACTAGAAATTTTGTCTACGTCATCTTGTATTCTCCTACAATCATTCAGCGAAGACACCTTGTTGTACGCTACAGCATCATCAGCAAACAGCCGCAGCTTGTTGCTCACACTTTCCGTCAGAACGTTTATGTATATAGAGAATAACAACGGTCTTGCCACAATTCCCCGAGGTATTCCTCACGATACTCTCGTCTCTGATGAACACTCGCCGACGAGGTCAACGTACTGTGTTTATTACTTAAGAAGTCTGGGAGCCACTCACGGTCCGCAGCTCGTGGTCGTGCGGTAGCGTTCTCGCTTCCCACGCCCGGGTTCCCGGGTTCGATTCCCGGCGGGGTCGGGGTTTTCTCTGCCTCGTGATGGCTGGGTGTTTGTGATGTCCTTAGGTTAGTTAGGTTTAAGTAGTTCTAAGTTCTAGGGGACTGATGACCATAGATGTTAAGTCCCATAGTGCTCAGAGCCACTGGAACCATTTGAGCCACTCACGTATCTGGAAACGTATTCCTTCGTTAACAGTGTGCAGTGGGGCACAGTGTCAATCGCTTTTCGAGAAATCAGGAATATGGAATCTGCCTGTTGCCCTTCATCCATAGTTCGCAGGATAACATGTGTGAAAAGGGAAAACTGAGTCTTTTCCGCCTTTAATCCACTTACTCGGCACATACTTCTGCTGAGCACAATTCACAATCCGTTTAAACTTTGGACATAACTCCTCTACGTCCATCGTACTGGATTTAAATGACGTCCGTTCATTTTCTAAGTGGGATGCTAACAACTGGTAGATATCGAACTAGACGACAGAGGGATAGAGAAATAATTAAAATCGCTCAAAAGAGGAAAGGCCGCTGGACCTGATGGGATACCAGTTCAATTTTACACAGAGTACGCGAAGGAACTTGCCCCCTTCTTGCAGCGGTGTACCGTAGGTCTCTAGAAGAGCGTAGCGTTCCAAAGGATTGGAAAAGGGCGCAGGTCATCCCCGTTTTCAAGAAGGGACGTCGAACAGATGTGCAGAACTATAGACCTAAATCTCTAATGTCGATCAGTTGTAGAGTTTTGGAGCACGTATTCTGTTCGACTATAATGACTTTTCTGGAGACTAGAAATCTACCCTGTAGGAACCAGCATGGGTTCCGAAAAAGACGATCGTGTGAAACCCAGCTCGCGCTATTCGTCCACGAGACTCAGAGGGCCATAGACACGGGTTCCCAGGTAGATGCTGTGTTTCTTGACTTCCGCAAGGAGTTTGATACAGTTCCCCACAGTCGTTTAATGAACAAAGTAAGAGCATATGGACTATCAGACCATTTGTGTGATTGGATTGAAGAGTTCCTCGATAACAGAACACAGCACGCCATTCTCAATGGAGAGAAGTCTTCCGAAGTAAGAGTGATTTCAGGTGTGCCGCAGGGGAGTGTCGTAGGACCTTTGCTATTCACAATATACATAAATGACCTTGTGGATAACATCGGAAGTTCACTGAGGCTTTTTGCGGGTGATGCTGTGGTATATCGAGAGGTTGTGACAACGGAAAATTGTACTGAAATGCAGGAGGATCTGCAGCGAATTGACACATGGTGCAGGGAATGGCAATTGAATCTCAATGTAGACAAGTGTAATGCGCTGCGAATACATAGAAATATAGATCCCTTATCATTTAGCTACAAAATAGCAGGTCAGCAACTGGAAGCAGTTAATTCCATAAATTATCTGGGAGTACGCCTTAGAAGTGATTTAAAATGGAATGATCATATAAGGTTGATCGTCGGTAAAGCAGATGCCAGAATCCCAAGGAAATGCAATCCGAAAACAAAGAAAATAAGTTACAGTAAACCTGTTCGCCCACTGCTTGAATACTGCTCACCAGTGTGGGATCCGGACCAGATAGGGTTGATAGAAGAGATAGAGAAGATCCAACGGAGAGCAGCGCGCTTCGTTACAGGATCATTTAGTAATCGCGAAAGCGTTACGGAGATGATAGCTAATCTCCAGTGTAAGACTCTGCCGGAGAGACGCTCAGTAGCTCGGTACGGGCTTTTATTGAAGTTTCGGGAACATACCTTCACCGAGGAGTCAAGCAGTATATTGCTCCCTCCTACGTATATCTCCCAAAGAGACCATGAGGATAAATTCAGAGAGATTAGAGCCCACACAGAGGCATACCGACAATCCTTCTTTCAAAAATGGTCCAAATGTCTCTGAGCACTAGGGACTTAACGTCTAACGTCATCAGTCCCCTAGAAGTTAGAACTACTTAAACCTAACTGAACTAAGGACATCAAACACATCCATGCCCGAGGCAGGATTCGTACCTGCGAACGTAGCAGTCGCGCGGTTCCTGACTGTAGTGCCTAGAACCGCTCGGCCACCCCGGCCGTCAATCTTTCTTTCCACGAACAATACGAGACTGGAATAGAAGGGAGAACCGATAGAGTTACTCAAGGTACCCTCTGCCACACACCGTCAGGTGGCTTGCGGAGTATGGATGTAGATGAAGATGATTACCTGCTCTTTCCACCAAAAATACTCTCCTAGACTTATCGATTGATTTGTTAATGTCAGGAATATATCTATATGATGACATCATTGTCACTAACCTCTGTCTCTATACTGACATCGTAGGTCAAGACTGTTTGTGGCTAAAATGTCTAAAATTTATCCATTGCGTGTGGGCTGCCGAACTACCTGCTCAAGACAATTGTTCGAAAATGTGTTCAAAAGTACATCGCAAAACTGCCGGTCTGTAGCCCCTGCAGTGAAGCCGTAGACGTCCCAGTCTATTACTCGGTAAGTTAAAGTCACCGCATGCAAAGTTGCATGATCTCGGTATTTCCGCGCTACTGACTGTAGACTTCCTTTGAACGACTCTAAAGCTTTTATAGCAGAATCGGTTGGCCGGTTAAAGCATCCAACAAATACCCTGAGCCAAGCGGAGTGGCCGCGCGGTATGAGGCGCCATGTCAAGGATTGCGTGGCCCCTCCCACTGGAGGTTCGAGTCCTCCCTCGGGCATGGGTGTGTGTGTGTTGTCCTTAGCATAAGTTAGTTTAAGTAGTATATACGTCTAGAGACCGATGACCTCAGCATTTTGGTGCCTAAGGAATACACACACATTTGAACATTTTGAATTAACTTGATTTCACCTAGACCAGTTATACGCATCCATATAACTTCATCGTCACACTCAAATTCGACCTCAGTGGAGAGAGTATTTTTGTCAACTAAAATGAACACTCCACCACCTGTTGCGTCTAATTTGTCTCTCCGATGTACGTTCTATGACTCACTAAATATTTCAGAGCTGTTTGATTTGGATTTCAGTTAGTTCTCGGTCCTGAGAATAATTTGAGAGCGAGAATTTTTTGGAGGACAGTAAATTCGGGAACTTTGTTACGAATACTTGGACAATTTACTGATAAAATTTTGACAGTCAACTTATCATTACTCTGAACGCAGTCTGATTCCGCCATATGCGTGTCGACTAGCGAGAGTTCGTCACAGCACCTCAAACTACCTCGTAGCGTGAAAAACCCTCATGTGCACCCTGCAAGCACTCTGCTACCCGAGGTCCTGCTTCCTTTCAGTAGTGCACCTCTGACCTATCAACGGGATTCCTAGAATTCTCCATGCTATAACTCAGCTTCAGAAATCTGCACCGAAGACTGTCACAGAGTCGACGAAACCTTTGGTTGACACCCTCCACTCGGCTCCACATCGAAGAACCCCGATCAACTCTGAGAACAATGCTGCAAACTACAAGATCTGTTTGTGCCCCGCACACGAGGCCAGCAGCATTCATTACATCCTCCAGGCGCTCGCATGAACTGAGGATGGCCTCAGAATCTAAACGACAGGCATCAATCGTGCCGACATGAGCCACAGCTTGCAGACTACTGCACACTGCATGCTCGAGAGCCTCCGGGAAGGCCGCTTCCACATCTCGGATGATTCTCCACAACAGACATACCGAGTGCATTGTGGCTTTCTTTCCGGAACTGAAAGCTTTTTTCCTAAGGGAATACGTAATGTAATACGCCTAATTTTGGAGCTGCTGATTAAGTAGCAAGTCCCTCCCCACACGTGTCTGCTCGGACCCTGCCGAATGAACGGCCACTTGCCCTCTCACAGGATGAATAGGCGACGCCAGACGGTGACCAGTCTCCACACTGACCCGTCGCCTCGAGCGACACGAATGGATAACCACTCGCCAAGAGCCCATGGGAGCTTCCTCGGCAGCAGAGCCCGTGGACGTAACAAATGAATCCTAAGGTGTCCCACGTGACGCCGCATTCTCCGCCACTGCTATACCCCGAGTCAGCAGCCTCAAGATGACTGACCATAGCGAAGAGAGCATGCGCACATCCTACCGATCCTAGCACAACTAACTGGTAAAATAAACTAACAAAGCATGATACCCTCCCGACATATCGCCAGTGGAGGTTGACTGCTAGTGAATTGTCTGGCTGGCCGTTCACAGGAAGTGACAGCTGCGCTATTGACTGCACGCATCTACGCTTTATAGTTACAAAGTAACGAGATTACACTTCTTACATAGGAAAAATGTTCAGAATTTAATAAATATATCACTAAAAAACTCAGAAAGAGCTAAATACGTAACTTACTGCTCTGTAGGTGTGCAATAGACGATCTACAATGACCTGTTACAAGGCGGCAAAATGCCAAAGTTATTCAAACAGGCGATAGAAGTCTTAGTTCAAAAGAAGACCAGGCCCACGTCAGTCTCAAATCTAAGACCACAAAAACGAATCAACGCAGAGTTCAAGATTTCCACTCGCTCTAACAACGCACATGTCAAAAAAATTTTACAACATATACTTGTTCCTTACAAAAAATCGGCACTCCGAGGTCGGAGGATGACAGATACAATGGCTTACTGTCGAGGCTTTGTATATCTCAGTGTTCATGTTCCGACATCCCAGGTTCTAGCCTTTCTCGACTATGAGAAAGCTTAGAATAAGACTGGACATAAATGAAATCGTATGGGTTTGCTAAGGGCGTAATTAATGGCACCTGAATCTCTCTCTCCACTGAACGAATGTAAAGCACAATTTTACTAGAGGAGGGAGTAGTGTTGAAAAGGTAAAAAGAAAATGAGAATATTTGGAAATGTATTTAAAGGCACACTCAAAGGATAAAAATATATATAGTATTGTTTCACACATATGTAGTATTGTTTCACACGAAAATTCACTTACTTGCACAACGAAGGATTCTTTGGTTTGCTCCAGAAGGAAATTGAACGGAACTATAACATGTAAAATATTAGTTCACTTTATTACAATATACACACTTCGGTCACATTAACGTGATCACCGCCTATGTTTGACGTCAGAGTACAATAACCACTCACAACGGCAAGTGGAGGGTGTATAAAGCGTATCGCGGGACGGGGAAGACAGTGCAGTCGTGGTCGTAATGAGGAAAAGAACTGATTTATCTGACGTCCAAAAGAGTATGACTATTGGCTTCCGGACCAAGAGTCGAAGCATTTCTGAAAAGGCTAATTTTGTTAATTGTTCGTATACCGCCATGGTTAAGGTACACAGTGCAAGACAAAATGGCACTATCCAAAACCGGCACCGAGGCAACTGTGGCGCACCGCGGGCGATAGATGCCTGGGATGAACAACGGCTGCGGAGATGTGTAAGGGCGAATAGACGTGCAACTGTTGAAAAGCTGACTGCCCAGACTGCCCAGATGAACCAAGAGGCTACCAACACTGTCTCCTCAACAACTCTTCTGTGAACATTGCTCCGTATGGGCCTCTGTGGCAGGTACCTGGTTCGTACACCTTTGCAGACTGCTGTTCATCGGCGTCTATAACGCAAATGGACGTCCACTGAGTGGCGAAAGGTGGTCTCAGATGAATCACGTTTTGTGTTCCATTGCCCATATGGTCGTTGGCGTGTACGGCATGAAACGTCTGTAAGAAAACGTCCTGCAAAAATCGTCTGGTGGGCCCAGACCATAGAGCATTTCCTGCTTTATCTAGTCACTGTGGATGTCAAAATGGATCAGCGCAAGTGTGCAGCTATCCTTGTGGGACCATATCCATCCCTACATACAGTTTGTTTTTCCTCGGCAAGACGACATCTACCAGCAGGACTGCGCACCTTGTCACACAGCTGACAGTGCACGTCCCTGATTCGAGGAGTGCCAGTATGAGTTTATCACACGTCCCTAGCCACCAAGCTCCCCACATTAAAACCCGATCGTGAATCTGTGGGGCTTCCTCGACCGGGCTCTTTGTGCCATGCATCCTCAGCTGAGAAACCTAGCACAGCTGGACACAGCCCTGGAATCGACATGGCACCACATCTCTGTCGGTACCTTCCACAACCTTACTGACTCTCTTCCTGCTCGTCTTGCAGCGGTCAGCGCTGCGAAAAGTGCTTATTTAGGCTTTTAACAGGTTGTCACATTAATGTCACTGGACAGTGTAGTTGTGAAGATTTACTTAACTTTGTACAGTCTATTTCCACCAGAATGTTCTGAGTACTTATGACTGTCTCTGAATAATGAAGTATCACTTATTACAGACAAATTTACAGGACTCTTCACTTGAAGAATGATCTCTTTAATGTTGTACCTAAAACATTTAATACACTGGCGCCTATTTAAGACGATGCTACTGTCTTACTCACTGACTGCGAAGTGGGCCAAGCGCTCCTCTCCTCAGCCATTAATAGACAAGCCGCTGCGATGGCGTAGGGAAACTAGAAGGTTATGCCTGCTTTGCTCATTCATCGGAGCGGCATTTAGCGACTATGTTCTTCTGCGGTTTGGTTGCGAAGTGCCAACCTTGCTTCGGCAAGCCGCACTTCGGACGGCACCTCATACACTGCGATGACAAAAGTCGTGAGATGCTGATATGCACATATACAGGTAACGGTAATATCGCGTACAGAACGTAAAAGGGCAGTGTATTGGCCGAGCTGTCATTTGTACTTAGTTGATTTATGCGGAAAGGTTTTCGATGAGATTATGGCCGCACGACGGGAGTAAACAGACTCTGCACGAGGAATGGCAGTTGGAGCTAGACACATTGGGACTTACATTTGTAAATCGTTAGGAAATTCAATATTCCGTGATCTACAGTGTCACGAGTGTGCCGAAATATAAAATTTCAGGCATTACCACTCACCACGGAGAACGCAGTGGCCGACGGCCTCACTTAACGACCGAGAGCAACGGCGTTTGTGCAGAGTGGTCAGTGCTAAGAACTAAGCAACACTGCTTTAAATAATCGCAGAAATCAATGTGGGATGTACGACGAACGTATCCTTTAGGACAGTGCGGTGACACTTGGCGTTAATGGGCTATGGCAGCAGACGACCGACGCGAGTGTCATTGCCAACACCACGACGTTGCCAGAAGCACCTCTCCTGGGCTCATGACCATATCGTTTGGACCCTAGACCCCGGAAAACCATGGCCTGGTAGGATGAGTCCCGATTTCAGGTGGTAAGAGCTTATGGTACGGTTCAAGCCATGGACCCAAGTTGTCAACAAGGCACTGTGCAAGCTGGTGGTGGCTCCACAATGGTGTGGGATGTGTTTACATGGAATTGACTAGATCCTCTGGTCCAACCAAAGCGATCATTGACTGGAAATTGATATGTTCATATATTTGGAGACCATTTGCAGGCATTCATCGATCTTATGGAATTTTTATCGATGACAATGCGCCATATCGCAGGGCCACATTTGTTCACGACTGGTTTGAAGAACATTCTGAACGATTCAAGGGAATGACTTGGCCACCCAGATCGCCCGGCTTGAGTCCCATCAAACATTCATGGGACATATTCGAGAGGTCAATTCGTGCACAAAATCCTGTACCGGCAACACTTTCGCAATTATGTACGGTTATAGAGGGAGAATTGCTCAGTATTTATTCAGAGGACTTCCAACGACTTGTTGGGTGCATGTCACATCGAGTTGCTGCTCTACGTCAGGAAAAAGGAGGTCCGACACGATAACAGCAAGCATCCCACGAATTTTGTCACGCCGTTGTATAATAATATGGCGTCTCACATTTTTTGGCCTGTTGCTTGTTCCACTTGCTCCTAACAGCGTGATAAACCTATAAATATGCCAAAACCCAGATATATACTAAACTACCATATACACTCCTGGAAATGGAAAAAAGAACACATTGACACCGGTGTGTCAGACCCACCATACTTGCTCTGGACACTGCGAGAGGGCTGTACAAGCAATGATCACACGCACGGCACAGCGGACACACCAGGAACCGCGGTGTTGGCCGTCGAATGGCGCTAGCTGCGCAGCATTTGTGCACCGCCGCCGTCAGTGTAAGCCAGTTTGCCGTGGCATACGGAGCTCCGTCGCTGTCTTTAACACTGGTAGCATGCCGCGACAGCGTGGACGTGAACCGTATGTGCAGTTGACGGACTTTGAGCGAGGGTGTATAGTGGGCATGCGGGAGGCCGGGTGGACGTACCGCCGAATTGCTCAACACGTGGGGCGTGAGGTCTCCACAGTACATCGATGTTGTCGCCAGTGGTCGGCGGAAGGTGCACGTGCCCGTCGACCTGGGACCGGACCGCAGCGACGCACGGATGCACGCCAAGACCGTAGGATCCTAAGCAGTGCCGTAGGGGACCGCACCGCCACTTCGCAGCAAATTAGGGACACTGTTGCTCATGGGGTATCGGCGAGGACCATTCGCAACCGTCTCCATGAAGCTGGGCTACGGTCCCGCACACCGTTAGGCCGTCTTCCGCTCACGCCCCAACATCGTGCAGCCCGCCTCCAGTGGTGTCGCGACAGGCGTGAATGGAGGGACGAATGGAGACGTGTCGTCTTCAGCGATGAGAGTCGCTTCTGCCTTGGTGCCAATGATGGTCGTATGCGTGTTTGGCGCCGTGCAGGTGAGCGCCACAATCAGGACTGCATACGACCGAGGCACACAGGGCCAACAGCCGGCATCATGGTGTGGGGAGCGATCTCCTACACTGGCCGTACACCACTGGTGATCGTCGAGGGGACACTGAATAGTGCACGGTACATCCAACCCGTCATCGAACCCATCGTTCTACCATTCCTAGACCGGCAAGGGAACTTGCTATTCCAACAGGACAATGCACGTCCGCATGTATCCCGTGCCACCCAACGTGCTCTAGAAGGTGTAAGTCAACTACCCTGGCCAGCAAGATATCCGGATCTGTCCTCCATTGAGCATGTTTGGGACTGGATGAAGCGTCGTCTCACGCGGTGTGCACGTCCAGCACGAACGCTGGTCCAACTGAGGCGCCAGGTGGAAATGGCATGGCAAGCCGTTCCACAGGACTACATCCAGCATCTCTACGATCGTCTCCATGGGAGAATAGCAGCCTGCATTGCTGCGAAAGGTGGATATACACTGTACTAGTGCCGACATTGTGCATGCTCTGTTGCCTGTGTCTATGTGCCTGTGGTTCTGTCAGTGTGATCATGTGATGTATCTGACCCCAGGAATGTGTCAATAAAGTTTCCCCTTCCTGGGACAATGAATTCACGGTGTTCTTATTTCAATTCCCAGGAGTGTATAAGTAGAAATGTACTGAACTAGTTGAGGTATACTTTCTTACCTCAGCCTTGAATATATCCTCTCTATAAGTGTTACCACTTTGACTAAATATTTAAATTAGAACGAAAATTTTGTAACAGAAAAGTCTCCATAAAAAGTGGAATTGACAATTTTGATTTAAGGGCGGTTTACGGGTTATGAGAAGCTTTAAAGAGATTGCCTTTTTAGTAATGCGGCTCACTTATGAATACCAGTATTGTTCGTTACTCCTTTTCCCATTTCTTGTTTTGTGGGATAATAAACTCAAAGAGTGAAACTGTTGTCTAACAAAGCCGGAAGCGCTGTTCAGATGCCTATTTGGAAATGATTTATTTCCTCGTTTACATTGGTACATTTTCTTCGTGACGTGTTACGGTTGTGGTTGAAGTGTATATTTTTAGGGCATATGATTCACGAGTGCTTGTGACGTTTAGTGCAGTGTATGTGTTATGACGGAGGAAGAGAGTGAAACCCGGTGACCGGTTGTAACCTACTCCTCTCTTACGGGACGAAAGGCTAGAGTTCAGTGTCTCCTCGACACGGTCAGTAGAATTGGAGCACGAGATATATTGTGCAGTGTTAGTACACTTGAGCAGTACTGGGGAAGACGGCCGTTCAGCAACCATCCGACCCGCCAGATGTATGTTTTCCGTAGCTTCCATAAATCACTAAAATCAAATGCCGAGATTGTTCTTTTGAAAAAGACAAGGTCTGTTTCCTTTCCCGTCATTCCCCCAACCCGTACTTCTGCTGTGTCTATTATCTCCTCATTTCCAAGGAGATGTTAAATTCTAAACATTTCTCACTCCTTCTTCAGAGTATTACAAAATATCATGTTTTTTCTGTTTCTACGCCAAACCGATTAACAAGTATCTAGATAGAAGCATTCAAGCTGCTTTCGTGTAATAGAGTTAAAGTTTGTAACTATCTTGAGCTTCCAAAATGTTTTTTAATTCCAAATAAGTGTCCAGAAACTACTCAACTGAATTGCTAGTGAGAAATGAGCACGTGAAGTTTCAAAGATTATTACGTAAGCAAAATAGTTCAAAATTCATTTGGTGCGACAATGTACCTTAGGTGTGACGAATTATTAACACGCTGCGGGGTTAGTGTAGGTTATTTCTTACTGTTTGTCTGACGATTCTAATGTAACAGTCTGTGCTGAATAAAGTTCCACAGCAGAAGGTGGCTAGAAACAGCCCAAACTGGCAACGTGTGTAAATCAGAGTCATCTTTAATGTGAACAAAATTATTTGCTAATTATAAAATTACGATTTCGGAGTGAAATAGCCTAAAAAATCAATGTTATGTACCCACATTCGTTACTGTTATTCCGAAGTATGTTTCGTGGTACTTGTTCATTTTTGTTTGTACGTATGCTCTTATCGGTAAAGTAAAAAAGTGCCGAGCGAGGTAGTGCAGTGGATTCGCATTCTGGAAAGTATTGCTCAAATCCCAACCCGACCGTCAAGATTTAAGATTTCCGTGCTTTCGCTAAATCGCTTATGGCAAATGCCGCGAGGGTTTCTCTGGCAATAACGCTGCCGATTTCATTCTCCGTAATTAGCTAATCTGAGGATTTTTCTGTTATGACAGCGTCGTCGAGGAGATGTAAGACTCTGTTCTTGGTTTCTTTTTTCTCCATGAAAATGGAGCACATGTAGTAGTAGCAACAATTGCTTTTAGTGACCAACCCAGTACAACAAAGACGAAAGAGTTAACTATGTTTTGTAATACGCTATCTACGAGTAGTATCTCTAGTACTCCTCTGTAGCTGAATTGTCAGTGTACCAGGCTGCCGTGTTGAGGACCCGAGTTCGGTACTAACTACTGTCAAAGGATTTTTCCTTGGTGGGAGGGCTGGTACCGGGGGCACTCAGCTCTTGATGGCAATTGAAGACCTATTTGACCGTGTAGTAGCGGCTCCCCGGTCTAGTAAGTCTATAAACCCGAAGGGAGGTCGCTGTGCTGACCACATGCCCCTACATACCGTACTCGTATGACGCCACAAGGCAGAGTATGACATGGCGGCCGGAAGACATCCCTTTGCGGCTTCGCGGTCTGGCAAGAAGCTCGTGTTTTTCCTTTGTATATTCTCTTACTGATCTACAACGGTGACGCCTGCTATACGCCGGTTGCTGTAGGTGGGCCGCGAGGGGTAGCGGAGCGCTCTAAAACGTCTTGTCACGGTCGGCGCAGCTCACCCCGTCGGAGGTTCGAGTCCTCCCTCGGGCATAGGTGTGTGTGTTACCCATAACGTAAGTTAGTTTGAGTTAGATTAAGTAGTGTGTAAGCCTAGGGATCGATGACCTAAGCAGTTTGGTCCCATAAGATCTTATCACTAACTTACAATTTTTTTCTTTTTTTTTTGTTGCAAGTAGTATCACATCTTCTACTGCAATTATTATTTGCACTGCGACAATTCACCATCAAATTAACTTTTCTCTCATCCTACCATACATATCCGTATTCAGTTCTTCAGTGATGTTCTCTATTGATCCGACGCTTATACAATACATCATAATACTGTATATCGATACCTCCACTAAGAATTGTCAGGTACCGTAAACCGGGTATGCTTTGACCGATTTTCTGATTCAGATGTGATTATCGTCACTGTTTTTTTAACTTCTGTGATATTTATGATAGTGAACATAGGGGCTTGTATGAAACCATTGTATACTAATTAGTATAATACACTAAAGGGTCAAGGAAACTGGTACACCTGCCTAAGATCGTGTAGGGCCCCCGCAATCACTCAGAAATGCCGCAACACGACGTGGCGTGAACTCGACTAATATCTGAAGTGGTGCTGGAGGGAATTGATACCATCAATCCTGCAGGGCTGTCCATAAATTATTAAGAGTACGACGGGTTGGAGATCTCTTCTGAACAGCACGTTGCCAGGCATCCAGGTTATGCTCAACAATGTTTATGTCTGGGGAGTTTGGTGGTCAGCGGAAGTGTGCAAACTCAGAAGAGTCTTTCTCGAACCACTCTGTAGCAATTCTGTACGTGTGGGGTGTTCGCATTGTCCTGCTGGATTTGCCCTAGTCCATCGGGAACCACAATGGACATGAATGGATGCAGGTGGCCAGACAGGATGCTTATGTACGTGTCACCTGTCAGAGTCGTATCTAGACGTATCAGGGGTCCCATATCACTCCAACTGCACACGCCCTGCACCATTACAGAGCCTCCACCAGCTTGAACAGTCCCCTGCTGACATGCAGGATCCATGTCATAAGACTGTCTTCATACCCGTACACGTCCATCCGCTCGATACAATTTGAAACGAGACCCGTTTGACCACGCAACATGTTTGCAGTCATCAACAGTACAATGTCGATGTTAACGGGTCCAGGCGAGGCGTAAAGGTTTGTGTCATGCAGTCATCAAGGGTACACGAGTGGGCTCATATCGACGATGTTTCCTTGAATGGTTCGCACGCTGAAACTTGTTGATGGGCCAGCATTGCAATCTGCAGCAGTCTGCGGAAGGGTTGCACTTCTGTCACGATGAACGATTCTCTTCAGTCATCGGTGGTCCCGTTCTTGCAGGATCTTTTTCCGGCCGCAGCGATGTCGGAGATTTGACGTTTTACCGTATTCCTGATATTCACGGGACATTCGTGAAATGGTCATTAGGGAAAATTTCCCACATCATCGCAACCTCAGAGATGCTGTGTCCCATCGCTCGTGCGCCGACTGTAACACCACGTTCAAACTCACTTAAATCTTGATAACCTGCCTTGTAGCAGCAGTAACGGATTTAACAACACTTGTTGTCTTATATAGGCGTTGCCGACCGCAACGCCGCATTCTGCCTGTTTACATATCTCTGTATTTGAATACGCATGCCTATACGAGCTTCTTCGTCGCTTCAGTCTAAATTATCTAAAATGTAGAGGAAGTAATGGAAAAAATTGTAGGCGGTAGTCTATACTTCCATAACTGTCAACTATCACTCCATTCACTCCATTTGTGGTCAAGATTTGAAATATACAATGAAACTTTGACCATACAGAAATAAATAAACTGACTCAAGTCTTCTTAAGGAAAAAAGTTTAAGAAAATACCTAGTACACTATATAAATCAGTGTGATCCATCATCAAATGAAAGATACTGGGATGAAGTACCACACACATGCCCCAAATTCATTTGAGCATTATACCTTCAGTTGCATCCATATTAAACCTAAATATCCGTTTCAAAACCTCCGGTACAGTTAGAGCCAAGGTTATGTGTTCTACGTTTATCTAATCAGTATCTCATAGTTATGGCCGTACAAACTTCTTTCTTCCGGAGATATTTGACATTACATGGTAGACCTGAATCACTGCCTGTACCACAGTAGCTTGCAATTTCAGCAATATGTGACTGATATTTGCTTTTCTTAGTTGGAGGCACGTTAACAATTACAAATGAGCCATCGTCTGTATGCCGATGGTTAATGTCTGTATTCCTTAGTTCCACAACGTCATACGCACAAACACTGTTTAACAAATTGTTTATCTGTAATCCTGAGGTAACAAAGACCAGCGGTCAAAGTAACCGCCGGCCGTAGTGGCCGAGCAGTTCTAGACACTACAGTCTGGAAAGGCGCGACCGCTACGGTCGCAGGTTCGAATCTTGCCTCTTGATGTCCTTAGGTTAGTTAGGTGTAAGTAGTTCTAAGTTATAGGGGACTGATGACCTCAGAAGTTAAGTCCCATAGTGCTCAGAGCCATTGGAACCTTTTTTTTTTTTTTTCAAACTAACCCCAAAACAGAGAAATCACGCCCATGACCTCAAAAATATTAACCTGCTGGCAGATACACACATGTGAATAAAATATTAATCAGTGGTGTGTTTCGAGAATTAATCGAGTAATATACATGATACAGTTGAAAACATCAATGGCGTTGCAGTTAGGTGATATCGGTGGATTCTGCACAACCAGATTTTAACACACTTTATCGTACACAATTATAGGTCGCAACAGCTTCGTCAGCTGTTGCGCAAGAAAATCGGTACTACGTGGCGCCATCTGGTATGTATTAATTGAACTTTATGATCTAATAGTATATACTGAAAACTCAAACGATAGCCAGCAGAGAGCTTTAAAACTTTTGATGTATGAGTAGTCAAAGTAATCACAGCGATTAAAGTTTACCCGGTATACGGTATCGTTTCTTCAGTGCTTTATAGGGTATTTTCTGTTTCCTTTTGTTAACAATTAAATGAAAGTAACCTCAACAAGCAAGTCCATCTGATGTTTCATGTGAAATCCATTGTCGAAGACGATGTAAATCTGGTTCATATCTTAAACAAAAGGTCTGTTTCAAGTGTAATTTTCGTTACATGTGCTCAGTTCATATCAAGTAGGCCTAAGTATGGTGAAATATCTAGTTCGCAAATAAGTACTGATGATGAAAAAAAAGAATAACAACAACATTAGTGCTTTCGGCAGCGACGGACTTTGTCTTCCATACGACACTACTGTGAGAATATAAGGGCGAAGCACACGCCTTATTTAATTACAGTAAAATGATAATTCTTCGTGTTTTGCCATTATCATTAGTAAGTGTACTTGTGTTGAGCTTCGAAGCAGATTAATCTGAGACTTCTGAACAGCTCTGCTCTTACAAGAAAAATTGCTATTTAAATGACAATTTATTCGAAATGAGAACCAAACTGAAAGTTCATACTGACACTGACGTCACACAAAACAATCGCTGAAGAGTTCTGGATTGAGTTTACTGCACCTACACGTCACAAAGACATGCGTGAAATCATGTTCCGAACACCATAGAGAAGGTGCCTGAAGACATAGGAGAAACACACGGTATACAGGGTGCTCAAAACCAGCCTGACAAGATTGTAGGGGTGTTGCAGGGTAGGTTGTGCTGAGAAATAATTGTTAAGAAAAAATTCGATATGTTACGGCGCCTCCGAGTTAATCAGTATTGAAGTTAGTCAAAAAGTCAGCTGCGCGCGCAAACTCAAATCGCCCGCCAGATAAAATTATCATCAATTACTCTCGTGACTAAAATGATAGCTCACGAGACTGTTCATTGTTTGGCTCTGGTTCGATTTTTATTACCGTCTCATGTCCAATCTTTGTATCGCTCTCTAATTTGGTTTTAGGAAACCAAACGAAGAAAACTTTTGGCGAACCCATCTCTGGCGGGCTGCTTGAGTTCGCGGACACAACGGCCTCATTGGCTAACTTCAATGCTAATTAACTCGGAAACTGCGCACCGTATCGAATTTTTCTCTGCACAGTTATTTCTCAGTGCAACCTACAAGCAATACCCCTACAAGCTTTTCGAACTGTTTCTGACCCTCTGTATATTTTTAAATGCCTCGTTCGTTTTAGATCGGAGTTTCGGCTGACCGCGATCGACATGATTGACCTAAAATTGTCAGCCGATAAAGGAGCCGTCATGTCGCGGTAAGCACGAACTGTTGCTGTAGAGAAGTGGGCGAACAAGTCGGCGTGCAGCCTAGCAAGCGGTCTCCTGTCGCTGTAGTGGAATGAAGACATGGCGGATAAAGCCACAGTTTCGGGACGTGGTCAGCAGAATGAGGACTGGTATAACCGGAAATCTGAAGACTCGCAGACAGAGGTTAGCGTCAGCCTCCTCGGTCTGAAGCACAAATGAAACCGTCCACCTGGTAAGCTCAGGGGCAACGAACTGTGACTCAAGTAACCTCCCAAAACTGATAAAATGTCGTCTACCAGTTACTAACTGCATTTGTCGCTTTATGCAGAAATGCGTCTGGATTACACTTCTAAAAGAGGTTAAAACACTGAGAGGTTTTGGCATTTGGATAGAAACCTAAAATACCTCTCTCAATTTAACTTTGCAGTAATATGCACCACCGTATCGATGTGCTGTATCACTATTTCACAACGCCTTTGACGCTCATGTAGCTTGTGACGACCTTGTATTTCTTTTCCTCTGAGGTAAGTGACTCGAAACACGTTGTTCGTCAAAATATTTGGGGTTGATTACCATAGAAACTGGACAGTAATGACAAGCGTAGAGAGTCTATGTGTAAACATGCAGAGCAATGTAAGTGTTATCCGTTCGAAAAAGACGATGAAAAAAATCCTAGTTGTCATTTCACTTAAGTTGCATTCCAAAATTATTTTGAAGCGCAACCATCACTATCACACTTTTGGAATTGTGAATTTTTATTTATCCTAGAGCAACTCATCTTTCAACCAATGTTCACGTGTTCTGATAAAAGAATACAAGCCGTCTGACGATTTATGTATAAATCAGAAACTGGTAACTTGCGTTTTTTTACAATGTAAACCAAAACTAAATTGCGGCTGGCTGCTGCTGTGTAGTATCAATATTCAATTGGAATATTTACATCCGATCGTAAAACACTATCTGCAGAGCCTTTTCAAAGGAAAACCAAATGAACCAGAAATTCCCTTAAGCTGTTATCAAACCGCATAGACTATGAATTACCACTTTGCCAGGGGTTCCAAGGTTATAGGAAAACTTTCGTATCTATATCAACCAAATTGATACTAACAGCCGTTGAGGAAGAATGCACTGCCTTCTCACACTGAAAAATGTACGAGGGAACATCAAAATGTAAGTTACACATGTCTTTCCACAATAAGACCATAGACCATAGACCATAGACTGGCTCCTTGTCAGAAGAAAATACGTGTTCTGGGTTTCGTGCTCACAGTTCTGCTGCAGTACAGATAACAGTTGTATCATAGTTTTCTTCTTCTTCGGCCATATCCGTGTCTATACAGGGTCGGCAAGTTAATTCAGAATTGGCAATGTTAGTAGTAGTAGGTAGTCGGATGCCTTGCTAACGCCACCACTTCTTCCAGGATGTAACTGGTGTACACCATCTGTCTCCGTCGAGTGTTATCTCATATGAAAATGTGGGATGTGTTGTAAATGTGTGCGAATCGTGTAACTGAGGTGGGACTTGGGTATGAGCACGGTATTCACCTATTCGTATGTGTAACACATTCTAAACCCACATACAGGCTGGGTGGCACACCGGTCTTCTTCGTTAATCCGCCCGGCGGATTCAATCAGGAGGCGGGGCGCCTCCCCGTGCCCCAAAAGCTGCAGATTTAATGCGCTCAGCCATCTGGAAGGATAGCAAGCGCGTTACAGTACGGGAGTAAAATTGCGCAGCAACTGGAAACCTACTCCAAAGTTGAAGTAATCAGGACAGTACCAGTCTTGTGCCGGCCGGAGTGGCCAAGCGGTTCTAGGCGCTTCACTCTGGAACCGCACGACCGCTACGGTCGCAGGTTCGAATCCTGCCTCGGGCATGGATGTGTGTGATGTCCTTAGGCTAGTTAGGTTTAAGTAGTTCTAAGTTCTAGGGGATTGATGACCTCAGATGTTAAGTCCCAAAGTGCTCAGAGCCAAAGTGCTTAAATAGACAGGAAGACATTTGAAACGATATAAAGAAGAAAACAAATGCGGAAGATAGAAACAAAAAAGGCGGAATATAAGATAAGAAATCATACAAAGCGATGACTGCAAATCGGAGACAAAAATCTAAAAATTTATGTTACACAAAACACACACTAGATTAAAAGGCACCAGGAAAAGTACGGCTGGAGCATAAAAAGTCATAGAACGATTAAAACAGACGGACGGCGTAACACGGAACAGTCATGGACGATAAACAGGTCGAGCACACAATTGAAACCACATCACTACATAACACTGTATTATGGCACCGAAACACAACAGTAACACAGAACACTGATAATGAATAAAAACATGGGAGGATCTGCCAGGGAGGGGGGGACAAGAGAAAATGGAAAAGGAGGGGAGAGAAAGGGGGATGAGGTGGGTTGGGTGCCAAAACAGGGCTGGGGAGAGAAGGGATGGGAGAGGAAAACAGCTGAGGAGGGGAATCAGGGCCTTAGGGAGGTTAGGAGGAAAATACGCTCTGGGAGGAGGAGGGGAGAGGAAAAAGGGGGCCCTAGGGAGGGGGGAGGGGGGAACAAGGCCAGGTTACAGTTGGAAGGAAGGGTAGATGTCACAGTGAAGTTCAGCATCTGGGAGGAGGTGAAGCTGGAAATTGCCTTGATGAAGGAGATTGAGGATGTGGAGGTGGAGAGAGGGAGGGATGCAGCGATAGAGGTGCGGCCATGGGTGGGGGATGGAGAGGAAGGAGCAAACCAGGGGGTGGGGAGATCAAGTCTGTGGACAGTGTAAGGGATGCGGAGATGTTGGAGGAAAAGGAGAGGGTCAGGGGAGGGGATGAGGTCATACAGGAGTCATGTGGGGGAAGGAAGGCAGACACAGAAGGCAAGGTGGAGTGCATGGTGTTTAAGGATTTGGAGGGTCTTGTAAAGGCGGAGGGAGGGGGCATAACAGAGGATAGAACAGATGAGGGATTTGTAGTGTGGAGGATGGTGGAAGGATGCAATCTCCATGTTCTGCCAGGCAGGAGTTTCAGGAGGCAGAGGTGGGAATGGGCTTTCTGCTGGATGGTCAGGAGGTGAGGGGTCAAGGTGAAGTTACGGTCGAGGGAGAGGCCAAGATACCTCAGGGTGCGGGTGAGGTGGATCCAATGGCTATAAATGGTGAGGTAGAATTCGTGGAGACGGAAGGAGCAGGCAGTGCAGCCTATGATGATTGCCTAGGTTTCGGGGGGGGGGGGGGGCGGGGGTTGAGATAAAGGAGCCACTGGTTACACCATGTGGTGAACTGGTCAAGGTGGGTTTGGAGGGCGGGTTGGGACCTGTCGATGGTAGGATAGAGAGCCAGGCAGGTAGTGTCATCAGCATATTGGAGGAGGTGGACAGATGGGGGTGGCTTGGGCATATCAGTGGTGTACAGGAGATAGAGGAGAGAGGAGAGGACAGAGCCCTTTGGGACTCCAGCTGTGGGATAAAACATATGGGAGTTAGTGTTGTGGAGGGTGACATAGGAAGGACAAAGTGAGAGGAAGAATGTGACCAGATGGACAAAATTGATAGGCAGAGTGTAGGTTTGGAGTTTAAAGAGGAGGCTGGGATGCCATATTTTGTCGTAGGCATTTTGGAGCTCGAGGGAAACAAACATGGTGGAGCAGCAGGAATTAAGCTGGAGGGAGAGAAGATGGACAAGGTTACGGCGTTGGTCTTCAGTGGAGAAGGAGGGTCGGAAGCCACACTGGGTAAGGGGGAGGAGGTGGTGTTGAATAAGGTGCTGATGGATACAATGGGAGACAATGAATTTGAAGACCTTACTGAGGATGGAGGTGAGAAACATGGGTCGGTAGGGAAAGGTGACAGAAAGGCCTTTGTTGGGTTTGAGGAGTAAGAGGAAGTGGGAAGTATTCCAAAGGTTGGGGTAGAAGCCAGTAAAGAGGATGACGTTGTAGAGAATGGCAAGGACAATCGGGAAGGAGAAGGGGCTATCTCTAAGGTGGTGGTAGGTGACACAGTCATGACCAGGGGCTGTGTTACGTTTTGACCAGTTTAATATCTTGTGCTGTGATTGGAGTGTTGATGTCAGAGGGGGCAATTGCCCCAAGTACTGGAGACTATGAGCCAGTGGAGCGACTGAGGTATCGGCGCGTTCCATGGGGAAAAGAGAATAATCAAAGTGGGTGTCATTAGGGATGGAGAAGACCTCAGAAAGATGGGAAGCTAAGTGGTTTGCCTTACTGAGGTTGTCGGGAAGGAGTCGGTCGTTATGCAGAAGCAGGTTGTGGGGTGTGGAATGGGAACCAGTAAGGCGATAGAAGGTGGACCGGTACTTGGAAGAGTTGATACGGAGGGTGGCGTTGAGTCATGCACAGGTCTGGCGCCAGTCCAGGCGTTTCTTTGCTGTAATAAGGTTCTGTATGTGTCACTGTATTTGCCAGTGGCGTTGGAGTGTATCCCGGTAACGAGTTCACAGGAAGGAGCTATAGAGGCGGCGAGATTCATGGAGGATGAAGACAGCCCACGAAGGGAGAGTGGGATGGTGGGGGTGGATGGTTTTGGTAGGAACATGGGAGTCCACAGCGTCAGCAATTGCCTTCTGAAGGAAGGATGAAGCGTGGATGATGTGGTCAGGATGGTAATAGGTAAGAGGGTTGCTTTCGACCTGAGTGGTGGTGGATTCCGGTGGATTCCTGGTAGGCATCCCAGTTGGCATGACGGTAGTCATGGACTACCTTAGGAGGGGGTGCAGTGTGGGAAGGCAGAGGGAGGTGGTGAGCAGACGTTATGACAAGAAGAATTAGGAG
Organism: Schistocerca serialis cubense; assembly: GCF_023864345.2. NCBI lineage: Eukaryota > Metazoa > Arthropoda > Insecta > Orthoptera > Acrididae > Schistocerca > Schistocerca serialis. Next base: position 460,260,756 of record NC_064640.1, on the reverse strand, counting down.
GTGGTCACTACCTGTGGGATCAAGGATGTCAATGGCAATATGCCCAAAGAGGTTAGCAGAGGCAATGACAACATCGAGGGTGGTGTCGCTTTTGGGATGCATGTGCTGGGGAAGGGGAACAAGGTCACCTTGAAGGGTAGCAGAAGAGTGGCTCTGGATGTTTATGTCAGCAGCAATCACAGAAGTGGAGAAGGTGTAGTCAATGTGGGAGATGAAGTCATAGGGAAGAGGAGCAGTGGAATGGACATAGATGCTGGCGCAGGTAATGGTGAGGAAGGGAAAGGAGACGCTCAGGATAAGGTGTTCGGTGGGGACATTGAGGAGGGGTGTGGCTGGACAGGAATACACTTAAGGTGGCCTGGCGACTCCATCCTGTGCTCGAGGACCAGGAGCATCAGTGTGGTGGAGGATATATGGAGCGGTGTGGATAGTATGGTGTGGCTGGAGAAAGGTTTCGTTCAGGAGGAAGATGTCAACCCGGTGGTGGGAGAGGGTGTTCAGGAGTAGGTATTTGTTAGTGTAGATGGAGCAGATGTTCTGGAATAGGTTCCGACACTCGTGCCATGCCATGATGGGAAGAGAGGGGGTGAAGAGAGGGGAGGGAAGAGGCTTAAACTAGAGTGCCGAGGCGGGTGAAGGTGAAGTGGACTTGGTTGTGAGAGTAATTGGTGAAGGTTTTCAGGTGAAAGACGGAGTGGGCAGTGAGGGAGATCTATTGGAGGGTGTGGAAGAGCTGGAAAGGGTGAAGGTTTTGGAGGACTATGGTGAGGGACCAGATGATGTCTTCATGCCTTCAGCTGTGGGGGGTGGACGAAGGGAATTGTCACTGTCGACGGGGGATCAATGGGACAGACAGGGACAGTAAGCTCAGGGGTGGCAGGACAGGGCTTAGCTTTACACTTGTGGGAGTAGGTGGGATGGTAGCCATTGCCAGTGTTACAGGAAGGAGGGGTGGCGAGGTTAGGGCAGTTTTTAAGATAGTGGGAGGCCTTGCAATGGGAACAGGTGGGGGAGTTGCAGTTGGGGGGGGGGTCAGGTGAATGTTGTACATGGCAGCAGTAGGATTGGGAAGGGGATTTGGAGGATTCAACAGGGTGGCGATGGTGGAAAATCAGGACCCCTGGATGATGAGGTGGTCAGTGGAGGGGGCAGACTCTGAAAAGACCAGCATGAGATAGGTGGGACCAGAGGCATTGTGGATGCATAAGGCAGAGCGGTTTTCCAGGTCCAGGTGTGAGTTCAGTTCCGCCAACACCTCATCCTTCGTGATCACGGAGGGGAGCTTGGTGATCATGGCGGTTTATTTGGCAGGGGGGGAGCGACAGGGAGGGTGGGGCTGACAAGGAGAGGTAGAGGAGAGGAAGGAGGTCAGGGACACTTGGAGGCCAAACATAATGTGCAGGAGTTTACAGATGAGGTCCGTGTGAAGGGAAGGGGAGGGGGATTTGAGGAGGACTGTGGGTAATCAGCTGCAACATGGGAGCACCAGGTAGATACTTTCGTATCTCTATGGTGAGGGTATGGGCATCAAAGAACTGAGGGTCTGGGGTTGACAGGACGAAGGTGTGGAGGGTGGAGGCTGGGGTATGAGTGTCAGGAGGAGGGGTGGTGTCCATGGAGACGATAGTGGGAGGGGGAGGAGGTGGTGACTTTTGTGGGAAGTGGAGGGAGCAGAGTTGGCAATGACGTGCTTCTGGGGTTTTTTGGAGACTGTAGGCTGCGAGGAGAGGGGAGGGACAGGGAGGAGAGGGAGGTGACAGGCGGCAGATCCCATAGGCATGGTGGAGGTGCCGGGAGAAACAGCTGGTTCAGTGGTGGCGATTGTGGCCCAGCATGACGTGATGCGTGCGAGGGACGCAGATGATGAAGTGATGGAGGGGGGGGGGGGGTGAGAGAGGGGAAGCCAACCACCTGAGGGAAGGCAGCAGAGGCGGCAGCAGAGGCGTAAGTGAGGGCAGAGGCAGGAGTGGGAGCTGTTGTGAGTGTGGAGGCTGGGGTAAGGGTGTAGATGTGGGGGTACACAGCAGGAGAGATGAGGAATGGGTGAGTGGGGAGAGGGGAGGCGAGGTATAAGGATGGAGGCCAGTGGTGGCACTCCAGGAAGTGGAAGAGGGGGAGTGAGAGATGTAGATGACAGTGGACGTGGGAAGGCTCATGATGGGCGGACAGCGACTGACGGACAGCAGGTGGCGGCGATGATGGGTGGCGGCTGACGGACGGCGACAGAAGGACAGCAGGCGGTGGCGACAATGGACGGCGGCAGACGGATGGTGATGGACGGACAGCAGGCGGCAGCAAGCTACAGGCTGCGTCGGCAGCGGCGAGCCACTGATGGTGGTGAACAGATAGGCAGGCGGATGGGCGGACGACAACAACGGCAGGAGGCGGCGATGGCGGACGGACGACAGTGGCTGGCAGGCAAGCAGGCAGACAAAACGGGCAGGCAGACAGACAGATAGACAGGCGGACAGCAACAGCAACAACAAGAGGTGCTTCGAAACTGTAGATTGCTCCCTGAGGATAGCTTGGGCTCTGTAATCTGTTGACTTCGAAGTGAGGGGATCCAACCCTGGAGATGAGTGGAAGAGACCTGATTTTTTCTTTTTCTTTATTGTGATTCCATTCTCCTGCCTTATATGGGCAGGGGACAGCTGTCAGCGGCACAATCCACCGATCTTCAGCCGAGTGACATGACAGCTAATACAAGAGGAAAATGTTACATTGCAAAGGCGATAAAAAAGGGGGACATAAAACAGAGCAAGAGGGGATAGTGGAGGTAAAAATACACTGACATGGAGGCGTTCATGGGGGACAATTAAAAAAGTCGACATAAAGTTAAAAAAACACAGTTGACGATTTGTAGAACACAAAAAAGGCTCTGAAGTCACATGCGCAGGTTAAAAGTAGGCCACAGTATTAAAAACACTCCAGAACAACACACTTTAAACGCACTTGGAGCACACACAGTGAAGAATAAAACTGCCAGGTGGGACCTGCTGAGGGAGAGAGCTGAGAGGATGGAAAAGGTGGGGAGAGCAAGGTGCAGCAGGGTAGGAGGCGGGATGAAAAGAGTAGGGGCATCAGCGGGTGCACCGAGAGGCAGGAGAGGGAGTGCAGAGACACTGAAGTGGATTACAGGAGAGGGAGGGACGTAAGTGGGGAAAGCCGCTCAGGAGAAGGGAGGGGGAGGACAGGGAGCCCTGAGGAGGTTGCAGGAGGGAGGTGGGGTTAGAGTTGGTAGGAAGCGTAGATGTCAGGGCGAAGCTTGTCAACCGGGAGGGGTAGATGCAGAAAGTTGCGTTGGGAAAGGAGGTGGAGGGTGTGGAGATGGAGAGAGGGTGGGACACAACGATAAAGGCGCAGCAACGGGCTGGGGGTGGAGAGGAAGGGAGACACCAAGGGGTGAGGGGGATCGAGGTGGCGGACAATATATAGGGTGCAGATGTGTTCAAGGAGAAGAGACCTGATGCAGTCATGGTACTCATAGCGAATTCCGCGCAAGTGAATCGTATTGGCAGTTTACGGCGAATGCGTTATGGGGGTGACATGCACTGAGGCAGCCAAGTTGTGTGTGCTGTCCTGAGTGGTGAAGTAAGAATAATCTAATCGCTGAGTATCGACTGAGCATGTCGATTCCGTTGTGACTGCTAATTTTAATAACTGGATTCCAATTTTTATCCACCTGAAAGCCATTACCACGATTCATTAAGTTATCAGAAAGACGTATTTACACGGCTTCTTTAATTACAGAGTCCCAGAAGCTGGAAACCGGTGCTATAATTTTGGTATTATTGTATTCCATTGAATGTCCCATGGAAATGCAATGTTCTGCTACTGCTGATTTGAAAGGTTGCGGCAGACGGGTGTGTCTTTCGTGTTCTACTCAGCGTTCCTGGATCGTTCGTGTAGTCTGACCTGTATATGCAGAGCCACACTCACAGGGAATTTTATAAACACCCGCCTTCCTCAATTGTAAATCGTCTTTAACGGATCCACCTAAGGCCCTGCACTTTGCTTGTGGACAGATGATGACATTAATATTATTCTTCTTAAGCAATCTGCCTATTTTAGAAGACACGTTCCCGGTACATGGAAGGAATGCAGTTGATTTATAGTGGTCGTCAGTCACCTCAGAGCGTTGCTTCTTGTTATTATAATTGTGCATGGCCTTCCGTATTTGACGCGAAGGATAGCCATTCTCTTTAAGAACCTTCTCCAGATGCACTAATTCTTCGTGAAGCCTATCAGCATCCGATATTACATGCGCCCGATGAATTAAAGTACTAAGAACACCGGCGGCTTTGTGCGGGGTGATAGCAGCTGGACACCTGAAGATAAAGATCTGTATGTGTTGATTTTCTGTACGTCGAATGACTGCATCAGGTCTCTTCAGTACTTCGTCTACTCACTTGAGGATGGCCGGACGTCTCTGGGCCGAAATATCGTGGCAGAATGTCGATGGGATCCGGCTGCAAACCCGAAAGTTACTGGAAGCAGATCATTGCTAACTGTGTTGAAAAATTGTGTCATGTGCCTGTAGCACTTTGAAGTATGATTGGGAATTCAGTAGACGTTATAAACCATAATAATATACAACTTACTTTTTGAGGTCCCCGCGTGCATCTCAATACTACAGCTTCCGTTAGACGTCAGCAGCATTACTGGAAATTCAGAATTGAAAAACTAACCAGCAAGGAGATTCCTTATTCATAAAACTCTTGCCATTGGCTCTAGAGGAAGTTTAGAGGTTTTAAATTAGTAAAAATAAAAAGTACTCTTCATGTAATGTACCTGAACAACCCTAGTTTTTCTTATGAGAATGTACCTTTAAGCTCTTATGAAAATAAATTTCAATTACCAATGGACGAAATTCATGAATTAAAAGATATTTCAAAAGTTTCTTCCTTGGATGTTGTTAGCAAGTATTCACTTTAATGAAGCCCACACTTTGGCCAGTTCGGCCTTACAGGTCATTTTCAAGCGCAGTCAACAAACAATAGAACAAAGGTACTATATACCGAAATAAAAAAACATATTTTACAGAGGACAGTCTAATAACTATGCTTAAAGCTGCCAAAATGTTGTAATATACGCTGATTATACAACGGCAGACATAGCACATCCGAGGCCCGAGCACGTAACGTGCAAGCTTCAAAATTAACAACAAAATTTTAACTGAGTTACATAATAGTCAGTCTCGAAACTAATGGCACTTTGTCCCTTAAGTAAGTTCCGAGCGGTCGCTAAATGGAAACCACAGTGAAAAATCAGAAACATTTTATTACCTACATTTTCCAGATATTTCTCTACCCTCTAGCGTCCTTAGCTATCATATGTGGTACTTCTAGTCTAAAATCTTTTTACGCTTTTTTCGACCGCTTTAGCGAGAGCGCCTGCCGGTATCACATTCTGTTCGTCATTTGTTTAAACTTCTTCATGCCATCAACAGGTGGCGGCATGCACCATGTCGGGAATTTAAAAAAAGGTAAATATTCTTATCTTTTACAATTTCACACATTTAGAAGCATATTTATATTCGCAAATGGTTCATTTATCCTGTAAATAAATATCTCTACCGAGAAATTACTCTTCATGAACAAAATGTTCTACTTAATTGCAGGTATAATCCCTGATACCTCGGGACTCTATTACTATAAATATGCTGTCATTGTTTTCTTGGTTGTAGTGGATCGTGTGTTTTTTCTTAGTTTTTTGCTAAATGTTGTTCTGTTTGCTGTCGTTATCCTGTACTAAATTACGTGTTTCCCTTACATGTAAATATATTGGGTATTTATTGTATTTCTTTAATGAAAATAATGAACCCAGCAATCCTATTTTTCCCTGCTGTAGGGCTAACTGATTAAGAAATAGCGGAACTTTTGACAGTGGAAGATCCAAATATTTCTGAATATGTGCTGTCTGAAGAATAAGATGAGCTTTATATAGCTGTCAGATCACAAACTCGAGCAGCTGATAAGTCATCATCCGAATCAGATGACGATGGGATACCTTTGTGTGGGATCCAACACAGAGGTGCAAAATGGAAACACACTACAGAGTAAGTATTTGCTAGATACAAATTTGTATGGCATATTTAACATATAGTTTGCAAAGATTTATGTTATTTTACTTTAACTTCTAGGTTTAACAACGAAGTACCAGAATTTGCAACATCTAAAATTCCAACTGTGAAGTCACTATTTGAATATTTCACGCAATATATTGACCAAACATTGATGATATGGCTTATTATATAAATTTAAGTCATGTTACACTAACAGGAAAGTCAGTGGACTGTAGTGGAGCAGAAGTAAGAAAGTTTTGGGGGGTTAGTATGCTGATTGCATTACTGGGATTCCCTAGATTGAGAATGTGTTGGGAAAGGCGAACACGTTATCCACTGATTGCAGATACAATTAGCAGGGACAGGTTTTACCTGATAAGAAATAATCTGAAACTGGTTAATGACAATGCTGTATTAGATGAAACCAAACGAAGGAACAGTTACTGGAAGATCCGGCCACTCCTTTACAGACTAAGAAATGCATTTCGAAATCATCCCCAACCAACTCAGGCATGTATAGATGAGCAGATGATACCATATGAAAAATACATGTAAAAATGAAATTAAAAATTTTCTCTGTATTTTTGATTTATTTCTGTCCTTATCGCTTCGAATATTAGTTTCAACAAAATCAGACTTTGGACCAACATTTAGGACTCTAGAGGCTGCATAGTCGCCGCTCCGACTTAGACATTTGTCGGAGCGTGATACCAAATTTCCAACACCATCGTCATAGAAGGCAGCCGCCTGTGCTTTCCGATAATTCTCTGCGCTGGTCTATAGCGCGTAGCCTGCGCCCAAGTGTTGTTTTCATATCCATCGTTTCATGTGAATAGAGATGATACTCAGGACGAGCCACTTAGGGCTGTGTTGTGGGTGACCGAACACTTTCCATCCAAAAGGCTGCAGGAACGTCTTCACTGCTCCTGCAGAGTGCGGCTGAGAATTGCCATGAAGAAGGAAGTGCGTGGCAGTTGTGTAAGGTGGGCTGCATTTACTAAGGCGGTGCCTCTTAGCGGGCCCTCCTACTTGGCGGGAGACATCGTTGATCTCGGCACCTTTACTCGCTCACAGTGCACTCAACTGAAAAGAGCGTCTTGATGCGATCAACGGTCATACTAGAGACACTACCACACACATTTTTGCAAAGCTTCATTGGGTTTTCATTGTGTTGTCCATTCCGCGACCGATCAGAACTTACTTTCTGGAAAACCCTCGTATGTGCCTGTTTTCATTGACGAACACGAAGTATCACATTTGTCCATATGGGAAAAAGATACACCTAAGATACAGATGCAACTAATAATCGAATGCTATTACAATACAATGGCACATGTAATAAAAATATTTAGGCTCTACTTCACAAATTTTTTTGTGTATCAGTAAGCCAAACATAAACTTGCTGCATCTTTGTTCAATTATTTGTAGACCGCACTTAAAAGTGGCCTTTAGATAGGGGCTAGCCTATTTGAAAAGCTTTAATACAGTAAATACTAGCTAAAAACAGCCGAGGTGGAAATATGTTGTGACATTAGTGTCACATATCGCTATATGATGTTATTTCATTTGCTGACGCTATTTCATGTCTACTTTAGTGAGAATACTGGAGCTATGTGCATGGGGTGGCATGCCACCAGAAACGTCTTGAAGCATCCCCAACACTCTTGTGTTTCATTTTTTAGGTACTCCACGTCGACGTCTTTTTTTTTTCCTTTATTGCAATTTTCATCACCTGAGACAGGCGGGCTGGCAGCAGCATAGTACGCTGCTCTTCAGCCTTAAGTGGAACAATAACAAGACATACAGGTGATACAGACACTACAGTAAAAACGGCGGGCAAAAAAGGAGATTTAAAAAACAATAAACATGAAGCTGTTCACGCTGGACTCGAAAAAACAGGAAACACTTGGTGACATGGCGCACAGAACACGGATGACGGTGAAGGCACACGTGAACAGTTGATGCGTGACGGTGACAGAACACTAAACACAAATCGAGGCACACACACGACACACAGATGGCGACGATCTCCGGCTCGCGAAAGTCCACTGAGCGTGTACGAGTCCGGGGACCTGCCAAGAGAGGAGGAGGAGGAAGGGGAGTGGGAGAGCGAGAGGGGAGAGCAGAGATGCCACGGGCAGCGGAGAGAGGTGGGGAGGTAGGAAGGGGGAGGGGAAACCCGGGGGAGAGGGGTGGAGGGAGGGGACGGGGGAAAAGGGAAAAGAAGGGAAGAGAAGAGAAGGGAGGGAGGGTGCCGAAAGGAAAGGACACCGGAAGTGGGGGGTGGGGCAGGGTCAAAGTTGATAGGAGGGGTAGATGGAGGGGACGAGGACATCATCAGGGAGGGGGAGCTGGCGGAAGCCACCTTGGGAGAGGGTAAGGAGGGTGGAGAGATGGAGACCAGGTGGGACGTGGGAATACAGGCGCGGGAGCGGGCAGGGGTGGCAGAGGATCGGGGACACGAGCGGGTGAGGAGGATCGAGTTTGCGGGAGGTGTACAGGATCCGTATCCTTTCAAGGAAAAGGAGGAAGTGGGGGAAGGGGATGAGATTGTACAGGATCCGCGTGGGGGAGGGGAGACGGATGCGATAGGCGAGGCAGAGAGCATGACGTTCAAGGATTTGGAGGGATTTATAAAAGGTAGGGGGGGGGGCGGAGATCCAAGCCGGATGGGCATAACAAAGGATAGGGCGGATGAGGGACTTATAGGTGTGGAGGACGGTGGAGGGGTCCAGACCCCACGTATGGCCAGAGAGGAGCTTGAGGAGACTGAGGCGGGAGCGTGCCTTGGCTTGGATTGTCTGGAGGTGGGGAGTCCAGGAGAGGCGACGGTCGAGGGTGACGCCAAGGTACTTAAGGGTGTGAGTGAGGGCGACAGGACGGCCATAGATGGTGAGATAGAAATCAAGGAGGCGGAAGGAAGGGGTGGTTTTGCCTACAATGATCGCCTGGGTTTTGGACGGATTGACCTTGAGCAACCACTGGTTGCACCAAGTGGTGAACCGGTCAAGATGGGATTGGAGAAGGTGTTGGGAGCGCTGTAGGGTGGGGGCAAGGGCAAGGAAGGCAGTGTCATCAGCAAACTGGAGAAGGTGGACGGGGGCTGACGGCGGCGGCATGTCCGCTGTGTACAAAAGGTACAGAAGGGGGGAGAGGACGGAGCCTTGGGGCACACCAGCAGAGGGGAAAAAGGTGTAGGAATCTGTGTTATGGATGGTGACATAGGAAGGACGGCGGGAGAGAAAGGAGTCGATCAGACGGATGTAGTTAATGGGAAGGGGGAAGGTTTGGAGCTTGAAGAGGAGACCGGAATGCCATACGCGGTCATATGCACGTTCGAGGTCCAGGGAGAGGAAGATTGCGGAGCGTCGGGAATTAAGCTGTTTGGAAAGGAGATGAGTGAGGTGAAGGAGAAGATCGTCGGAAGAGAAGGACGGCCGAAAGCCACATTGGGTAACGGGAAGGAGGCGGTGCTGGCGGAGATGTTGGTGGATGCGTCTGGTGAGAATAGATTCCAGGACCTTGCTGAAGGCCGAGGTAAGGCTGATGGGACGGTAGGAGGAGACGGCGAACGGCGGTTTGCCAGGTTTAAGGAACATGAGGATACGGGAGGTTTTCCACAGGTCGAGGTAGTAACCGGTGGACAAGACTACATTGTAGAGCCTGGCCAGGGTGGAGAGGAAAGAGACAGGAGCTTCACGAAGGTGGCGGTAGGTGACACGATCGTGACCAGGAGCGGTGTTGCGTTTCATGCGGAGTGTAGCAATGAGATCCTGTGTAGTGATAGGGGCATTGAGTTCCGTGTGTGCAATGTTGTCCAAGTACTGGAAACCAGGAGCGAGGGGAGGGACAGAGGTGTCAGTTCGATCGCGGATATCTGGGAAGAGGGAGTAATCGAACTGGGGATCATCGGGGATGGAAAATACATCGGAGAGGTAATAGGGGGAGGGTTTAGTTCCGGTAAGGCGACGGAAGGCCGACCAGTACTTCGACGAGTTGATTGGTAGCGTAGCATTTAAACGGGTGCATGTCTGTCGCCAGTCCCGGCGTTTCTTAGCCGCGAGCAAATTACGAATGTGTCGCTGGAGTTACCGGTGGCGTCGTAGTGTGTCCGGGTCACGCATGCGGAGGAAGGCACGGTAGAGACGACGGGATTCACGGAGGAGGAGAACGGCCTGTGGGGGTAAGGTAGGACGGTGGGGATGGATGGCGACAGTAGGGACGTGGGCCTCCACGGCCTCAGACAAGGTCTGCTGGAGAGAGGAGGCAGCATGGGTGACATCGTCAGGGTGGTGGTAGGTGAAGGGGTGGCTATCGACCTGGGTGGAAAGGGTATCCCGGTAGGCATTCCAGTCGGCACAGGAATAGTCATGGACATACTTAGGGGGAGGGTCAGTAAGGTGGTCGGGGCGAGGGCGACGACCGTCTGAAATGGTGAGGAGGACAGGGAGATAGTCGCTACCAATAGGCTCCAGGACATCCACCGTTATGCGGCCAAGGAGGTTAGGGGAGGAGAGGATAACATCAGGAGTGGAGTTGGATTCGGGACAGGTGTGCTGGGGGATGGGGATGAGGTCGCCTTGAAGGGAGGAGAGGAACCGATGCCACCGCCGTAACTGGGCGGCGGAACGACTATGGATGTTGAGGTCAGCGGCGATCACGTAGGAGGAGAAGGTACGGTCAATGTGGGAGAGGAAGTCGAAGGGAAGAGGGGCGTTAGGGCGGACATAGATGGTGGCGCAGGTAACGGTAAGGCCGGGGAAGAAGAGACTAAGGATCAGGTGTTCGGTGGGGTCGGGAAGGAGAGGTTGGAGCCGAACGGGGATCTGGCGGTGGTGACCAATGGCAACTCCGCCACGCGCAATTGGGAGGGGTTTATCGGAGCGGTGGAGGAGATAGGGTGAGGTGTGGATGGAGTGGTGGTGTTGGAGGAAGGTTTCATTGAGGAGGAAGGCATCCACGCGGTGGGTGGCAAGGGTGTGCAGGAAGAGGTTCTTGTTGGCGGAGAGGGAGCGGATATTGTTGAAAAGGATATGTTGCTGTCGCGCCATGACAGGGATTCAGACGAGGGTGTCAAGACAGGAGAAGGTGAAATGGGCCTGGTTGTTGGAGTAAGTGGCGTACATCTTGAGTTGGAATATGGAACGGGCGGCAAGGGAGATCTGCTGGAGGGTGTGGGGGCGCTGAAAGGGATGAACATTTTGAAGGACGATGGTGATGAACCTGATGATGTCCTCAGTGGTGGGGGGGGGGGGACGAAGGGAATTGCCAGGAGGGGTGGGGGCATCCAGGGGACGGACAGGGACGGTGAGTTCAGGAGTGGTCGGAGGGGGTCGGGCTTTACACTTTTGGGAGTAGGTGGGATGGGGGAGATTGCAGGTATTGCAGGAAGGAGGGGATTGGAGGTTACGGCGCTGCCTGAGGAAGTGCGCTTGCCTACAATGCGGGCAGGTGGGGGCCTCGCGGCACTCAGCTGTGGGGTGCGCGTTATAGCGCAGACACCTCTGGCAGCGCAGGGATTGAGGAGGGGAACGGGAGGGGTCAACCTTATAACGCTGGTTAAAAAGGAGGGCACCCTCCTTCAGGAGACGGTCTATGGAGGGGGCGTCCTCAGAAAAAACCCACATAAGGCGGCAGCGTTATGGATCCGGCGAACCGCACGCACCTCCAGATGGGGATGGGCCTGAAGCTCCGCCAACACCTCCTCCTCCGTGATCACTGGACTGAGCCGAGTGATCATGGCGGTGAGGGTCGGCGGGCGATGCGGAGGTTGGGGTTGGCGTGAGGGAGGTGGCGAGGGAGCAGGGGTGAGAGAGGCATGAGGGCCAAAGCGGGTGACAGGGATGCGGGAAAGGAAGTCTGTGTGGAGGGTAGGGCTGGGGGAGGAGATGAGTACCGAATCACGGCGAGGAGTGAGGAGGGAGATGGGGGCACCAGGACAATTCTGGCGAAGGAAGAGGGTGAGGTTCCGGGCTTCAAGGAGGGAGGGATCTGGACGGGAGAGGAGGTAGCGGTAGGAGGAGGGGGTAGAGGAGGAGGAGGAGGGGGCAGGGACGGGTGGGGAGACATCCATGGGATCTGGGGTGGGCGAAGGGGGACGAGGTGGAGCCTTTTTTGGAGCAGACAAGGCAGGGGTGCCACTGGGGCGCTTGACGGTGGCGGAGGAGGTGTGGGGGATGGGAACAACTGGAATGTGGCGGGGAGTGGCAGGTCCCAGGGCTGGAGTCGGCGCCGGAGATGGTGACGGTGATGGTGAAGGCGAAGGCGACGATGACAATGACGGTGGCGGTGGTGGCGGTGATGGCGAAGGCGACGGGGAGAGCTGGGCATGGACAGTGGCCTGACGGGCCACCACCCTAGCCGGAGCTGCAGTGACAGGCTGGGGGAGTGGGGGGAAAGGATCAGAACGAGAGGAGCAGGAGGAAGAAGCGGGAGAGGGGGCGACAAAGAGCGAGGGCGAAGGGAGAGTGAGAAGAGGTGGGATGGAAGGAGGGGGGTAGGACTGGGCACACCACGTTATAGTGGTGGAGGCGGCGGAAGGGGAAGTGTAAACGATGGCGGTGGTGGTAGCGGTGGCGGTGGTGGTGGGGGCGGACATGATGACAGGGAGAAACAATAACGCACAGAAGGAAAAGGGAAGGACACAAACCGGGGACAGACGAAGACAAAGACGGAGGAAGACGAGGACGGCCGAAGACCAGGGTCGGACGGCGACGACGGCGGCGGGGACAAGGCGGCGGCGACGGCGGCGGCGAGCACCGGCTGGCGGCGACGGCGGCGGTGGCGAGCACCGGCTGGCGGCGACGGCGACGGCGAACAGACGGACGAACGGACGGACGGACGGACAGCAGGCAGCAGCGGTAGCGGCGGAGGCGGACAGCGAGCAGGCAGGCGGACGGACGGACGGACGGACGAACGAACGAACAGCTACAGCAGTAAGCGGCGGGCAGACGGGCAGCCAGATAGACAGACAGACAGACAAACGGACACAATCGTCGAAGACGGAGATTGCAACCTGAGAGTAGCCCAGGCTTTGCAAGCTGACGCCTTCGAATGAGGGGATCCAACCCTCGGATGTGTTTCACGTCGACGTCTGCTCGTCGGTAGGTTTTCCGGCTTTACTTCCCGACGTGACAGCGACGACTCTCCGATGAGGTGCGGGCCTTGTGTTTTGCTATTACTGCGAGTCTTGTAAATGTCGCTTTTATTTAGTAATTTGCCCGGCTAAAACTCTCCCCTTTTATGATTTAGACAACCTCCGCCACCTTTCGGAGGGAGTGGGGACGTCAAAGAGTCACAAAAGTTCATATTAAGCAGTCCATAAAATACGTAAACGTTCACTTCAGTTAGCGTGTTAGTTAATGCCTACGCTTTCCAATAGATGGTGCTGACTTACTGCTGAATAGCTTTGGTTCCGTAAAACCTTCACTGATTAGTACTAGGTAAATGAAATAAGTACAACACTCTTGTCACTTTCACTCTATATTCAAGGATTAAGATGGTGATGGATGATGGTCTATTTAAAAGGTTCCTTGCCTTGAGGTATCTAAATAGTTCGTAAATGCCGATATGCACGCGCTCTACGTCCAGATTCGCAACTAACGTCACACGACACTTTCAAAAGTCCACACGTTAATATTTGAATACCGGTACCACTGAATTGACTCGTACCAGCAGATAATTTGAGTTTCTGTCGTCTATATGTCCGTAAAGTTCCAATCTAGCACTAAAGTCCTAAAATCCCCTTAATACTCCGTTGCTACCAACAGTGAGAGATCGTACACTACATCACTTTTAATCTCCGTAATATTCTAACAGTTTATCGTGAATCTTAACACGATAAAGTCCAATCTAATTATTGTCTCGCTGACTGACACGGGTTCCCCGCCCTTTAACGAAACAATCAAGGAAAAAAGGCGGCAATAATGACGTTCAGGCCTTTCTATAGGTTTTTCATCACAAGAGTTTTACGTCACTGCCTTCTCCATGACAGAGCTTCCGTGGCTTTGCTGTACTTAGACGTTAAACTACTTGCTGATATACTATAATTTTGATCTGCAATTACCGAACTCTGATTCTACACTATTTTCCCCTCTAAAAATTCTACTCTCAATTTTAAATTATTCTTTCTGTAGCTTTTATCACTGTTAACTGAACCGAGATGTTATAGTCTCTACTCTATGTCCTCTTTTTTCGGCAGAATGCTGTCTGGGAATCTCATTAGGTGAAACTGCCTCCTTTGAATATACGGGCAGCTTTTGCAAGCTGGGCTGGAGCCTGCATCCTCTACAGTCAGTGAGGGCTATGATTAAGGTGTTCACAACGGAGAATAACTGAGTACGACGGTTTTCCCTTTCAGTGCAAACATCAAGAGTAAGACACCACGACACCATTTTGACCAGTATAGGACAGCCAGTTACAATCGCTCTTGAAGTTTGTTTCAGCCGACAGAGCTGCGTGGCTCAAGACAGCGTTCTTTGTAAACATCGCTGACCAATCATGAAGACACTGCTTCAGCCCAGTACCAACTTCGCGTTTAAAAATGTTTGTTTTATAGACAAAAGGAGGGATGTTATGTGCGCTTTCCCCTGGTTTTTCATGATTTTAGGAATACGTCTTGCCTGTCACATTGGCAACAGCATAGAGTTTTCCCCTTCAATGGAGTTTTTTTTCTTAAACGGAGATTTGGCAATGAGTAAGTAAGTTAGGGGAATCGGCGGCCGCCTACGATCCAGAGGGATAATTTTTGAGGGATTGTATCTTAGCAGTCATCTTTTGCTGTTTGCTGCACTTTGCTGTTCTTGAGCAATATAAGTTCGCAGTCTGTGGCAGCACGATGCATATTCTGAGAAGCTCGCTGTTTCTAATACGCAGCTTGTGTTGCAAATTTCGTTTATAGTAAACTGTAATTTTTGACTCTTTACAATGATTCGCAAGCTGTACAAATAAGGATCCTGATGCTTCATTCTCTATGCACTCTTCCAGGTATATTCTGACATTCGCACAGTATTAGGACCTTTCTTGGTCAATTTAATTAAATATTCAGATAATTTTGCTCTCTCTCAGTTAGTTGTTAATTTCTTGAAACATATAGAGCATATAAGTTTCGCTGTATGCCGCCTTGACTTGCATTTCAAGATCCTTTTACGTGTCCTACAACTTTTCCTGGCTAGGCAACCCATTAAAAATACATATACCTTTTGTATATCCAGTTGTTTAGCTTCACTGAGTTGGCGTTGTCCTTGTGCACAGTGGCCAAGTACAAGGACAATTTACTTATTATTTTGCGAAAGCAGTGAGCATTACACTCATCTGGTATCAGAATGATTTAGTTTTATTTGTTTTTCTATGACAGCAACGAGTATTACAATTACTCATCTTGTATTGGTATGATTTAGTTTTATTAACTAGGGAAAGTTGAGGTTACTTCCCCTGGAGGTGTGAGGTGGCCTTGGAGTTTCCTGCAGTTAGGGCAGTACAGTGAAACACCTCTTGGTGCACAAAAAGTTGCTGCGACCATTTTCCCTATTTTATACTGATTTTTGGTAAGGTCCTATGGGACCAAACCGCTGATGTCATCGGTCCCTAAGCCTACACACTACTTAATCTGACTTAAACTAACTTACGTTAAGGACAACGCACACCCCACGCCCCAGAGGGAGGACGCGAACCTCCGACGGGGGGAGCCATGCGAATCGTGATACGGCGCCGCAGACTTTTTTTTCCTTTATTGTCATTTTACACCTTACACAAGGTGGGCTGGCAGCGGTAACATTACGCCGCTCTTCAGCCACAGGTAACACAAGGAGAAAACAATGAAGACACAGAATTAACTGAACATAACGTTGGACAAAAACAGTAGACACAGTAATTTAAAAAAAGACGAAGCCATTCACACGCGATGAAAAAAACAAAAAACTGTCAGCACTGTACACGAACACTGACGAATGATATGACACAAGTGAACGTTGGAGCGTGGGTGGCGAAAACACTGAAGCACAAACACGACGGCACACATACAAAACAGATGGCGATGATCTCTAGCGCGTTAATGTCCACGTAACGTGTGCGAGTCCGGTGACCTGCCAAAAGGGGAAAAAAAGGTGGGGGAGAAGGGAGAAGGGACAGTGGAGATGCCAGGGGCAGAGGAGATGGGGGGAGGAAGGAAGGTATGGGGGGTAGGGGATGCCCAGGGGGAGGAAGGGGGAGGAAGGGAGGAGGGAGAGAAGGGACAGAGGATGCTCTGAGGAAAAAGCACAGGAAGTGGGAGAGGAGGATCGAAGTTGATAGGAGGGGTAGATGGAAAAGATGAGGGAATCATCATGGAGGGGGAGCTGGTGGAACCCACCTTGGGAGAGGGTAAGGAGAGTGGAGAGATGGAGAGCAGATGGGATGTGGGAATACAGGTGTGGCAGCAGACGGGGTTGGGAGAGGATGGGAGAGACAAGTGGATGAGGGGGATCTAGTTTACGGGAGGTGTAGAGGATTCATATCCATTCGAGGAAAAGGAGGAAGTGTGGGAACGGAATAAGGTCATACAGGATCCGTGTGGGGGAGAGGACCACGGATGCGATGGGCGAGCATGGCGTTCTAGGATTTGAAGGGACTTGTAAAAGGTAGGAGGGGCGGAGATCCAGGCAGTGTGGGCATAGCAAAGGATAGGGCGGATGAGGGACTTATATGTGCGGAGAATGGTGCAGGGGTCCAGGCCCCATGTGCGGCCAGAGAGGAGCTTGAAGAGACGGAGTCGAGAGCGTGCCTTGTCTTGGATTGTCTGGAGATGGGGGGATCCTGGAGAGGCGACGGTCAAGTGTGACGCCAAGGTACTTAAGGGTGGGGGTGAGGGCGATAGGACGGCCATAAATGGTTACATAGAAGTCGAGCAGACGGAAGGAAGGTATGGTTTTGCCTACAATGATCGCCTGGGTCTTAGAAGGATTGACCTTGAGCGACCACTTGTAGCACCAAGCAGTGAACCGGTCAAGATGGGATTGGAGAAGGTGTTGGGAGCACTGCAGGGTGGGGGCGAGGGCAAGGAAGGCGGTGTCATCGGCGTACTGGAGAAGGTGGATGGGGGGTGAAGGCGGCGGCATGTCCGCCGTGTACAAAAGGTACAGAAGAGGGGAGAGGGCGGAACCTTGGGGCACACCGGCGGAAGGGAAAAAGGTGCAGGAATCCGTGTTATGAATGGGGCGCCCCAGACATCGCGGCTATTCAGCATAGAGCATGCAAACTTTTTGCTGCCTGTATATTTTATTTTATATATGAATAGGTGGTGTCTGTTCTTTTGCACCTCTCCAAAATAACAGACAACGCAGAATCCGCATCTGTGATGCATACTGATTTGCTGTGATAGGGAATGAATCCACAACCTTTAGTGCGGATGCACAATTACGTCCGGCCCCCTGTGGGTAGGTGGCGCTAGGTGGGAATGTGACTCGGCCGAGAGGCGTCCTGAGATAGTCTGCTGGTGCACAGACCGCTGTGTCTGGATGGCGTAGTGATTAACGCAGCTCGCTGGTAAGTAACAGATCCCAGGCTTGAATCCCCGTCCAGTACATATTTTCACTCATCACCACTGATTCCGCATAAAGTCCCGATGCAGGTGACGTCAGTATTTCCGTCCCTTTGCTTTCTCCTACCCACCTTCGGTTTCTGTTCTGTTTTGATTATTTGTATGTTCCTGTGTTTTGGGGGATCTTATTGAGACATCTGTATTGCTTGTGAAGATTTTGTATTTTTGTTTGAAGGTCTTCTTGTGTGTAGGTTTATTTGCTCATTTTAAATCTTGTGAGATAAAAAAAATGTGTGAAATCTTATGGGACTTAACTGTTAAGGTCATCAGTCCCTAATCTTACACATTACTTAACCTAAATTATCCTAAGGACAAATACACACACCCATGCCCGAGGGAGGACTCGAACCTCCGCCGGGACCAGCCGCACAGTCCATGACTGCAGCGCCCTAGACCGCTCGGCTAATCCCACGCGGCTTCTTGTGAGATAATTTTCAATTTCAACTTCTGCATAGATGCTAGTCGAACATAATCTTGAGAACCAACAAAAGTTTTTGGCCCGAAGGATTCAGTGTATTCAGAGCAAGCCATTTCGGATTTTTTGCGGGAAAGGCATGAGCAGTAGTTGTGTTGCCTGAAACTCAGAAATTCACAACAGCAAATCAACAGAGAAAAACTTGCGAGATCCGGAAAACGAAATAGACAGTAGCGAAGAGCAGCTGAAACGTGAGGGATATTGTGAGCAAAGCAGATGCTAGAAGAAGCTGAGACAGAAAAAGCGCAAACAGGCAGAAAAAAAGACAAAGAAAAGAAATAGAAAAGCCAAAGCAGACAGAAAAGAAGCAGTGGAAAGAATAGGAAATCTGAGGGAGATAGCAAACGAGCATAAACAGACAGAGGAAAAGCCGGAGCGGGCGGAAAATAATTTAGGGAAAAGACGGCCGCATTACGAGGAGAATTCGATAGAATTGAAAGACGAAAAAGTGGTTGAGCTGTCTAAGTCAGTCGAAAGCAATGTGACCAGGCTGGTCCATGTTGAGACAAATTTGAAGAAAGTGGAGGAGACAAACAACTCACTTTGACAAAGCGCGCAGGCTATGGGGGAGCGTATGGAACCTGCAACTATAGAGCCTGTCTATAGAACCTGTGCAGTTGTCGGAAAGTGAGGAGTTTGTCTTACTTAAAAAGGGCTTTAAGGACTCCAGGAAGGAGACAGTGCGGCCTCGAGTTGTGGAGCCATTACTGCCCCTGGCAGAGTGTAGGATAAGAGCTAATACTGAGCGGCATGTTTGTGATAATTCTGTGTCTAGAGGTTCACCGTCAGTGACGCAAGATAAAGTGATTGTGAGGGAAATGTGTCCTTCATCGCGGTCCTTATCCGTCAACGGACACGTCTTCGATGATAAAAATTTCTTTTCACTACAAAAATTTGTTATTTACAATTGTTTTTCCCCCTTTATTCCTAGGAGCCTGTGTGATTACATGACTGTGGACCTCTGGGACCGAATCTGAAGGACAAAAGGCGGACACCAATACATCCTCATTGCCGTGGAGTTAGTGTCCGAATAGGTTAGGCTAATACTTCTGAAAAAGGCTATCGGGAGTTTTGTTGTGAAGGTGTTCGTCAGAGATTTCCTAGATGTAGTTGGGCATGTGAAACATATGCTCTCAGACAACCGGAAACAATTCATTTTGAAGACGTGGAAGGGAATGCAGTGGAGGAGGAAGATAAATGGAATTTATACTGGCACACGCCACCCGGAAGGCATAAAGAGGTGATTGCAAAGGCTACTTCCAACTCGAAGAAATTGGTACAACAGCAGAGGAGATATGCCAAGAATATAAAGCATCATTTCTCATGCACTGGGCAGAAAGTGATGGTAAGAAACCACTGCCTCTCTTGCAAGGTGGAGAATAACTCATCTAAGCAGTTCTCCCTATATGTTTTACCATTCCGAATAAAATGCTTGGTGTTTGGAAACGCAGCTGTCCTGGACACGTTATGGACGGGATGCACCATTTCTACAATTTCGAAGTTTTTATATAATATGGTTGCCTAAGTTTTAGTTTATGTTTCCTAATTTATTTTTTATGTAAGTTATTTAGAGTGCTCCACACTCACAAGTTCTTTTTGGTACTAACAGTATCGTTTTTGCGTAATTTATGTTGTGATTTGATTTGTAGTTACTATATCTTGTACATGTGCCTTGTACATGTGCCTGTAGAGGCATGTAAAAGAGTAAACAGATGTGTAGGGCGTTTGAATTAGATGCACCTCACAGGATTAATTTTATTTCAAAATTTGTTCATAGGCCCACAGACGCTCGTCGCAAAATCGTATGGAACGATAATTTCTTATTGTACAAGAATAATGCCTGTTTTGCAAATGCTTTATTTCACAGAGCAATCACCATCAGCGAGAATATTCTGTAGATCCTGAAAACGTTATTGTAATTTTGTTTCAGAAGTACGAATAAGATATACGGTAACAAAATACGGCACAGTTCCTCTAAAACTGATTTTCTTGTGGTGCCTCACCTTGTGGTTTTGTTTCTTATGTCTAGTTCATATGTTGTGTGATATATGTTTTTTGGTGAGGTGGCAAATTTTTTTGGGGATGGGGGGGCCGTAACGATTAGTGTCAGTCCTTTGTTGTAGATTTTTAAAGGGTGCTACGAATCATAGAATGTCGCAAGAGGTGACGTTTTGCATGTGGCATGAGTAGGATTAATGGATTTCGTGTTCTGCGTGGTCACAGAATGCACTGTAGATATTATTATGAGTATTTTGGACTACCGAAGGTGCAAGGAATATCCTGTAGTACTTGCTGAGTTGACTTTTAGGATGTGTCAGACACCAGATTTTACCCATAGGGCGTTCGGCAGTATAGGCCCTGTTTTTGTTAGGTACTATGTACACCTTATTTAATTTTTTTACACGTTCACTGGCGTGTGTGGCTAGAAAACGTTAAATCGAATTACACCACCCTATCCGAACTTGATGCATAACACACAACTCACTTTGCTCACCATTTGGACAGACCTAAAGTTGAATACCAATATTAATTTGCTAAACCTCAGACTTTTGGAAGAAACAAGATTATCGGAGATTTTTTTTTAGTAAGGAAGATTTTTCAGTCAGGATTCGAAACTAATTTTTGGTGTAGTAACCATGAACTACTTTGCGTTAAATTGCAGTGAAATAACTAGAGCTAAAAATCTTACATTACATTCTTCATAGTTGCACATTCTGTCTTGAAAAACATAATGACATGCTTACCATGTGCTGTGCTGAGTCGGTATGAAGTGGCCAAACTTTGCTCATAGAAGTTAACAACTGTTTCAGGAACAGGCGAATTATGAGGAGGCACAAGAGGAAGTTCAGCTAGCAGGTACAGCGAGGGTCTGTTATCCCTCGGAAGGGTCTGCCTGGCTCAGGGGGCTGGCATACATTGTGATTCACTGGGCCCTCCACGCGCTGGTCTGTCCTATGCAATCCTTGAGAAACTGCAGGCGTTGACTCGTACCAGGGTCAGCGAACCCGTAGGCGCTGGAGTGGCAGTCTATCCGCTAAAAGAGTCGCTGTGCACTTACATTTTCATTGTAAATGCACACAGTGAGCACATGCAAATACAGTTCATTTTTGTAAATGTACACACGAACGTACTTAATTTTACTTTGATTTTAGAAGCCCCAAGGAATGTAAATGATACTTCACACCAACTTTTCTAGATGAAAACTCGGCAGTCACCATCATTTAATAAAGTAACCTACCACTCACTAATTTGTCGTCACTAGATTAATTTAGAGTAATTTACTTACTTTATGCCTTTTTTTCACCTCAGATCACTATGCCAGACTTCTTCTAGCTTCATAATCAATTGTTGTTATGGTCAGACTATCCCATTGTGAGGAAGTATTAGGTTTCAATTCTGGTAAAGAGAAGTAGATGTTATGTCGAATTAATTTCAATATTTTTGGAGTTGTACCCACAAATTTTGGTCTGCGTAAGATGAATACTTTGTTTTATTTCACGTCTGTCAAAACCATGTTCATTGCTGCAAGTCTGCGTTGTAACCCAGACCGAGAGCTAATTTTGTAAATATTCATATGTAACAAAGATCATTGCCATTGATTTTTTATTTTTATTTACTTTTTATTTTTTTGTTTGTTTATTTATTTATTTTGCTAACATAGATAACCTTTTAATGAACATGAGGTACCATATATATCCTCATGTTATGTTTTCAGGAAATATAATGCTTTGCTCTTTTTCTTCTCCTAATTTAAGACTGATATGAGTCTTTTCGTTGCTCATTTGAGTTAGTGGATTTCTATGTTTCCCAACCCATTTGACGAAGGAGTTCTGCAATTCCGTTTTTTTTCTTTTCACACATATTTTTGGATGGATGAAGGGGTTATGTGATGCTACTGTCACATATTGTTACGTGATATTAATTCGTTTCCTGACCCACATTCATGGTTATTTTAGTGAGAAAACTGGAGCTGCGTGCTTAGAATTGTAGACTTGTGCCATCCACATTGGGTTGGTGTATCAATGGAAATGTTTCTGTGGCCTCTTTTTTCAGCAAAAGGCAGTCTGTGAATCTCATAAGGTAAAAGTGCCTCCTTTGGGAATAAAGGCAGTTTTCGCGGAAGACGGGTAACCACCTCCTCCACAGATTTTGAAAGCCAGGCTGCGGCTGGCAGCACCTATGACCGGTGAATGCCGTGCCACTCTGCAGTCCACTGAGAATAATTGACCATGACATTTTTGCCTTTCTGCATCAATATCAAAAAGCAAGACATCATGACAATATTCGGCCAGCGTGGAGAGTCAGTTGCGTTTGCTCTAAAAATTAGATTCAACCAATGGAATTGCGTTATTCAAGACCAACTTTGTGTTTAAAGATAGATGTTTTGTAGACAAAGGAAGGGATGTTATGTGTGCTTTACCCTTCTTTTCATTAGTTTAGCAGCAATACTCACCCGTCACAAAATAGCATAGAGTTGTTCCCTCCACGTAGAGGTTCTTTTTATTTCTTTATTTTAATGGGGAGTGGAAAAAGGAGCAAGTAAGTTAGCTGGCTACCATCTGGAGAGGTAACTTTCGGTGAATCGCATCTACTGCGAATCTATTGCTGTTCGCTACACTCTGTTGTTCTTGAGGAAATGTAAGTTCACAATCGGCGTTAGCACGCTCCATATTCTGAGCAGCTCGCTCATTTGTCTCTTTCTAATACTCAGCTTGCGGTGCCAGTTTGATTTATGGTAAACTGTACTTCTGGATTCGTTAAGTTTGAATTCGCAAGCTGCACAGATAAGAATCTCGGTGCTTCATCTCCACGCGACGACCTCGCTCAAATTTCAAGATCCTTTAACTGTCTTAAAACTTTTCGTTTTTAGCCAGCCTACTCAGAATAAATACGACCTTTTGTATACCCAACTGGGTAATTGCAATGTGTCAGCGCTGTCCCTGTGCACAATGGCCAAGTACAAGGATAATTTGTTTAAAATTTCGTGAAAGCAATGAACATTACATTCTCTGCACTGTATCAGTATGATTTAGTTTTATTTGTTACCCTGTGACGGCAATGAGCATTGCCGTTGCTTATCTTGTTTTACTACGATTTGTTTTTATTAACTATGGAAGGTTGATTCCATTTCCTCTAGAGGTATAAGGTGGCCGTGGGCTTGTATTAATTCCAAATCAGCTGGCCGAAGTGGCCGAGCGGTTCTAGGCGCTTCAGCCTGGAAGCGCGAGACCGCTACGGTCGCAGGTTCGAATCTTGCCTCAGGCATGTATGTGTGTGATATCCTTAGTGTGGTGTCACCGCCAGACACCACACTTGCTAGGTGGTAGCTTTAAATCGGCCGCGGTCCATTAGTACATGTCGGACCCGCGTGTCGCCACTGTCAGTGATCGCAGACCGAGCGCCACCACACGGCAGGTCTCGAGAGACGTACTAGCACTCGCCCCAGTTGTACGGACGACTTAGCTAGCGATGCAACACTGACGAAGCCTCGTTTATTTGCAGAGAAGATAGTTAGCATAGCCTTCAGCTAAGTCAATGGCTACGACCTACCAAGGTGCCATAGCAATTGATAGTTATCGTATGAAGCATGTCTCATCAAGAACGACGTATACAAATGATGGATTAAAGTTAAGTATTCCAGCAGCTACGTACTTTTCTTTATAGCATTCATTCCGTATCCTGTTTCAGACCTCACGCCATCCTGCGTGAGCTTATAGCGTGCATTTCGGCCTTCTCTAGCAATATAACAAGTGGCAACGAGGCTTAAAAGAGGATTTCGCGTTCGTATTGCTCTAATTTATTTGTGTCATGGCTTCGCCACAATCTCCAGATGTACTGTCCGAATTTTATCGCTTGCAGAATCAGCAGACGCAGGCGTTATTGGATGCCCTTGGACAGCTCGTCCAGGGTCAACGTGCAATGCAAACCGATGCGGCGGCCGCCGCTTCACCGCTACCGCAGCCACAACATGCTGTTGCACCCCCGTTCCGGCCATTTGACCCGGCAATGGAAAGCTGGACGGAGTGGTCACGCCAATTTGGATTTCATCTCGCCGCCTACAGAATTCAAGGTAACGAGCGGCAGCCTCATTTATTGGCGTGTGTAGGGGTGCAGACGTACCGTGTGATAGTGAAATTATTTCCCCGACGCGACGTAGCAACTCTGTCCTACGAAGAAATTGTCTGCTTTAGATGCCTATTTCAAGGAATCAGTTAATGTAGTTGCAAAAAGGTATACTTTCTTTCGTACAAAACGTACGGCCGGTCAACCTAACCGGGAGTGGGTTGCAACTTTGCAAGGCCTTGCAAGGGATTGTGCTTTTGAGTGTGAATGTGGACTCCCTTATTCAGGTACTATGGTACGTGACGCAATTGCACAGAACGTTTCTGATGTTCGTATACGGGAGCAAATTTTGAAACTAGTCAATCCCTCCCTTCAACAAGTGATAGACATATTGGATAGGCAAGACACACTTGCCTTTGCTCAGGAATCATTTGAAACTTCGCCAGCTGTGTCTTATTAACCGGCCTGCCAGGCGAGCTGCACGGAACTACAAACAGCCCTCGCGCACGTCCGCGCAGCCACGTGTCCCTCGCCAGCATGCAAATGCAGTACTAAAGTCATGCCCACGGTGTGCTACTAGACATTCGCGTGAGAATTGCCCGTCACGCCAAGCTATTTGCTTTTTCTGTAATAAAAAAGGACATTTTCAGAGTGTTTGCCAGAAAAAGCTCAGATCGGACACTAAAAACCATTCCAGGCCCTTTGCTTCGCGCCGGAATCGAACCAAGAATACTCAGGCTCGTGAACCTTCGCCCATGCAAATTCATGTAGTTAATTCCACTCCGCCCAGTGCCACTCTCGCTAACGGTGACAGTGTGCGTCCCACTTAAAGTGAGAGTCGACGTCGCCGGAAATCACGTCAATTAGTGAGTGATTCTGTACCAGTGTCTGTTCACATTGCACGAGACAGTCGCTCTTGTCGTCAGCAGGACAATAAACCTTTTGTAGACTTGGACAATAATGGCAACGTGATCCCATTCCAGCTCGATACAGGAGCTGCAGTTTCATTGCTCAATAAAGACACGTACAAACAACTGGGCACACCCCCGTTGCGTGCCGCAAATGTTACGCTAACTACATATTCAGGACAGCATATCCCTGTGTTAGGACAGTGCAGCCTTCTTGCAACATACAAGGGACAAACAAAACTTGTGTCATTTTACGTCCTTCGTTCTTCTGCAGTGAACTTGTTTGGTTTAGATTTATTTCAGTTGTTTAACTTGTCTATAGTCAATCAGGTCCTATCAGTGAACCAGACTGTGCCTTCAGACAGTGTTTCTCGTCTATGTGCAGAATTTGCAGACATTTTTGCACCGGGCCTTGGTTGCGCTAAGAACTATAAAGCACATTTGTATCTGAAAGTAAACGCGCAACCGAAATTTTTCAGGGCGCGCAATGTTGCCCACGCATTGCGTGATGAGGTCGCAAGATCATTGCACGATTTGGAATCACAAGGTGTAATTGAACGTGTGCAGGCTTCTCTCTGGGCCTCACCCTTAGTAATTTTGCCAAAACCTTCCGGAACGTTGAGGCTTTGCGTGGACTTCAAGGCCACAGTGAATCCACAACTAGTGATTGCAACTTACCCCTTACCCCGCCCGGAAGATCTTTTTGACAAACTGTGCCCGGGTAAATATTTTTCTAAGTTGGACCTAGCAGATGCGTACTTGCAAATACCAGTGGACGACGAATCCCAGCTCGTATTGGTGGTTAACACGCATCTTGGTTTGTATCGCTTCAAAAGACTGCCATTCGGGTGTGCAACCGCCCCTGCATTGTTTCAGCAGTATCTACAAACTGTTTGTGCGTCGGTCCCTACTGCAGCAAACTATCTGGACGATATTGTGATCTCCGGAAAGACAGAAGACGGACATTTAGCAAACCTCCGGACATTATTTCAGGTCTTGCGACAAAATGGTCTTCACTTGCGGAACGACAAATGTGTTTTTTGCTGGTGACTTACCATGTTTGGGACATGTAATCAATGCCCAAGGCATACATCCGACTCCAGAGCACCTCCGTGCCATACACGACTTGCCTTCGCCGCAGAATTTGAAGCAGCTACAGAGTGTGTTGGGAAAAATTAATTATTATCCAAAATATGTGCCGCAAGCCTCTTCCATTTCAGCTCCACTTCATCGCTTACGCCGTAAAGGTGTTCCGTTTGTCTGGACGACGGAATGCGAACGCGCCTTTCGCCAGTTGAAATCGGCGTTTCTTTCTAATACTTGTCCCGGGTTCGATTCCCGGCGGGGTCAGGCATTTTCTCTGCCTCGTGATGGCTGGGTGTTGTGGGCTGTCCTTAGGTTAGTTAGGTTTAAGTAGTTCTAAGTTTTAGGGGACTGATGACCGTAGATGTTAAGTCCCATAGTGCTCAGAGCCATTTGAACCATCTAATACTTGCCTTACGCCATTCGATCCCCAGAAACCACTTTTGTTGATGGTAGATGCATTGGATGTCGGGATCGGTGCTGTGCTTGCGCACAAAGATGGCTCGCATGATCGCCCTATTGCCTTTGCGTCCAAATTGCTCTCGTCAGCGCAAAGAAATTATTCACAAATCGAGAAAGAAGCTTTGGCTCTCGTGTTTGGTGTTACAAAGTTTCATGATTTCTTGTATGGTCGTCACTTTACCATCATCACAGACCACAAACCTTTGACATGGCTTTTTCATCCGAACAAGCCTGTACCTCCACGTACAGCGCCGAAATTTATTCGCTGGTCTATTTTCCTCTCGCAGTACCTCTATGATATCTTGTATCGGTTCACTGCTAAGCACGGAAACGCCGATGCGTTGTCCCGTTTGCCTGTTGCTGAGGATAGAGCATTCGATTCCTCCGAACTTGCTTGCATGTTCATTGATGCGGAAACCGATGACGTGGTCGAATCGTTTCCGATTGATTTTCTTCGTGTAGCTACAGCCACAGCTGCTGACCCTGTCCTTGCTACGGTTTTGCGTTTTCTTGCTACGCAATGGCCCTTGTCAAAGTCACGGATCGAGGATCCGTTGGTTCGCAGATTTTTTGCTCACAAGGAGAGACTTTTTGTACGACGTGGTCTTTTGCTGTTGCGTTCTGATAATGATCAGTCCAGGGTCGTGGTCCCACGTTCGTTACAGTCCTCTGTCTTACGGCTTCTCCACCAAGGACATTGGGGTATTGTGCGAACGAAACAACTTGCTCGTCAGCACTGTACTTGGTTCGGAATCGATGATGCGATTACGAATATGTGCTCTTCTTGCGTGGCGTGAGCCCAACAACAATCCGCACCACCGCGGAAATTCTTTGCATGGCCGAAAGCCATTTCCCCTTGGCAACGCTTGAACATCGATTTTGCTGGTCCATTCTGGAATGCTCGATGGTTGGTTGTGGTAGATTCTTTCAGTAATTTTCCTTTTGTTGTCTGTATGTCTTCCACGACGTCATCTGCCACCATCCAAGCGTTATCTATCTTTTCCATTGAAGGTCTTCCACAGACTATTGTTTCCGACAATGGCCCACAATTCATGTCTGCAGAATTTGTCATTCTGCAAGGCTAATGGTACTCAACATCTGACATCCGCGCCGTTTTCGCCTCAGTCAAACGGTGCCGCTGAACGATTGGTCCGGACTTTCCAGTCACAGATGTTGAAGTTGAAAGAGTCGCATTCTCGGGAGGACGCGTTGTTGCTCTTTTTGTCTTCGTATCGCTCTCAGCCCCGAGATGGTCGCTCGCCGGCTGAGTTGCTCCACGGTCGTCCTTATCGAACCTTGATGTCTTTGCTGCATCCGCCGCATCAGGTTCCTGTGCAGCGGCAGACTCCTGCTTTTGCTCCAGGCGACGTTGTATTCTATCGCAACTATCGCGGTTCACGGCGTTGGCTCGAAGGGCGCATTCTTCGCTGCCTCGGCCTCGCGATGTATTTGGTTTTGGGGGCCTCTGGTGAGGTGCGTCGGCATCTCAATCAGCTGCGCCTCTGTCGTTGCAGGGGTTCTGCCGCTCCCCGTCTGCTTTCAGCGACGGTGCCGTCCGGTCAGCGCCCTGGGGATCCATCTACTGACTCGCCTCATCCCCAGGTGTTACCGACGCTGCCTTCCATTTTGCCCCATGGCGACGCGCCGCCGCCGCCGCCGCCCGCAGTGGACGCGTCGCTGCAGCCGCCAAGCGCCTCCCTGGGTCACGCGCCGCCGATCGCTTCCCGTGACCAGCAGTCCTCCGCCATGGAACTCTTGCCTGCTCCGGACCACATGGCGTCTTCGCGCGTCGGGTAAACCAACGCGTTGGAGGTTGACACTTCGGCCCCTCCTGTCTCTCTACGGGCGCATACACCGCATGTTGGCGTTCACCCTGGACTAGGTTTTCAGGCGTTTCCTAGCTCCCCTCGGACCGAATGGCCGGGTGCGGGTGGCGCAGCCTCGCCTGTTGTTAGGCTCCCCACCTCGTCGCATACGCCAACATGGGGTCCTCCCCACGGCGGGCGGAAGCCTTATAACACGACCGTTCGCCGATTTGCGGGGGAGGAATGTGGTGTCACCGCCAGACACCACACTTGCTAGGTGGTAGCTCTAAATCGGCCGCGGTCCATTAGTACATGTCGGACCCGCGTGTCACCACTGTCAGTGATCGCAGACCGAGCACCGCCACACGGCAGGTCTCGAGAGACGTACTAGCACTCGCCCCAGTTGTACGGACGACTTAGCTAGCGATGCAACAGTGACGAAGCCTCGTTTATTTGCAGAGAAGATAGTTAGAATAGCCTTCAGCTAAGTCAATGGCTACGACCTACCAAGGTGCCATAGCAATTGATAGTTATCGTATGAAGCATGTCTCATCAAGAACGATGTATACAAATGATGGATTAAAGTTAAGTATTCCAGCAGCTACGTACTTTTCTTTATAGCATTCATTCCGTATCCTGTTTCAGACCTCACGCCATCCTGCGTGAGCTTATAGCGTGCATTTCGGCCTTCTCTAGCAATATAACACTTAGGTTAGTTAGGTTTAAGTAGTTCTAAGTTCTAGGGGACTGATGACCTCAGATGTTAAGTCGAATAGTGCTCAGAGACATTTTAAACATTTTTAATTCAAAATTTAACCGCCAGACTAGAAACTTTCACTTTAAAAAGTCTTCTAACAAATATACTCTTACGGCTGTCGTACCCCACATGACGTAAATTTTAATGGATTAGGTTCACAGATACAATTGGAAATCAATTATAGTAATGTTAAAGAAATTTATAATCAACACATCGAAATGAAAACTACACAAAACAATGATTGAACCCTTTGTCGAGCTGTTGGAGAGATAGAAATTGAAGACAATGACGAGACAGATAGCAAAATAAATGAAGGGAAAAATGAAACTGACCTGGAGTGCTTTTTTTAAACTAAATACAATTTTTAATACGAAGCTTCCGATGTGTCTCAGGCACTAAGCTTACAGTTATACTGTGTTACTCGTTTTGATTTTCGATAGTGATACGTGGGCTTATAATGCGACAAACATTCGAAAACTGACGGTTGGTTAGCTAACAACGATGAATTTGTTGAGGATTAGTATGTTGATCAGGTAACAGACCGGAACGGTAGATATCATTCTGGTTTGATTGCAACTGGAAAGAGAGGTGAGCAGAATATATGCCTAGGTGAACAGATGGTCAATGAACAAAGGAAGTTCTTTTCGGATTCCAAGAGATAAGAAAAGACCGAGATGGCGTTCTAAGGGACTATGGCTAGACGAGGTTGGAAAATATGGAAGAGATAAGTCGATGCATTTAGCTGAAATAAATAACGCATAGAGGAATCTAGAGGAGGCCCCAATCCACCAAATAGCTAAAATTCATACATAAAGACTAAAAATCGTATGGCGTGATTTTCATAAATCAATCTAGGGTTTCAAAATTAAGCTTCCAACGTGTCTAAAAGAGAACGTTGACAATCAGCGTGTGTTACCAGTTTTGACGTATGTGAGAAACTTTAAAAAGCTACGGGTCGTTAAGCGAGCAAGGGAAACATTCATGTTGGAAATTGTCAAAAGAGGCAGGAAAACAAGTACAGGGACCAGAGAAGTGACTGGAGTGGAAGACGTAATTAGGACTGCAACGGAAACGGAACATGAGGTAAACGGGACCTAGAGCAGCGCGGATAGATGGTAGATGGACCAAGCAAAGTCTTCGTGGAAATCCAAGTGACAAGGAGGAAGAAAGATAAATTAGGATTTAACGTGCTGTCGACATCGTGACCATTATAGAGGGGACGAGAGATCTGATGAGGTCGATACCAGGATCTAATGGGAAGTGGGTGGATAGCTATATAAAACTTACTTTTTTGTATTATGTTTCAAGCCATCTAAGGACTTGGTCAGTATAAGACGTTATACCTCTTTTTCCTCAGTCTTCCATAGCATTTTTTCGTTTTCTCAGCACGAGATGTTTTCCTCTTATCTGAGCATTTCACGTAAGTAGTTTTTCTGCTTGTTTTATCTTCCTGGAAACCTTCAGATTTCCTGACTTCTAGTCTGAAATTGCCTGTTGAGTAAAGTCTCCTGTTCAATTCGCATTTCTTTTTTGTCTTGCCTTCCACTCATTTTCTTTGTCCGTTTTCCTGTTTTGGAAGAATACGTAGATCTTCTTTGTTAATCTGTCTTCCTTCACTCTCTCTAGATGTCCATAGAGTGCAATACCTCTTCTCCTGGTCTCATCTGTTATTATAGTTCAAAATGAATATATTTCCTTATTTGGTCTCAAAACCCAATTGCAGTCTCTGTTCTTGGTGGGACCTACTATTTTTCCCAAGATTATTTTTTCTATCTTTTTTCAAATCTTCTAATGCTATTTTTATTCAGTTAAATTTGGAGTTTCTGACCCATAGAAGAATTCTGGTTTTACAAGCATAATGTAATTCCCTAATTTAACATGTTTAGAAAACCATTTCCCATTGTACAGGTTTCTTCAATTCATTTATGCTCTTAATTTTTTCGTTTCTGATTTTAATTACTTCTTGTTAACTTTTTATGTTTATATTTCCACCCAAATAGTTAAAGTTGTCTGTTTCCTTGATGTTGCTGTACTTGGGTCTTAAAATGGTCTGTATCCTGTCTTTTCATACGATATTTGTAGACCTTCCTTTTCAGCTGTCTCGTTCAGAAGTTAGTCTTTTCTTTGCCTTCTCTAGGGTTCCATCTATTACAACAAGATCGCCTGCAAAAGCTATACAATTTCTTTCTTCTTTCAATACACCCTCTTTTATGTAGTTATTAACCTTTTTCTTTTCCTTCCTCTATTTTCCACTCACTTACAACTTTTCCCATCATGCAGTTGAATAAAACTGGAGATAATCTGCCTCCTTATCTGTCGTCGCTCTAATTTCCAGGCGTTTTCGCATTTTAGACTTGTTTCTGTTAGTTGTATGGATGTGAACTTATGAGAGTCGATCACCTCTCTGAACATCGCCGTGTAAAATTGCCAGTTGGTTAACGATGGTCTCCTCATGATCCGTTTGGGTGTCGGCTAGCCATTGTACATTGGTTTTTCGGGTCCTGTTTATGATGTGGGAGATTTTCTTGGTTCATTTGTTCATTCGTAAAATTTCAAGTGTCTTTTCCGTGCAATGAAACTAAATTGTTCCTTCATGGAATACATTTCTTCTGAACTTCTGCGCGTACGGATACCTTCTTGCATCTTGACACTAGCAGTTAAGGTTAATAATGAGGTCTCAACTGCGCAGATTGCTTCTGGGAGAACGACTGTTGAATGGTGGCGCCGTTTGCCTTTGGCGGAAAGGAATTTCCTGTTATAAATATTCCAGATGATTGTGTAGGGTTTACTCAATTTCTTTTCTGGGCCTGTTTAATTGCTAACTTTGTCATCGGCAGTGTTCCTGGTAATTTCTCCGAAGTACGTGAAGTGAGGGATCTAAGTGCTGTTTCCATATATATATAAGGCATCTTAGGTCTGAGTGTCTGGAGTCCAGGTACTGTGTTTCTCATAAAAGTTTTGGAGGCGAGTTTTGTCAACGATCTCATGAAGTGTCCTGCGGGAGTACCTGATTTCATTGGTGCTCATGATTTGCTGCGTCGTCCTCGAATGCAATACATTTGGCACTCATTCTTTTATTTTTTGTTATTACCCGTATTCGTTGACTTTCTAGGTATATTACAACATGCTCAAGTTAGCGATACTGCAGGTTATGTCTGTTGTTAGTGTATGATCTCTATCGCTCGAAAAATCTGTTTCCCTGTATGCGGGGGGTCTAGTGGTAAGAAGTTGGCAATTTAATGGATACGTCCAATTTTTAAAACCACCCATGCCGTAAATTGTATACCGATTTTAGGAACTGTGAATGGATTGATGAAGAGCTTAAGCAGACCAAAAATGATATAACAGTTCTTCAATTAGATTTAATCAAGAATTGCTAATACGAGGGCCGTTCAGAAAGTAACCTCCGGTTGATTTAAAAAAATACACCAAGTTAAATAAAAATATTTTTAATATATACATCTTACAACTACATCTTTGCACTATATTTCTACATAGTCTCCATAGCGATTGAGGCACTTATCGTATCTCTTCACAAGCTTTGAAATTCCTTCTGCATAAAAATCACCCGCTTGTGCCTGGAGCCAGCCTGTGACCGCATCTTTGAGCTCTTCGTCGTCATCAAACCGCTGTGACCCGAGCCATTTCTTCAAATGCATGAAGAGGTGATAATCACTTGGCGCCAGGTCTGGGCTGTAAGGTGGATGGTTGATAACGTCCCACTTGTAGGACTGAAGAAGGGCCGTTGTTCTGCGAGCAGAGTGAGGACGGGCGTTATCGTGCAAAAAAACGATACCGGAAGTCAGCATACCACGGCGTTTGTTCTGTATAGCCCGTCGTAACTTTTTTATTGTTTCACAATACACGTCTTGATTAATGGTCGTACCACGTTCCATTAATTCAACCAACAACACCCCTTTGGAATCCCAAAACACCGTTGCCATCAGTTTTCTGACAGAAAAATCTTGCGAGGCTTTTCTTGGTTTGGTAGGGGAATTTGAATGTGCCCACATCTTCGATTGTTCTTTTGTCTCAGGGTTCACGTACGTACTTAATCCAGGTTTCGTCACCGGTTACGATTCTGTTTAACAATGGTTCTCCTTCGTCCTCATAACGTGACAGAAAGTCTAATGCAGAGGCCATTCTTTGAGTTTTGTGGTGGTCGGTAAGAATTTTGGGCACCCATCGTGCACAGAACTTACGGGAACCCAATCTTGCTGTCACTATCTCGTACAAGAGACTCTTAGAAATCTGTGGAAAACCAGTAGACAACTCCGACATTGAGAAACGTCGATTTTCACGAACTTTTGCATCAACTGTCTGAACGAGTTCGTCAGTCACCAATGATGGTCTACCACTCCTCTCTTCATCATGAACGTTTTCTCGTCCACTTTTAAATAAACGTACCCATTCACGGACAACTCCTTCACTCATAACTCTTGGTCCGTACACGGCACAAAGCTCACGATGAATAGCTGCTGCAGAATATCCTTTGGCTGTAAAAAACCTTATGACAGCACGCACTTCGCATTTGGCGGGGTTTTCTATTGCAGCACACATTTCAAACTGCCACAAAAACTAAACTAGCGCAGGTACGACGTTCACTCAACCACGGCTTGATGCCGAGTGACCTGTTGAGTGCGTGAACGCACAGATGGCGTCGATACTCCCCCCACAACCCGCACTGTGACCAATCGGAGGTTACTTTCTGAACCGCCCTCGTATTTATAGATACCTAATAGGGCACTGTGCGAGAACACAGTGGTTGCTAACATCATGGTCAGAAAATATCGTCAAAGAATGGCACTGTTAGCGACATGACGTTTGCTCATGATCGACTTGCGGTGAGGAGCTTTTAATCATATAATTTCTCACAAATCATAAAATTTATTTAAAAATCCAAATATGTTATGCTGTTATCATAAGTTTTCGGCAAATTTTTATTTTCAACAGTAGGAAAAGTAACGACAGTAGGACCTAGGATGAAACAATACGAATCACAAAGACATTATGCATTTTTGATCCTGAACTTCATCCACATGCGGTCTTGTTCAGTACACAAGTAATAGTTCAAGACTATAGTGAAAATACGGAAATACTGCTGTGGCAGGAGATGGTAAAAGCAACTCGCCTAACGACCTGTCTGAAAACGTGCAATAATCAATAAAATTATATAATCATAAGAATATAAACTGACGATTATTTGGGTTGGTGCGAAAACAGATAAGCGGGTATGAACAAGTGTCTAATTTTGTCCTTGGACATTCCTTTGCTTGCAGATTTACCACAAAGAAATGAAGCGGAGTCAATGAACTGCCTGATTAATAACTTTACCACCTTTTATTTGGTTTCTAAATGACAAACAACCCAAATCATTGTTACTGACTGTCACTTAGAATCTTTTCTGAGACTTTAATAGTAAAATAGTTCGGATTTCAAAGAAGACACATATGACTAAGCATACTCCTACGCGGTATTGAATCAAAGCAGCCTAAATACTTGTTCATTGTATTAAAGTTCGATCATCACAACAGATACATGCGGTTGATAACGCTAGGATTTTGTTGTCAACTTAAAAGTGTAACATACATAAAGAAAGAATCTTGCATTTCTCAGTTATACACTGGAAAGTCATCGGAACCCTAGCGTCATTAACTGTGGCGTTATGTTTTCAGCTAGTATACTTGAGGCAGCAGACAATCCGAAAGAAATCATATTACGCTGATCAGAGTTGCTATTCCAGGCTATTTGGTAGCAATCACAGGGCAGATGTCGCTCTTCCTCCGTGGGAAACGTGCTGTAGGTTTAATTGTGAGTGTTGTCAATATTACTGTGGCTATAGAGTTCAGACTCTCGCACTGCAGAGGTTTCTCATTGACTAGACACTCCATTCGAACTTACTTGTTTCAAAAAAAGCTCTTTTTATTTTACAGTAGCTGCTACGTATTTTATTTTTTGCTAACTAGTTACGAGCGTAGGTCGTTATCAGGAGGTATCTGCAATACAAAATCAAATAATCTGGAAAGTATCCATATTACTTAAACCACATATTGTAATTAGGAACCTCAAAAATTTGTCAGCCACGTTAGATACTTACGTTTATTTATTGGCTGAATGTCATACCGGTAAAACCATTTCATTGTTGTATGGTACGTGAAGCGTATATATTATCAAAGAACCCATTAGTTCGGAATTATTTTTATTTACTATGTGCTGAGCTACAAGAGCTATCGAAACAAATATGTCTCTCAGGAGATCGTCTCACGTTCAGATATATTGGTATTTCACAAATATAGGTGTATAAAAAAACCTTTTTTGTAAAACGGAGAAAGTTAATGAAGTTGTCGATATATTTACTACTATGAGGTACAATCCGCTCTTTTAGCATACTATTTGTCTACTTCGTTAAATACTGAAGTGTATAAAGTTAGTCTAAAATTTATCCTTGTGGCAGTCTTTGCAGAGCTTTAAAATTTATTCCTGTATCAACCACGATGTACTATTTTTCCCGAAATGGTTACCATATGTCTAGATTGTTTAATAGATGGATTTACATAGAAATTACGTGCGTGCCAGCTTTCATATGATATTCTCTTGTTAAACCAAGCAGCTGTTCCTCACAAAGAAAACTATATCCTGTCGAACGCTTATCAGTTAACCTTATCTAGGTATTTCATGATACCCTCAATAAGTCAGACTAGTTGATCAGCTGCAGCCCATCAGTCATTATTTAACGAAAACAACGCTTTTCACCACTGTTTTACTAATATCTATTATTTTTGTGACTTAGTTCTGGGATATGAGGCCATTTCTAGTGTTACTGGTAAAGGTGTTAAAGTGCACAATGGGACAAATGTAAATAAAGAAAAAAACTTCCAACGATCGAAAAAATTAATTGGTAATATTAAATATACAAAATAATACAATCACAATCATATCACACGACCAGAGTAACCTAGAGAACACCTACCCAGTTTTCACTTCATTCTTTCTGTTTTGGAAGTGCTACCTTTGGCAAACGAGCTTGGAAAGTTTCCGATACCGAAACACGAGAATGGCGCCTCGAGATCTAAATTGCAGAAGGCGGAGACGTAATATAATTGCTGGCGCGGCACGGAGGAATGAGGGTACTGAGTGAAGGTCGTGGGCTGCATTCCACGCACTGACCCACATTCGGCAGTCTGCCTGAAGGTGGACAGCATGCTGTGTCAAAACATGTCGCAGCTACTGTAGTTCAAGGGAAGATGCAGAGTTCTTTCTTCTCGCTACGCTTCTCTCTCTTCCTGTGACGATCATCCCTTCAAGAACGACGCCATCGCTCTTGGAGTGTTTTGTCAAGATGGGGTACGAAGTCTGGAACAAGTTCTCAGAATAAGGACAAATAAAGGCATCATCCCAATTATGAAGCCTAATTCAACGTCACCTTGCTCATTCCAACAGCAACGGAGCATATACTTGCCAATACGTGGATTCCTACAGAGCCATTTCGATTTCTGTTCCGATCATCAATCCTTATATTTTGCATGACAGCCTTATATCAGTACTGGTAAATTCCATGTTACAACTCTAGCAATCTATTAGGAAATGACGCTAGGGTTCGGATGACTTTCCATTGTATAACTGAATGAGTGTATTCTGGCTAATTTCCGCTCCATTTTAAGAAAACGCTAATTTTCCAGCATCTGAATGTTTATAATATTGCTCCTGAACTATGTGTCTTACAGTGTTATAATTTTTCAAGTATATTCAGACACACATGTAGATACTGTCTGCAGAGGGTGTTACGAATAGTCAGTAATAAAGAAATAATAACTTAAACGAGATGCCGGATGTTGAAGTTTTACTGCGCATCATTTTAAGCTGAAGCTACTTTTCCAAGCATCCAAATGTCTATGTCATATCTCACCGAATATGTGTCGTAAAATGATATAATTTTGCAGGTATATTCAGTGATGTCTGAATCTGAAGTTGTACTGCATTAACAACGAAAATGTAGCAAGTGACAACCTTTCTTCCGGTCATCACTTTGTGGGAGGTCTATGCGAGAAACAGTTTCATAAAGGCGTCAAATTATGTTTAAAGTTCTCTGGAAGTCGCTACGTCCTCTCATTCTCATATACTGGATTAATGAATTCCGGGCATTTGCGCTCCGCCAGTTACACTCTCAAGACAAACACATAGTTTCTAATTGTAATACTTATCTCAGTATGTTAAGGAGGAGGAGGAGATTAGTGTTTAACGTCACGTCGACAACGAGGTCATTAGAGACAGAGCGCAAGCTCGGGTGAGGGAAGGATGGGGAAGGAAATCCGCCGTGCCCTTTCAAAGGAACCATCCCGGCAATTTCCTGAAGCGATTTAGGGAAATCACGGAAAACCTAAATCAGGATGGCCGGAGACGGGATTGAACCGTCGTCCTCCCGAATGCGAGTCCAGTGTGCTAACCACTGCGCCACCTCGCTCGGTCAGTATGTTAAACTTTTGACATAAGAGTATACCTCTGCATGAGTGTATTATGAGAGCATCTTCAGATTTTAAATTTGGCCAGTAATTACGCAACATATTGAAAATGAAGATGTTGTTGTCCCTGGAAGACGTTAGATATGAAACCCGTAAGTGGTACTAGGTTCCGAATTAAGCAGTGGTCGCTTATTAATATATACTGCCAGCCAAAAACTTTCTGCACCCATTTAGAGGTTCTCAGTTCACTCAATATTTATTGTTGCAACAGTTCGTATGGAGTACATGAAATGATGACATTTACAGATGAATAGCGTGAGCGATTCTGCAGTACCAGGTATCGACCCA
Organism: Schistocerca serialis cubense; assembly: GCF_023864345.2. Taxonomy (NCBI): domain Eukaryota; kingdom Metazoa; phylum Arthropoda; class Insecta; order Orthoptera; family Acrididae; genus Schistocerca; species Schistocerca serialis. The sequence goes on along the minus strand of NC_064640.1, from coordinate 460,222,757 downwards.
TGGTGGAAAACCCATATTAGTACGTGCTGTAGCATGCGCGGGAGGCAATGCAGGCGCTCAGTTGGTATCCAGTCGATCGTACAGATCGTTGTTCTGTAAGAGTTTTTGGTTGAAAAGTCGCGCAAGTCACTTCTCGTCCCATCACATCCCACATGTGATCCACTGGAGACATGTCCAGAGGCCGTTCCGACCAGGGAAGTTCCCTTACGTCTTGCAGAGTACGTTCAATTTCACGAGCAGTGTGGGGGTGATCTGTTGGAACAACACATCACATCCCAATTGCAAGAATGGCAAAAGAACAGTTCTAACAACATTCTGCTCCTAACGACTGCTGGTTAGCCTCCCCTCCAGATACACCAAAGGTGACTAGGAGTTGTAGCTTGTCGCACCCCAGACCATAAGGTTTGGGGTGGGGCCATTGTGTCTTGGACGAATCCACTCTAAGAGACAGCGCTCACCAGGTCTACGTCGTAAGTGTAAACGGCCATCACTGGAGTGCAAACAGAACCTGCTTTCACTGCTGAAAACCGTGATGCTCATTCCAAGTGATCCTCTGAAGACACAGGATGTGGATGCTGTGGCGTGAGTGGAAGACAGGCTAGAGGTGTGTGTGTCTGTAGTTCGTGTTGACACGTCTGGGCTCACAAGCCCACTTATAACACTATGCGATCAAGAAGTGTCCGGACGCCTGGCTGAAAATGACTTACAAGTTCGTGGAGCCCTCCATCGGTAATGTTGGAATTCAATATAGTGTTGGCCCACCCTTAGCCTTGATGACAGCTTCCACTCTCGCAGGCATACGTTCTATCAGGTGCTGGAAGGTTTCTTTGGGAATGATAGCCCATCTTCACGGAGTGCTGCGCTGACGAGAGGTATCGATGTCAGTCGGTGAGGTCTGGCACGAAGTCGGCGTTTCAAAACATCCCAAAGGTGTTCTGTAGGATGCAGGTCAGGACTCTGTGCAGGGCAGTCAATTACAGGGATGTTATTGTCGTGTAATCACTCCGCCACAGGCCGTGCATTAATGAACAGGTGCTCGATCGTGTTGAAGGATGCAGTCGCCATCCGCGAATTGCTCTTCAATAGTGGGAAGCAAGAAGATCCTTAAAACATCAATGTAGGCCTCTCCTGTGATAGTTCCACGCAAAAAAACAAGGGGTGCAAGCCCCATCCATTAAAAACACAACCACACCATAACACCACCTCCTCCAAATTTTGCTGTTGGCTGAACACACGCTGGCAGATGGCATTCACCGGGCATTCACCATACCCATACCCTGCCATCGGATCGCCACATTGTGTGCCGTGATTCGTCACTCCACAGAACGTTTGTCCACTGTTGTCATCCAATGTTTACGCTCCTTACACCAAGCGAGTCATCGTTTGTCATTTACCAGCGTGATGTGTGGCTTATGAGCAACCGCTCGACCACGAAATCCAAGTTTTCTCACCTCCTGCCTAACTGTCATAATACTTGCAGTGGATCCCGATGCAGTTTGGAATTCCTGTGTGAGGGTCTGGATAGATGTCTGCCTATTACACATTACGACCGTCTTCAACTGTCGGCGGTCTCTATCAGCCAACAGACGAGGTCGGCCTGTGAGCTTTAGTGCTGTACGTGTACAGACGTACAGACGTATGACACAAGTGACACACAATCACGTGACCACGTTCGAAGTCCGTGGGTTCCGCGGAGCGTCCCATTCTGCTCTCTCACGATGTCTAATGACTACTAAGGTTGCTGATGTAGAGTACCTGGCAGTAGATGGCAGCACAATGCACCTAAAATGAAAAACTTATGTTTTTGGAGGGTCCGGATACTTAGGATCACATAGTACATCTCTGCTGTGGTTGCTGTACGATCTGCCACTGCTGCCCTTACAATACGACGACCCTGGAGAGCGTCTGTGCTGCGTGGACATCCAGAACCTCGTCTACTTGTGTGGGAACCTTAACGCGATACTGATACCAGCGTCGTTGCACAACCGACGCAATAGTCCATCTTGTGGGGTAATTCTCCGAAAGGACCATCCCGCTAATGTGAAGGTCACAATTTGACCCTTTTAAAACTCGCTCACTTGGCTGCATTAAACATGAATGTGTGTCTATGGCACGGTTGCCTGCTTACTTCACAATTCTGCACTACACTGAGCGTTCTGGCTGTGAGCATTCCCTGTTGAAGGGTAGAAACAGATGCCGCACTGGTAGCTATGCTATTAGGCTATCTACGAACTTTCAGCATGCTGGAATATCTGTGGGTCAGCAACTTCTGTTAATCAATCCAAAGTTGCAAATCTCATTTCTTTTATTCAGTCGAAATAGTTTCAGGCTGGGGTCTATTTTCAGATCATGGTAACAGTCACAAATGGCATTTCCGAAAACAGAAAGATCATGTTTGCACATTTTTGACATGGTTTTTGGATTTTCGGAAAGACCATGTTTGACTATGTTACGATGATCTGAAAATGGGCCCCGGCCCGAAACTAATCATTGACTGAATAAAAAGAAGTGGAATTTGCAACTTTGGTCTGGTTTTACGGTATACTACGCTATCTCTTGGTGGGTGACGTTGAAACCGTTATCAGTACATCTACTATCTCCCAGGTGCTACGTGACGTCATCGTATCAAAATACGGGTAAACTAATTTTTTTCGAAAGTGTACACGTCACTGCTTTTTCCCTAATGACGTATCTGTCGAATAGACCTAACGGTGAAGCAGCTATGACAGGCCACACCAAATACATCCGCAATGAATAAATACAGGGAGTCCCAGGAGAAATTGTCAATATTTGGAAATACAACAGGAATCATCATTCGAAGCAAATCAAAAAAATCTTGTAAACATGGGCTCTAAAATGCATACCTTAAAGAGCTATAGCACCTCATCTTCCATACTGTGATACAAATCTATTGCAAGCTCTTTACTTTCCCTAATTTGGGAAGAGGCATTATGGACTAAACAAAGAAAAGCTCGTCTAGTAAACATGGGCAGTAACATGCATACCTTAGGAGCAATGAACACTTGTTCAGTAGAAGAGATACGTTTCGCTGTAGCGAAGATGAACCAGAGCTCATAGCTCTGAAGGTATGAGACTTAGAGCCCATCTTCACTATAATGTTGTGCTTCGAATGATCGTTCCTGTCGATCCCTGAATACTGACCATTCCTCCTGGGACACGCTGCATATCGAGGTGCGGTTATAGTGGACAATATGGCTAATTTTCTGACGGATAGGAGTCATGTTTAACGTTTATATGTAGCTGCCGAAATATGACACGGGATTTTTCTTTTAATGGAACTAAATCATGTCTTTTGTTATATCTGAAAGACACTTCGAAAAGGACTTCAAAGAAATGATATGTGTAAAACTTGATCAAATAGTAACATGATAAAACGCCGAAAACCACTGTCCCGCCATCTGTGACCGTGGTACTACAAACATCTGTCTTCGCGTACCAACGTAAGACTAGTGGTAAAGTGCGAGCGTGGAAACCGTAAGGTTGAGGGACCGAATTCCGGCCAGACTGCAGGTTTTCTCAGTCTGCCTTCACGCTGGGCTTCGCCACGCGCTGATGTGCAAATACGCCAACAGCGCCACAAGTTTCTGATTCCACGTTAAACTGCAGGTCTTCTTTCCCCAGCAGGATTGCTGAGTTTTCGGACCCGCAAGTCGCCGAAGCAGCGTCCAATTGAAAAAAATTGCTAACAGGCGCTTGAGCATCCCTCGTGAGGGACTCCTAGCCCTTCGTGCCGTACGAATGTAGTGTGCTGTTGTGACGATCAGTTTTCTCGTAAAGCTATTCATATTTTTGCAATGTGCACGACAGTCGACATAGTGGATATGGTTATCGTTTACGGCGGATTTTGCCAATATTGTTAGCGTAGTGATGGTATTGTGTGTTGACAGGTATCTTAATCGCGTCACCCCTCGAGACCTGTATTTTTAAACGTTATAAAAATAGTCAATAAACTGGATGTGTGAAAAATAAAATACGGCAACGAAAAGGAATGGCATCTGATGAGAGAAATGCGATCAAAATTTCAGCAGTGACGATATACAACCCACATTTCAATACTAGGCAGCTTATTCTGCGAGTGGAATTAGCCAAAGGTAAGAGAGTTGAGAGAAGCCAATTTGGTACGATATAATGACGGTTGCGGTGCTCGTTTCACATTTTAGTGATCGTCTCCGAGAGTCTTAAGAAAGAGTTTAAATGTTACAGGACACTTATTAGTTATACAGTAGTGACAATTTTACCCCTGCCTCGCGAATGAGAGGGCGGCTGGCGGCCATTATTTCACAGTGTAGTAGTTTTGGACGTTAATCCGAATCCTAAACGAGTCAAAGAAAGTTACTGAGTAAATGTGCAGAGCAATACGCCGAGTACTTTCTCTCGCAACCACATTTCGCAGAAGGGTATCGATTCTGGCCGCGGGCAGGGGTGGGACTTCATGTGGCGCAACGAAAGGTGTTGGCAAGAGATTGAAGGGCATTTCAGTGTCCATAATTGTTGCCAGCATTGTTTCATAGACAAATATTTCTTACCAAACTTGTGAGTTAATTCTACTGCTCTATAATAATTAAGCAAATAAACAATTTAAATCTTCGATTTCTGGTGTTACACAATTAATTGGAAGTCACATTGCACAACATTTGTAGATACAAGGTCCTATAGTCATTTTATTACACACATAGAAAAAAGTTTTCATCATCACGGCTCCGAGAGTTCCGGAAGCTCTACAGAAAATTGGAATAGAGATAAACATCATTTGCGCCCTTTTTATTGCTCATGAAAACCACACATTGTATGTTGTACTATCATACAGCGAGACCTTCAGAGGTGGTGGCCAGATTCCTGTACACACCGATACATCTAATACGCAGTTGCACGTCCTCTTCCATTGATGTATGCCTGTATTCGTCGTGGCATACTATCCACAAATTCATCAAGGCACTGGTGGTCCAGATTGTCCCATTCAACGGCGATTCGGCGCAGATCCCTCGGAGTGGTTGGTGGGTCACGTCGTCCACAAACAGCGCTTTTCAGTCTATCAAAGGCATGTTCGATAGGGTTCATGTCTGGAGAACATGCTGGCCACTCTAGTTGAGCGATGTCGTTATCCTGAAGGAAGTTATTCACAAAATGTGCAAGATGGGGGTGCGAATTGTCGTCAACGAAGTCGAATGCCTCGCCAATATACCGCTGATATGGTTGCACTATCGGTCGGAGGATGGGATTCACGTATCGTACAGCCGTTACGGAGCCTTCTATGGCCACCAGCGGCATACGTCGGCCCCACATAATGCCACCCCAAAACATCAGGGAACCTCCACCTTGCTGCATTCTCTCGACTGTGTGTCTAAGGCGTTCAGTCTGACCAGACAGCCTCCAGACACGTCTCCGACGATTCTCTGGTTGAAGGCACATGCGACACTCATCGGTAAGGAGAACGTGATGCCAATCCTGAGTGGTCGATTCGGCATGTTGTTGGGCCTATCTGTACCGCGCTGCATGGTGTCGTGGTTGCAAAGATGGACCTCGTCATGGACGTCGGGAGTGAAGTTGCCCATCATGCAGCCTACTGCGCACAGTTTGAGTCGTAACACGACGTCCTGTGGCCGCACGAAAAGCATTATTCAACATGGTGGCGTTGCTGGCAGGGTTCCTCCGAGCCATAATCCATAGGTAGCGGTCATCCACCGCATTAGTAGCTCTTGGGCGGCCTGAGCGAGGCATGTATGTCGTCAGCAGTTTCTGTCTCTCTGTATCTCCTCCATGTCTGAACAACATCGCTTTGTTGACTCCGAGACGCCTGGAGACCCCTTCCTGGCACAAAGTAACAAAGCGGATGCGATCGAACCACGGTATTGAGCGTCTAGGCATGGTTTAACTACAGACAACACTAGTCGTGTACCTCCTTCCTGGTGGAATGACTGGAACTGATCGGCTGTCGGACTCCTCCGTCTAATAGGCGCTGCTCATGCATGGTTGTTTACATCTTTGGGCGGATTTAGTGACATCTCTGAACAGTCAAAGGGGACTGTGTCTGTGATACAATATCTACTGTCAAGGTTTATCTTCAGGAGTTCTGCAAACTGCAGTGATGGATAACTTTTGTTGATGTGTGTGTGTGTGTGTATTGAAATTATTAAAAAAAACTTGATTAATCGATACTATTCAATTCAATTCACGCCATAGATTTCGAAATTATACAATTTCGTCTTTCGACGTGTTTGTGGCAGTCCAATTCAACACTGAAGTACATAAGTGATCCAAAACGAAATCACATCGAAAATCAATAAAACTACTGTAAACATAAAATATGATAAAACACACTTTGAGAAAAAAATGACACCACGAAAGAAATCGGTGGATGCGACGTATATGTACAGATAAATAAATGATTACAATTTCAGGAAAAAATGGATGATTTATTCAAGAGAAAGAGCTTCACAAATGAAGCAAGTGAATAACACATTTGTCAAGCGTGTCACAATTTTGCAGTCGTGTGCTCTTTCGGACAGACTGCCTTTATTTTGGGTATGCTTTTATTTTTATGTGATACAAAGCTATTTTTGGTTTTGATTCAAAAGTCTTATTCTTCCAGTTCCTGCTCCACTAGAATCTAGTTCCACACATATTCTCTGATACACTGATGGTGTAACACTTCTTTTTATCAACAGCTTATCTCTCTTCATTGATAGCAGTATTTTCATCACACTTCGCATGTGAGTCATGGATGTTACTGATGCGGGCACAAACGAAATTAACTTCCTTAGTGAAGAGTATGAATGTATTTAATCGGGAATTAGAAAACGTCCACTGACGAAATGACGGATCGGAAAATACGAGGGGTATCCCATAAGTTCAAATGGCTCTGAGCACTACGCGACTTAACTTCTGAGGTCATCAGTCGCCTAGAACTTAGAACTAATTAAACCTAACTAACCTAAGGACATCACACACATCCATGCCCAAGGCAGGATTCGAACCTGCGACCGTAGCGGTCGCTCGGCTCCAGACTGTAGCGCCTAGAACCGCACGGCCACTCCGGCAGGCATCCCATAAGTCATGGCAATTATTATACAACGTGCGAACATGTGCCGTCACCATAATCTCAGCAAATACTTCCGATAGCACGCGGCAAACAGTATCCAGTACCGAATTCAGCCTCCAAATTGTGGCTGCATGCCAGGGTGGCTCGGTACCAGTGCCTGAAACGTTTAGCGTGAGCTTGGCTGTGGAATGGCGAGAATACGAGAAAATTCCCATTCTCGCTGGTAGCAATGCTACTCAGTGTATGTGGAACTACAAGCAGCTATGGGGGAGAGGGCATTGCCCTATCAAACAGTTGCATGTTGGGTCGAGGCTTTCCGACGTGGATTCACAGCAACGACAGGCTCGCCGCGATTTCGATGGTTCACGTCTGTCCGTACTGATCTGTCCCTGGCTGTCGTTGAACAGTGTTTAACAGAATACCAACGTTGGACTGAGCAGGAACTAATGACATCGACAGGTTTGCTGAGAGCAACAGTTTTCCGCATTTTATGGCAGAACCTGAAAGTGCACAGAAAGTGATTCAAATTAGTACCGCATCAGTAAACAGAGGTTCAGAAGTGGATGAGATGCAAGATTTGCCGTATCAACCAGGAACTATTTGAGTGGGAAGAGAATGACATGCTCAGCCGTGTTATTGCGATTGATGAGACATGGGCAAGGGTGTATCTACCATAATTGAAAACCTAGTCAGCAGAATGGCGTTATCCAGGTTCACCTCGACGACACAAGGTGCGACAGAATCCATAACCCACAAAAGCACTTCGTCTTCAGGCCACAAGTGGCCCATCTGGACCATCCGACCGCCGTGTCATCCTCAGATGAGGATGCGGATAGTTGGGGCGTGTGGTCAGCACACTGCTCTCCCGGTCGTTATGATAGTTTTCTTTGACCGGAGCCGCTACTATTCGGTCGAGTAGCTCCTCAATTGGCATCACGAGGCTGAGTGCACCCCGACAAATGGCAACAGCCCGCGGTGGGCTGTATGGTCACCCATCCAGGTGCCGGCCACGCCCGACAGCGCTCAAGTTCGGTGATCTCACGGGAACCAGTGTATCCACTGCGGCAAGGCGGTTGCCTATAACCCACAAAGGTCATGCTCATTCTGGCGTAAGATAACCACGACTCTGAAGTGCCACACTGTTGGGAGTTGCCACACCGTCAATGTCCAACATTACCGCAACTTTTTGCTGCACCATCTGCGACGTACTATTGGGTGAAAACGTCCAGCATTGCTGGATAACGCAATCATACTCCGAGATAATGCTTCAGCCCACACCGCTGATGTCATCAAGAAACGTGTACAGACATGGGGGTGGGAAATCCTTCCCCCACCCAGCCTATTCACCAGATCTCAGTCCGTATCAGTTCGACCTCATTCCACATTTGAAGAAGCCATTGCGTGAGAGGTGCTTTGCAAACAGGGCAGATACCCTCACGGCATTTCGGCGACAGGTGACACACATTTCTGGCAATGACAATGGCACTCAACGCCTTCGCCAACGTTGGCAACACTGTATGTATCCACTTGGAGACTATTATGAGGGACAGTAGATGGCCTTGATTCTGTTTTGTTTCATTTGTACTCTTTCACAGTACATGTACACACAGTTCTAATGCGTGTGTTTCATTTTAAGCTTCGCCGTGACGTCATTTATTGGAACAATATTTAATGTTGGTATTCAGATACACACAGCCTCACCGGTTCACTGCACATCCTGGAATTCCCATGTTGTCACATTATCACAAGATATACTGTAGTTGCCATGACTTATGAAATGATCTTCGTATATAACATAAAGCCATGTTGAAGCATTGTTCAGCTTTATACACTAGGAATCGCCTCAGTTCAGCGATATTAGTTAAAACAGAATTAAAGACTCCTAAATCTGTATTTTGGAGACTATGAATATTATTCTCTCCACAAGCAGCAAGAGCACTTCCTTTACAAATCCTGTAGGGCACTAAACGGATATACTGTCTCTACGTTTGGCACCCTATATGGTTCATATCCTAATAACATTTTATTTAACTGGGATCAAGCTGTCACATGCAAATGTACAACAAATGCCGGATCTACAACTTGTATCATGAGTTGCATATTTAATATCAGATCAAATAATCAACAAATGTGTTCTAACATTTATTACAGGAACAGAGTTTAACATTACATAGAACATTTGAGTTTCATGAACAGGACGTCTGCCCATTCAAGAAACTTCTACCTCATAGTCGATCATCAATTGAGCTGGCTAAAATAGTTGTGTGTAATAAAGGAATTTGATCGACTTTAACGAGGTGGTTGCGTCTGAAATGAGCAGGCAGCAGCGAAGACGCATGGAAAAGTACATTCTAGGACAGAGGAAACGACGCCCCATGAAGGAATTGTCCGAATGGGGCAGAAATCGATAGATGTGATGTAAATGTGCAGGCAAACAAATTATTACAGTTTCAGAAAAATGGGATTATTTATTCAGGAGAAAGAGCTTCATAAATTGAGTAAGTCAAAATGCGATGGCCCTCCTCTGGACCGTATGTAAGAGTATTCGCCTTGACATTGATTGATAGAATTGTTAAATGTTCTCCTGATGGATATTGTGCCAAAACGAGTCCGAATGGCGCATCAGATCGTCATAATCCCGATCTGCTTGAAGGATGCTGCCCACAAGGCTACAAACGTTCTCAACTGGGGAGAGATGCGGCGACCATGGTGGCTACAGCACTGCAAAACGTCGGCTGTATTCTACCCTCCGTTTTGTTGGCCATCATGGCAAGCCATGCTGGGCTTACATTTCAGCACGATAGTCCGTGCCTGCACACAGTGACATTTTCAACTGCTTGTCTTTGTACTTGCCAAACGCTATCTTGGTCAGCAAGTCTTCGGATCTCTCCCCAATTGAGAAATTTTGGAGAATTATGGGCAGGGCCCTCCTACCATCTCGGGATTTTGACAATCTAACGCGCCATTTGGACAGAATTTGACACAATATCCCTGAGGAGGACATCAAACAATTTTATCAATTAAAGGCAAGCCGAATAACTTCTTGCATAAAAACCAGAGGTGGACAAACGCATTATTGACTTGCTCAATTTGTAAAGCTCTTTCTCTTAAATAAATCATCCAATTTTTCTAAAATTACATTCATTTGTTTTAACGTGTACATGACATTTACCAATTTCTGTCACATTCAGATAATTTCTGCGCGGTACATCGTCTTTTTTTCCCTTAAAGTTTATAATGACTGATGGCTTTAGACCAGTTGTTCAACGACTACAGGTTCCGGGAGGAAGGAAGGAAAATTAAGGTTTAACATCCCATCGGCAACGAGATTCACTAGAGACGGAGCACAAGCTCGGATTGGTTAACGATGGGGAACTCAATCGGCTGTGCCTTTCAAAGGAACCATTTCGGCATTTGCCTTGAGCGATTTAGGTAAATCAAGGAAAATCTACATCTAGGTGGTCGGACGTGGAACTGAAGTGTCGTCCTGCCGAATACGAATCTAGTGTCTTAATCAATAAGCCATATCGCTCGGTACAGGTTTCGGAATGTCCCTACCTGTGTACAGAGTTGATGGGACATCTGAAGTTAGCTGCCTTCCCACTTCTCAGTCATTCCTGATTTCGAGCAGATCCTCGCATCCTTTCTTGGAAGGTGTGTGGCGGATACCATCAACTGTCAACAGTTTCAGACATTAACTAGGAGCCGCTATTGTTTTAAAATTGATTTATGGGAAAGCTTCTTAGATTGAATGCGTGGATTTCAATAGGACTCAGAGCTTAAGATTGGCTTAAATCTGACGATGGAGCATCAAGGCGTTCTGTGTTACATCGTTCCACTAAACCAATCCCTTGTGACATTACGTTCAACTTCTGATGACTACGAAACTAGGTAAAATTGAGTTACTTCAGGGCATCTGTTTAATTCCATTTCACTGCCTGATGACAAAACAATGACTCATCCAACCAATTGAGACAGCTGATTGGCCGTGATGACTGCTTGTTGAAGTGAGTGATGAATATATTAACTGTGGTGTGTCTGCTTTCAGTTAAGCTTTGGACTAAAATCATTACCATATAAATGCCAATGATATTCTGATCCGAATGGCAAATCATACTTTGATTCACTGTTAATGATTTTTAAGCCATTATTTCTTACGATTGTGGAACCCGTGCCACAGAACTACCGTTACGGCCAACACAAAGGGTGTGGTACCCGGCATCCGCCGACGAGCAGATTTACCTTTAGGAAGAAATTCTGGCAAGAATTTGGTGTGCACGGAAGCGAGTGACATAAAGCAGTGTTAGGTGGGCAACGATACCGTGCAGACGCATATAGCGGAGTCTTATTCTGCAAACCACGGACCACCGGGACCAACCCCAACGGCAGATCACCACCAACGCGTACGGAAGCTTGTTTCGTACTCCTTTCGTTTTAATTTTCATTTAGTGACATCCCCGAAGCCCACGGCTCCTCGCAATCGCGAAGAAAGCTCGCTTCGTTCCTGTCACTCGCCCACTGTTCTGCCATGGTCACGCTATCGGACGACGCACTCGTTGAGGAGTGTATAACCGCCTTGGATCAATGTTCGGAAGAAACTATTGTGCAAGCACCATTACCACAATTGCCATTTAATAGACACTGCAATCACTTTTCATTTTGTCAGTTGTTCTCTTACTCATTTGGCCGGCCGGAGTGGCCGTGCGCTTCTAGGCGCTACAGTCTGGAGCCGAGCGACCGCTACGGTCGCAGGTTCGAATCCTGCCTCGGGCATGGATGTGTGTGATGTCCTTAGGTTAGTTAGGTTTAATTAGTTCTAAGTTCTAGGCGACTGATGACCTTAGAAGTTAAGTCGCATAGTGCTCAGAACCATTTGAACATTTTTTCTTACTCATTTGTGCTGAATAAATTTATTTATGGCAAGCGTATACTTCACACGAAATTTGACGTTTGTCTTGTGAGACAAGAAGGTGAGTAAAACCCCTGCCGAATCCACGTGGCAGATTAACAGCTGTTAGTGTGGTACACTGGCTTTGAGGTTTCACACACTCGTTTAGCCAAATGCTGCTCTGGTTCCCAATCATGCACAGAACAAAGTTTAAACGAATCATAGTCAGATGGCGCAGACGACTTCTTCCCTCCTGGTTAACTGACGACTGTGGCAATGAGAGGGTATCTGGTCACAAAGTTAAAATTAAAGAAATTTTCAAATCATGAAAACAGCGGAGCCTATACGACCTGATGAACGCTATGAAAGGGACACAACCAAAGTATAGAATCCTCACCAACAACACTGGACTCGCATTCGGAAGGACGACGGTTCAATCCCACGTCAGCCCATCCTGATTTAGGTTTTCCGTGATTTCCCTAAATCTCTCTAGGCAAATGCTGGGATGGTTCCTTTGAAAGGGCACGGCCGACTTCCTTCCCCTTCCTTCCCTAATCCTATGAGACCGATAACCTCACTGTTTGGTCTCTTCCCTCAAACAAGCAAGCCTCACCAACAAAATCGAAATTACACTTGCTAATTTAAATTATTTTTATCTGTTCCTAATTAACTGAAACATGAAACAGTGAAACCCACAAAACAACGATCACTTAATGAATGGTATATGACAGGAGTAATCTCGCAATGTCTAATAAGTTAAACATAGACCTACCGAATGCTAAGAGTTGTTCTACGAGGAACTTTTGTAACTGCCGGTAGGCGGAACACTGTGTCATTTACGCTCATGATATCTCATGGACTTTGTATAAAACTGTCACATCAGACACAAGGACAAGTATCAGTAGTCTCACGAACATCACAACACACACATCAAAGAAGAAGAAATAAAAACAAAATAAAACATATCGAAATCAATCAACAGAACAGTAGTGTGTACTGGGTACCTTGATAAAAATAAGTAATCTACATTTTGTATAATTTGTGTTGCTTAATATGGTGGTGTCTTCTTGATAGAACGAGTTACAGGAGGTAGACAAAAATATGGAAACATCACAAACACAACACATTACGTTCAAAGGCTTTTATTGACGTTAGCCACATTTTGGCATTGAAATGTATCAATGGTAACAGGTGAAAATCTATGCCAGACTGGAACTCGAACCAACATGCTCCAAAAAAAAAATGAACGACACAACGAAGGAGTTAAGCAAATTGACCAAAAACTGATACCCATGCAGGTATCAACGGAAAACGCCTAATTGTGAACTTTGGCGGCCGATGGGTGATGAATACATGACGCTGCAGCGCAGTTTCACTGCAGAGCTGGTAAGGACATTAAACAGGGGACATGTCGATCCCAGGGCATAAACCCTTTCCAAATTTCGTTCAATGTACTCACTTGGACAGTAACAATGCATAACAGATGGCTGCATGAACAATATGCGCAAATGTCTGCATTTGAAAGAGAACATGTTTTTGGGTCCATAGAAACCGCTTGGAGTAATATTTGAATACGAACGATGCCACTATTCGACAACGTTGACAGGGATCGATGAGCCACAGCCGAACAGAGCGTTAAGAAGGAAACCGTTGACCTAGAATACGACAGAACGTAAGGTCCGAACAGTAGTCAGAGAGGCGCTCAAGAGCATCAGGTTAATTATCATCGATCCAACGTGCAATTGGTGCTTCAGTAACCACAAGGACTACTAATAGACGGTTCACAGAAAGGGGGCTGAGCTGACGGCACCCCTTGCGCCGATTACCATTGACCTTTTTGCACGAACAAGCTTGTTTGCAGTGGTGTCGAGTACATCAGGCCTGGAATCTCATTAATTAGAGTAGAATTGTCTTCAGTGATGAGCACCGCTTCGAAATGAGCCCCGATGACCAGCGAAGACGTTACTGGAGACGCCTCGGAGAGTGGTGGGATACCAACCTGACTGTCGCCTGTCATACGACGTGACAACCGAAAGTGTTGATCTGTGGTGCCATTTCATTTTATAGCACGATCCCTTTGGTTGTCATCCGCTGCACCCTATCAGCACAGCTGTACGTCGACGATATTCTACGTCCCGATTTGTTGGCCTTTATTGCAAGCTATCCTGGGCTTACGTTTCAGCAAGATAATGTTCGCTCTCACACACAGAGTGTTTCTACCGCTTGTCTTCGTGCTTGCCAAAACCTACCTTTGCCACAAAGATCGTTGTATCTCTCCTCAGTTGAGAACGTTTGGAGCATTATAGGCAGGGCCCTCCAACGAAACCGGTATTTTGGCAATCTAAGCGCCAGTTGGACAGAAAATGGTACGATATCCCTCAAGAGGACATCCAACAACTATGTCAATCAATGCTAAGTCGAATAACTGCTGGCATAAGGGCCAGAGGTGGACCGGCTAGAGGTGGACCAATGCAGTATTGACATGCTCAATTTGTGAAGCTCTTTCTCTTGAATAAATCATTCAATTGTTCAGAAATTGTAATCATTCGATTATATATATACACACTACTGGCCATTAAAATTGCTACACCATGAAGATGTGCTTCAGACGCGAAATTTAACCGACAGGAAGAAGATGCTGTGATATGCAAATGATTAGCTTTTCAGAGCATTCACACAAGGTTGGCGCCGGTGGCGACACCTACAACGTGCTGACATGAGGAAAGTTTCCAACCGTTTGCTCATACACAAACAGCAGTTGACCGGCTTTTCCTGGCAAAACGTTGTTGTGATGCCTCGTGTAAGGAGGAGAAATACGTACCATCACGTTTCCAACTTTGATAAAGGTCGGATTGTAGCCTATCGCGATTGCGGTTTATCGTATCGCGACATTGCTGCTCGCGTTGGTCGAGATTCAATGACTGTTAGCAGAATATGGTGGATTCAGGATAGTAATACGGAACGACGTGCTGGACCCCAACGTCCTCGTATCACTAGCAGTCGAGATGACAGGCATCTTATCCGCTTGGTTGTAGCGGATCGTGCAGCCACGTCTCGATCCCTGAGTCAACAGATGGGGGCGTTTGCAAGAGAACAACCATCTGCACGAAAAGTTCGACGACGTTTGCAGCAGCGTGGACTATCAGCTCAGAGACCATGGCTGCGGGTACCCTTGACGCTGCATCACAGACAGGAGGGCCTGTGATGGTGTACTCAACGACGAACCTGGGTGCACGAGTGGCAAAACGTCATTTTTTCGGATGAATCCAGGTTCTGTTTACAGCATCATGATGGTCGCATCCGTGTTTGGCGACACCGCGGTGAACACACAATGAAAGCGTGTATTCGTCATCGCCATACTGGCGTATCACCAGGCGTGATGGTATGGGGAGCCATTGGTTACACTTCTCGGTCACCTTTTGTTCACATTTACGGCACTTTGAACAGTGGACGCTACATTTCAAATGTGTTACGACCCGTGGCTCTACCCTTTATTCGATCCTTGAGAAACCCTAAATTTCAGCAGGATAATGCACGTGCGCATGTTGCAGGTCCTGTACGGACCTTTCTGGATACAGAAAATGTTCGACTGCTGCGCTGGCCGCACACTCTCCAGATCTCTCACCAATTGAAAACGTCTGGTCAATGGTGGCCGAGCAACTGGCTCGTCACAATACGCCAGTCACTACTCTTGATGAACTGTGGTATTGTGTTGAAGCTGCATGGACAGCTGTACCTGTACTCGCCATCCAAGCTCTGTTTGACTCCATGCCCAGGCGTATCAAGGCCGTTATTACGGCGAGAGGTGGTTGTTCTGGGTACTGATTTCTCAGGATCTATGCTTCCAAATTGCGTGAAAATGTAATCACATGTCAGTTCTAGTATAACATATTTGTCCAATGAATACCCGTTTATCATCTGCATTTCTTCTTGGTGTAGCAATTTTAATGGCCAGTAGTATATATATATATATATATATATATATATATATATATATATATATATATATATGAGTGTGGATGCACGTCATGTCCGATCACCTCTATGGGAATCAGTGACTGCGAGCAAGGGGTTTATGGGTAGGTGTCGCTACGTCAGTAATGAGTCACTGGTTGGGAATTTGAGGCAGAGGAGCACGGTGCTCGGATGCAGACGCGGTCACGTCGACAGTCGTATAAAGCAAGAAATCTGGGGCCGAGTCCCTGTCCGGCACAGATTTTCACCTGTTACCGTTGATACATTTCAATGTGCAAATGCGGTTAATGTCATTAAAAACCTTTGAACGATGAGTGATATGGCCAATGGATAGCACCAGGTGCTTGTTCTTTCAGACAGCGGCTACTTTGTAGGTTTTCTCTGTAAAGATACATTTTTCTGTTGTGGGTGCCACTTGCCGAAATCGAGGGTCTTAGAGGGACCCCTCTATTGTTGTATTGACGCATCTGTCAATGTTGCTCCACTCCGTAATCACGCCACAGGAGGGCGTTAAACAGTAAGCCAGAAAAAGCATGCCGGCCTGAGTGGCCGAGTGGTTATAGGCGCTACAGTTTGGAACCACGCGACCGCTACGGTCGCAGGTTCGAATCCTGCCTCGGGCATGGATGTGTGTGCTGTCCTTAGGTTAGTTAGGTTTAAGTAGTTCTAAGTTCTAGGGGACTGATGACCTCAGACGTTAAGTCCCATAGTGCTCAGAGCCATTTGAACCATCTGAAAAAGCATACGCACCTTTTGCTGCTGCGGATCACATTCATATATTGTAGAATGATTCTGACCGGTCCCTACCGGTTCCAACCTACACACGAGGGCAAAAATTGTAGTCACGCTGCGTACCAAACAGGTGCGATCAGGTTCAGTGAGGAGGCAGCACCACAGTGTCCTTAGACAGAGATTGAAACGTCCGTGGGTGTCAGCAGCGTCAAAGGTTGTCAATACCATCATCCTGTAGCTCATCACAATGAGAACCGCCCTTTTCGACCGCGAAATTTGCGGGAGTCATCGCCACAAGGAAAGGGGTGGTTTCATTGGCACCATTTATGCCATCATATCAGGCCTTCTCGTGTCGATTCTGTGCAGTGGTGTGTCTTAAATCTTTTCCTCGGTCACCCATGAGAAAACCACGTGATTTCAACGCTGGATATCGCCGTTCTGACCTCCATCACAGAGGCGTCAAAAGGAGTGACATGTGGGTAGGAGGGGGTGTGAAGACCGTAACATCGTGTGATAGGTCAACGGCGATATTAGGCAGAATTTTGAAGAAATTTCGTGCGAATGTGACATCATTAACCCTCCTTACACGTCACACGAGCTTCTGAGCTCTGGCCTTTTTTCCCCATGTGTCGTCACCTTGCTGTTCGAAGCGTCGTCGACGCAGAGGATGATGTTGCAGGCCGCCTTGATTTTCCGTTGTTACAGAGGGAGGTTGTTGGTACATTTGAGCCAAATTTCAAACTGCTGTATAGGGATGCAAGGCAATTACGGGGGGGCTCCGAAAAAATAATCCTTTAATTCTGTTACGCTAGTAGCCCCACTATGAGCATGCAGATCAGATTTGCTACAAATACGGACTGTAACGCTAGTGAGCGTTAGTTGCCTTAGAGATTAGACGTGGCGAGTTTATAATAGCCAAGAAAGCCTTTAAGGCGACAAACACGCCATTATCAACATCTTACTGTGTTTCGTCAGGTCATGTATTAGGAGTGGATAATCTGGATGTTCCTTCTAGGATAATGCAGAAAGACTTGGCAGTAATATAGCCATTGTACATTATTGGTGACAGCGACTGTCACGAGAAAGTCACGGTCACGTGGCACTATCGGGAGGGAAGACTATCGTGTTCGACGTATGGCTCTGGTGCATCGTACTGGATCTGCAGCAGCATTCTGAGCAACAGTTAGCACCACAGTGTCACAGTAAACTGTTACAAAACGTTTGGTCTAAGGACAGCTCCGAGCCAGTCGCCCTGTAGCGCGCATTCCACTGACCCCAAACCTCCATTCGGGAGGACGACGGTTCAATCCCGTCTCCGGCCATCCTTATTTAGGTTTTCCGTGATTTCCCTAAATCGATTCAGGCAAATGCCGGGATTGTTCCTTTGAAAGGGCACGGCCGATTTCCTTCCCAATCCTTCCCTAACCCGAGCTTGCGCTCCGTCTCTAATGACCTGGTTGTCGACGGGACGTTAAACACTAACCACCACAACCACCCAAACCACCGCCGTTTGCGACTTCAATGCTGCCCAGCGAGAGCTCATTAGAGGGCAGGGTGGAGATATGTTGTGTTTTCTTGTGAAATCTGGTTCTGCCTAAATGCCAGTGATGGCCGTATTTTGGTTAGAAGGAGGCCAGCTTACGGCCTACAACCAACCTGTCTGCCTGCTAGACACACTGGACTTACACCTGGATGGTCCGCAGTGCGATTTCATATGACAACAGTAGCAAACTCATGGTTATCCCACGCCACCTGACTACAAATTTGTACACCAATCTGGTGAATCGACCTGTTGTGCTTCCATTTATGAATAGCATTCCAAGGGGTGTTTTCCAACAGGTTAGCGCTCACCCACAGATCGCTGTTGTAATCCAACATGCTCTACAGAATATCGACTTGTTGCCTTGCTCTGCTCGATCACTAGGACTGCCTGCAATAGGCCACATATGGGACATTACAACTCCAGCGTCATCCACAAATAGCATTAATTGTTCCTGTTATGATCGACCACGTCCAACAGTCGTGGTAACATAAGTTACCTACACCAGT
This sequence comes from Schistocerca serialis cubense, assembly GCF_023864345.2. Classification (NCBI taxonomy): domain Eukaryota; kingdom Metazoa; phylum Arthropoda; class Insecta; order Orthoptera; family Acrididae; genus Schistocerca; species Schistocerca serialis. Next base: position 460,204,053 of record NC_064640.1, on the reverse strand, counting down.
GTATTCCTGAAATTTCATTACTCTACATCAATTATAATTTGATGTTGCGATATTTTTTCTGTCAGTGTATATACAGGGTGTTACAAAAAGGTACGGCCGAACTTTCAGGAAACATTCCTCACACACAAATAAAGAAAAGATGTTATGTGGACATGCGTCCGGAAACGCTTAATTTCCATGTTAGAGCTCATTTTAGTTTCGTCAGTATGTACTGTACTTCCTTGATTCACCGCCAGTTGGCCCAATTGAAGGAAGGTAATGTTGACTTCGGTGCTTGTGTTGACATGCGACTCCTTGCTCTACAGTACTACCATCAAACACATCAGTACGTAGCATCAACAGGTTAGTGTTTATCACGAACGTGGTTTTGCAGTCAATGCAATGTTTACAAATGCGGAGTTGGCAGATGCCCATTTGATGTATGGATTAGCACGGGGCAATAGCCGTGGCGCGGTACGTTTGTATCGAGACAGATTTCCAGATCGAGGGTGTCCCGACAGGAAGACGTCCGAAGCAATTGATCGGCGTCTTAGGGAGCACGGAACATTCCAGCCTATGACTCGCGACTGGGGAAGACCTAGAACGACGAGGACACCTGCAATGGACGAGGCAATTCTTCGTGCATTTGACGATAACCCTAATGTCAGCGTCAGGGAAGTTGCTGCTGTACAAGGTAACGTTGCCCACGTCACTGTGTGGAGAGTGCTACGGGAGAACCAGTTGTTTCCGTACCATGTACAGCGTGTGCAGGCACTATCAGCAGCTGATTGGCCTCCACGGGTACACTTCTGCGAATGGTTCATCCAACAATGTGTCAATCCTCATTTCAATGCAAATGTTCTCTTTACGGATGAGGCTTCATTCCAACGTGATAAAATTGTAAATTTTCACAATCAACATGTGTGGGCTGATGAGAATCCGCACGCAATTGTGTAATCACGTCATCAACACAGATTTTCTGTGAACTTTTGTGCAGGCATTGTTGGTGATGTCTTGATTGGGCCCCATGTTCTTCCACCTACACTCAATGGAACACGTTATGATGATTTCATACGGGATACTCTACCTGTGCTGCTAGACCATGTGCCTTTACAAGTACGACACATGTGGTTCATGCACGATGGAGCTCCTGCACATTTCAGTCGAAGTGTTCGTATGCTTCTCAACAACAGAACCGGTGACCGATGGAGTGGTAGAGGCGGACCAATTCCATGGCCTCCACGCTCTCCTGACCTCAACCCACTTGAATTCATTTATGGGGGCATTTGAAAGCTCTTGTCTACGCAACCCCGGTACCAAATGTAGAGACTCTTCGTGCTCGTATTGTGGACGGCTGTGATACAATGCGCCATTCTCCAGGGCTGCATCAGAGCATCAGGGATTCCATGCGACGGAGGGTGGATGCATGTATCCTCGCTAACGGAGGACATTTTGAACATTTCCTGTAACAAAGTGTTTGAAGTCACGCTGGTACGTTCTGTTGCTGTGTGTTTCCATTCCATGATTAATGTGATTTGAAGAGAAGTAATAAAATGAGCTCTAACATGGAAAGTAAGCGTTTCCGAACACATGTCCACATAACATATTTTCTTTCTTTGTGTGTGAGGAATGTTTCCTGAAAGTTTGGCCGTACCTTTTTGTAATACCCTGTATAACAACACAATATGCCTAATAGGAGGTAGAAAAACCCTTGGCATTCATGACAGCTTCCAATTGTCCCGAAATAGATAAATACAGGTCCTGTGTGGTTTTTAAGGGAATCCTATACTGTACGTCCTACTAAACAGTGGAAGTTCAGGTAACTATGATGGGGGTATATAGTGATCACGCAGGCTTCTCTCCAAAGTAAAACAATAAAGGCACAATAATATTGAGATCCGGGAACTGTTGTGGCCAGGAAGATGGTACAATTCATCCTCATGCTCGTAAAGCCAGACCTTCACGACGTGAGCTGTGTGGACAGGGGCCCCTTTCCTCTTGTAGTGTGGTATCACCACTGGGAACAAACATTGTATCATAGGATGGAGCTGATCAGCCAAAAGGGTAATACAATCATTGGTAGTACTGCGACCTTGCAGATTAACCATGGAACCCATGTTGTATCACGATACGGCTGCCCGAGTCATCACCAAACCGCCGTCATGTTTCACGTCTGGGACGTAAATTCGGCCAGAAGATGTAAACACTGTGAAACAACACTCATGAGACCAAATTACACTTTTCCATTGCTCCATAGTCCAGGTTTCATGGCTTCAGCACCACGTTTTTCGGTTATGGGCATTTGCATGACACATGAGTGGTCTTTTAATTCCAGCTCACCCTACATTTCCCTGCTTGTGGACCCCCCTTCTTGCTGTTTTGGTGCCAAGAGCGTTCGTGTGGGTATCATTCAGTTCTGCAGTAACTTTTGCGGCCATCGTCGTCGTCTTTTTCGTCACAGTCCTCTTCAATGGTCGTATATCACGATCACTCTATACACACTTCCGTCCGCGTTGTGACTCAGCGGATGACGTTTGCTACTTTCCCTGTATACGATATAAATCTCCGAAATGGTGCCTTTTTCAGCACCAAACTCTTAGTTTTCCTTGGTTGCTGAAGCACCCATCATATGAGTACCAACAAATTGTCCACGTTAGAATTCACTTAGCTCCGACATAATGCACTCACAACTACACAGAACATGTCATGTTGAGGCAAATCATGTCTGTAGAGCTTAAGGACAAAATATTTTTGGTGGGGGTGGTCTTTAGCCACTGGAGAAGCAAACAGTAGCTGAACACTGCAGGAGTCAAGTGGAGACCGTCACTTCTCGAGTGAAGAGCTCAAGGGAGCGATTCTGTACATTTCATGGCAAGTTCTGGAAGAAGGCAGGCGTGTCTAGAATAACGTGCGAGATTCAGTCACATAGGTGATTGTTTCTGGACATTGAATGGCCACTATAATGCTTAAACTTTTTAAGGGACTTTATACTTCGAGAGGCCTGAATGTGCTCCTCAGTAGGACTCCATACCCGCTTGATTTACGGAACTGAGAATAGACAGAGTATGAGTTGTAAATTCTTTGTATAGCGTGTGTTTATTTTTGAATCATCATGTTGCACTCTGAACTGTTTTGAGCTGATGAATATTTTGTATATTGTAATTACGAAATGGTCTTAGTTTTCGTGTACCTTTGATGACTATTTATTTTATGAATTTTGCTACCATTCTCATAACGCTCTCAATGCAACTTTACTGCATTTGATAAGGATATTTTTGTCTGTATTTTAACTGAATATTGTAGGACGACTTCCCATTTATTTGAGATGTCCCTTCTTGAATAAACATTACTCAACAAAATTCCCTGTTGTCTACATCAATTACAGACGTTAGAGCAGAACCCTTCTTATTAAATAGTTCAGCCGATTTTTATTTTGCAATTCTGTGTATTTTATTAAATAGAGTTCTAGCCAATGCATAGAATATTTGAGTGAAGGATCACAGCTACGGGTTATTATTTGCAGCGAATTAGTTGCCGAGTATGAAAGCAGACACGCGCAATTAGACCCTATGACTACCTCGAACTATTCTTAAAAAAGCCGTGCATAGCCCAGGTCGGGAGGTATGAGCAATATAAGACAAAGTCGCAATTAGTTTGCTCGTATTTAATGCTGTGTGGAAGACCAAGTATACCCAGCAGTAACAATTAGGTACCATCGCAAGACTTTTCTTGTTTTACTCACATAGAAAAGATTAATCCTTTCCTCTGTGTGTAAATGTGTCCTCGGCAACACAGTTATGTACACAGTGCGTCAGCTCTCCTTGGCTAACATAGCCTAAGTTTGTCTATCTGAATTCTAGCATAAGACTTTGCGTCTTTACGTTAATTTTATATGTTACTGATGTGGAATGAGTTATTTTATCCATCTTGATGCTACCTTGTAAACAGTGTGGCTTGAACAACAGACATCTCCAAATTCTCTAGAAACAAATTTTTCCTCTTACCCCTCTGTGTACTCATTTTCTTAGCACTAAAATATTAATTTATTACTACCTTTAACCCAATTTTATAAGTACTAATTCGTCCCCGAGCACAGTTCATCCTATGATGCTCAATTGTACACCCCTATTATGCATGATAAATGCGGCTTATGGCTGATAATATACACTTATGTTCATTAAAAAACAGAACAATTTGAACGACTAGACAGGACGTTCGTATGCACAGCATATGTACATTAGCACATCCTGCAGAAGTGATTAGCATTTCAGTCACATCAGTTCAGCATGTGTAATGTTGCCAAGTAGGTGTAGTGTCCCCTGTGGACCTTGATAATTTGTTCCATGAGTGATGGCATCGACGCGTATAAGGCACAAACGGCGGCCTGTAGTGTACCCATCGATGCTGCATTGACCTGGTTCCAAAGTTCATCTGTGGTGGTCGGCACTGGGTCACAGTTCTGATCCCGCCGTTTCACCATATTCCACAAATTTTCGACTGACGACAAGTCTGGTGATATGGCGGGCCAGGGCAAAAGGCTGACATCCTGTGACACCAAGAAGCACGTGTTCGTGCAGAAACATATGGTCGTGCACTGTCTTGCTGAAAAATGGCTTCTAGGATGTTTTTCAGAAATGGTATGGCTACGGATCGCAGGATGTGATTCACGTAGGCCACACTGGTCACAGTGCCCTGGACGCGCACCAACTGTGATTTGTGGATGCACTCGACAGCACCCTCACCATAAGGCCGTAAGTGGACGCTGTATGTCTTGTGCGAGTGCAGTCCTTGTGATGCCGTTCCCCCTGTCTTGCGGCGAACCAAAACGCAGCCATCATTTTCAAACAACAGAAACTGGATTCGTCCGAAACCACTATCTAATGTCATTCCTGTCCCCAGTGACGTTCCATTCACCATTGCCCTTTATCGTCAAAGGTAGGCGGAGAAATGGACGACGTGCACGTAACCCGTGCCGTAATAAACGGCGACAGACTGTCACCCTTGTTAGAGTACGATATGTTACACTGTTCCTCTGTTGCGCCAGAGCCGAGGAGGATGCAGATCTGTCTTACAATGCCATTCGGATGCGAAGTCGCTCTTCTCAGGGTGTGGTCTGGGTGGTGCGACCCGACTCATCTAGACGTGTTCTACGGCCTTCCGTGACCCATCCTGCACAAACCCGTTGCACTGCCGAAACACTTCGTTCCAAACGCTTAGCAATTTCCCGGACGGATGCATCACATTCTCTCATGCCAATAATGCTCCCTTTTTCAAACTCACTAATTTGACGGTACGGATCGCTCATACGTCTGCGAGGCATCCTGTACGTCTTCTCAGGTCACACTGATTCATTACCCTCGGTTTACAGTGACAACGATACCCACAGGCACGTTTTACGGGTAGGTCGTGCTCCGCCGCGATATCAAAAAAATGGTTCAAATGGCTCTCAGCACTATGGGACTTAACTTCTGAGGCCATCAGTCCCCTAGAACTTTGAACTACTTAAACCTAACTAACCTAAGGACATCACACACATCCATGCCCGAGGCAAGATTCGAACCTGTGACCGTAGCGATCGCGCGGTTCCAGACTGTAGCACCTAGAACCGCTAGCTCACCCTAACCGGCGCCGCGATATCGATGTTGACCTTGAACCCACGGACCGACATGGTTCAAATGCTAATCACTTCTGCAGAACTTAATAATGTACATGTCCTGTGAATAAGAACGTCCTATCTCAAGTCATTCAAGGTGCTCTTTCTTTTCTGAACATGATTGTATTTATTACCTATAAATTGCAATACCGACAGTTTTTTTTATTTTCAAGATAACGTATCTAGTGCCACGGCAGACATTAACAGAATTGCTAATGATCAAATCTCGCCGAATCTTACTTCGTGGTCGCAGAAACAATTATTACCGACGGTAGAAAAAAGCGTGTCATCTGAAATCTGTCATCTGTATTACTTCATTTAGTAGCTGTATTACAAATGAAGACTTTGGAAGGCACTTAAACATAGAGCATCGTGTGCGAATAATGAACAAAGAATCCGATGGCTGCAGAAAGAAATTAACGTTCTAAGCACGACAGACAGATAACTACATCGGATAATGCAACGTCTTTGATATCACATTTTACTAGTTTCCACTGCAATACTCCTTAACAGTGTTTTTTATGGAATCGAGACTTCGAGATGACTGCTCAGACTTACTGCTTAGATGTTCCTAGACGTTGATGAATCGCTGGGAAGTATATAGGACTGAAGAATCAGAGAGAGAGAGAGAGAGAGAGAGAGAGAGAGAGAGAGAGAGAGAGAGAGAGAGAGAGGGGGGGGGGGGGAGAGGCGGCAGTGGCATGCAGCTCCTCTTCTAAAAGAAGTGCTGTCGTCGATATCATATTCATGATCACAACTCGCTTTTGGTACGCTGACTGGCAATGGATGGCTATAATTAAAGTTCAGCTACTTAGAGAAGTCCAGTGTGGGCTGTAACTGTCATATGACAGTGAAACTTGATAGATATTCTAATGTGTTAATGCGGAACCTATTTGCGCTGGAAAAAAATTGGTTCCAATTTTGGACACCAAGTGCTAATCTGGCGTTGTGAAAGCAAGAAAGAGTACAGAAATGTTTCCATATGTAATGGTTTAAGAATGGGACGTGGGCAGAAAAGGTCACAAAAGTGAAAAAAGTGATTTTATTATTAACTGCCACTTTCACAATTTGTTCAATATAAGCACCAGTGACGTCGACGAGATGCTGCACAGCGCTAGATTTGCACCTGGTGACCAAATTGGAACCAATTTTTTCCCAGTGTAAATCGGTTGCACATTAACGCATTAGCATATATACCAAGTCTCGCTGCCATACGGCAATTGCAGCCCACACTGGACCTCCGTGAGTAGCTACACTTTAATTATAACCACCAAGAACTGTGACACACACACACACACACACACACACACACACAGAGAGAGAGAGAGAGAGAGAGAGAGAGAGAGAGAGAGAGAGAGAGAGATAGCGGGGGGGGGGGGGGCAGGGACAGGCATAGAGACAGAGAGGACAAAGATAGAGGGGTGACTTGACATTTTACTCGACGAGAATTACGGATCTAATCTTGCCGCGGAGTAAGAGCAGTAGCTACTGTAAGAGGGAGCACAAATGAGCCGGTATGCGCAGGATGTCGACGGGGCTTGCTAGCGGCGTAGCAGTTTGATAAATGCACCAGTCGTTGAGTGGAATAGCTCCTGCTGAGCAGTGCTAACTGCGCTGTCTGCGTAGCCCGCGAAGGAGATAAGCTGTACTAACAACTATCCTTCTTATTCATCTTTCGATTTACTACGATTTGGAAATCCTTCTACCATGAAGTAGTAAGAGAGATACTCTGTAAGTCCGGTACATCATCAAAACAAATAATGGCAAAGACCTACCCTGATTTAATGGTACCATTTGTTGAATGCAGTGAAAATAAGGACTACTAGACCCTGCTGCGAGAGAGGCTGCAGGGATACCGATAGAGAAACGTTAATGACAACTGCTGCATCAGTAAAAGTGGCATGCGTGAAGTCTATGATAATATCCATGGTCATATCCTGGCTACAGATTTATCAGAAAGTACTAGGAAGTTCCGGTCATAAGAAAAGAAAAGAAACGGATTCAAATCTTCTCTATTCAATCTATCGTGGATCCATCTGGTTTCAAAACTGAAGACGGCAGATAGAAAGTACACATTTTAAATTCCGCATTCAAGTTGGATTCACACAAGAGGATACTAGCCTACCAATTTTTGACCTCTGCACAGACTGACAAATGAGTTTGATCGGTATTAGCGCTTCTCGTATTGTAAAACAATTAAAACTACTTAAAGCGACAAAGGCACTAGGCATTGACGGAACTTCAGTTATGTTTTGCACTGAATACATTACGGAGTTAGCTCCTTTCCTAGATAGTTTGTTTCTAGAATCTCTTGCACAACGAATAGCCCTATCTGTCTGAAAAAGAACACAGGTCATTCCTATTTACAAAAAGGGTAAGGCACCGGATGCACAGAACTATAGATCAATATCGCTTACGTCTGTCTGTCTGTTACAGGAACCCAGAGCATATTCTAAGCTAAAATATTATGTCATTCCTGGAGAAAAGTAAGCTACAATAAAGGAATTAGCAAGTATTTGCAAACAACAACTGAAGGTGGATAGGTAGACTGCGACTTTCTAGATTTCCTAAAGGTGTTCGACGCCATACCACATCCTCTACTACTAACCAAGATGCTATCAAACGGGATATCATCACAAATACGTGAATGGGGGAGGGGGGGGGGATCAAATATTTGACTAATAGCGCCAAGTACAACCTTGGATGGCGAATGTTAAACAGAAATGAAAGTAACATCGGCTGGACCACAAGGAATCGTAGCGGACATATATCCGGACACCGCCAAAACATACGTTATTCATATTAGGTGCATTGTGCTGCCAGGTACTCCATATCAGCGACCTCAGTAGTCATTAAACATCGTGAGAGAACAGAATGGAGCGCTCCGAGGACCTCACGGACTTCGAATGTGTCAGGTGATTGGGTGTCACTTGTGTCATGCGTCAGTAGGCAAGATTTCCACACTCCTAAACATCCCTAGGTCCACTGTTCCCGATGTGATAGTGAAGTGGAAACGTGAAGGGACACGTACAGCACAAAAGCGTACAGGCCGATCTCGCCTTTTGACTGACAGAGACGGCCGACAGTTGAAGAGGGCCGTAATGTGTAGTAGGCAGACATCTGTCCAGAGCATCACACAGGAATTCCACACTGCATCAGAATCCACTGCAAGTACTATGACAGTTAGGCAGGAGGTGAGAAAACTTGGATTTCACGGTCGAACGGTTGCTCATAAGCCACACATCACACCGGTAAATGCAAAATGACGCCTCGCTCGGTGTAAGCAACTCAAACATTGGACGATTGAACAGTGGAAAAACGTTGTGTGGAGTAACGAATCACGGTACAAAAGTGACGATCCGATGGCAGGGTGTCGGTATGGCGAATGCGCGGTGAACGTCATCTGCCAGCGTGTGTAGTGCCAACAGTAAAATTCGGAG